>NC_087254.1:1244102-1844102 GCF_037042905.1 Lytechinus pictus | reverse complement strand
TTGAATTCAATGATCATTGAAGTCAGATCTGATTAACAACTACACACTTCAAATTCATCAAGCACTCTGAAGGTTCATGTAGCAAATAGATCTATAAAAAAGAGTAAGTTTTCATTAGTTTGACATCATCAATTGAATTTTGACTTAGCATTCATTGGGTCAGTCACATTTAATTTTCCCAGCACAAAGGACGAAACAACTTGATATTGATTACGTTGAGATGAAACTGTTTTGTGTATGGGATAGGACAGAGAGGTTGGAGTTAAAACTCACCGTCCACAAGAAAAGGAAGGAATAAAGAGAGATGTGACCCCGAAATAACTTTCAGAATTTTTTTTTCTGTAAAACTTTTCAAATATTGTCAGAAGTAATGAAGACAGACACTATAACACTCAGGAGTATACAAAAGCTGAATATGCTTTCTTGGTGTGGAATAGTCAGAATAGTTCCTAGAAATTCTTAGAAATAAATTCAGAGAAGTTATACTTTTTCCTTCAAAATTATAGCAAATTATTCATTTTCTCCTATACATCATTTAAAGCTATTTATCTTCTTTATGAACAGTTGCAATTTGAGTTAGGCTGTATTTTATGACCAGATGAACTATGAAAAGTACAATCAAATCTGTAAATTCAATTTGATTCAACTGTGTTTATTCAATAGATGGGTAAGTACTAAAAAGGGTTCAAGAAATACTCCTGTATAGAGGTTATAATTACTTCTGCCCTAACATGGAGGCCTTGTGTGAGGAGCACCAATATATACAAAAAATAACATTTCCTCCTGATTCACTGGTGTGTATTGTTACCATGACAACACAGTAACAAACACAATAAAAGATATTCACACATGAATCTTGAATCATTGTGATGATGACTGCAATTTGTCTTTAGAATCATTGTACTATTCACACGTTTACTCGAAAACTGTGATTTGAATTTGAATTCCTGAGCGAAGGCGGTATTGTGTCCTTGGTGACTGTCAATCAAACCCAATCAAAGCACTGCATCACAAAAAGAAACTACGATGAGTGCATGACAATTGTATTATCTCCGGAAGTGCTTGAAAGGTCACGTCAGCTCGGCCCCTCAAAAGATGTAAAATTTGTATCGTAGCTTGAGTGAAACTTAGCTGGAATTAACCTCCGGAGTAGAATTTGAATTCGTGATGGTGATTAGCGTTTGTGATTCTAGTTTGGTTTCACACATGCTAAAAATTCGTCATTAGAATGATTTTTCCCTGGAATCATCATTCAAATTACGATTTTGGTACCGTGTGAAAGGGCAGTTACACATCTTCACTCTTAAGACTTAAGAGTATGCAAAATCACATATAATGGGCATTGGGCCAAACTGAGAAAGTACTTGGCTCTACAAGAATTTCCCCAAAGTTCTTGCCATATTGTGTTTACCATGGTAACATACTACCCAACCCATTAGAAAAAAATATATCTTGAACTGTCTATGACCAATGTGTGTGTTAACTTTTTGTTAGCATTGAGAGAAAACAAAGCTACTTCAATACACAAAATTTGCAACAGACCAACTGCTGAACAGTACGACTGATACCCATATTCTACCCCTGTAGTATTCGGCAAGGGTATGAAAATCACTTAAAGGACAAGTCCACCCCAACAAATAGTCCACCTGAACAAATAGAGAAAAATCCAACCAGCATAACACTGAAAATTCCATCAAAATCGGATGTAAAATAAGAAAGTTATGACATTTAAAAGTTTAACTTAATTTCACAAAACAGTTATATGCACATCCTGGTTGGTATGCAAGTGAGGAGACTGATGACGTCATCCACTCACTATTTCTTTTGTATTTTATGATATGAAATATTCTAATTTTCTCCTCATTGACAAGTGAAACGATTAATTCCTCTTGAACATGTGAAATTAGCGTTGTTTAATATATGGTTCAGTCAACTTGGTTCTTATTGTCAAATCTGTAAAAAATTAAATAATGTATAATTCAAACAATAAAAAACAAAAGAAATAGTGAGTGATGGGCATCATCGACTGATTCATTTGCATGACACTGAGTTGTGAATATCACTGGTTAGTGAAAAATAAGCGAAACTTTAAAATGTCATAACTTTCTTATTTTACATCCAATTTTGATGACATTTTCAGCGTTATGCTAGTCTGATTTTTCTCTATTTATTCAAATGAACTTTTTTCTGGGGTGGACTTGACCTTTAAATGTACCCTAAAACAAAACGGTTGATAACATCACTGAGACAAGATGGAGGAGATTATATGTTTACAGACTTTTTCCCCTTCTATCTGGGTCAGTGCTTCAATTAAAGTTGGGGTGGCTTTCCTAGAAAAACAGAGATTGATCATATTTCCTTACACACCTCAGATTTTAATTCTGACACAAGAATATATATATATAGCATTTCACAGGTCACTGCAAACGATGATTGTTAACATCTGTAGAAGTGAAAACACTGTTTTCAGTTTCCTTGAACACATGTGTACAGTAACCTAGATATAATACATTTCATATAGACAGACACAACTTGAAAGAAAACGATAAAAAATGGACTTTCCCTGATAAAAGATGACTTATATAGAAAGATGACTCATCGTCTGATAAAAGACAGATATGAAAATTTAGGGAGTGTACATACATAGAAGTTGAATATTCAAGATTGGGAGAAACAAAGCTTGTAGATAGTTATCATTTGATCCTAAGGCTACAATCTTTGTTTGTAATATTGCTAAGATTCTATTATGGTGGAGCTTTACTTTTTAATAAACAAAGAAAGAATTCACCATAATACAAACTAAAGATTAAAAGAAAGGTCATTTTGAAGTTAGGCTATATCCTAGAGACCTACATAATCTCATTCATTTATACTTGTCATATGTAATTAATTTTTGTTCAAATACTTTAAAAAATATGATTAAAGACTTCCAACAAATCCATACCCATCATAAAAAAATAATCTGAATAAGACAGAAAAATCATTAAAAAATATATATTATGCTTAAACCATCTAGCTAAGCAAATGTTTAAAACACATATGTTTGGGAAAATAATCATCGCAAGAAGAAAATCAGATAACCTCTACGCTGTTTGATAAAACAAATCTTAAATGTAATATTTACACATGAGCATCTTCACAAACTAGTCATTCATGAGAACTTAATAGAAGGTGAATTTATAACCACCCAAACACAGTAAATACAATATCCATAGTGAGTTCAGGTAGCTATTGGTGAATAAATGCAAGGGTTTGTTGCTAGCTCACAGCTATGAAAACTTGAACTGGCTCAAGTCAGTGTGAATGTATGAAATACATAATTGGGTAATTCAAGGCTTGAACAATGTGCAATGGCAACGCTCAAAGCAGTCTTGGAAGTGATCATTTATGGTCCTGCAAATCAGTTTGAAAAACCACCTCGCGATGTGGTTTTCAAGACTACTTTGCCTCAATTAACTAGTTTTAGAGTAGGTGAGGACACCATTGTTCTTCGGGGAGTGATCTTTGTACATGTTGGGCACGCTACTCCACAAACAGTATGTAGAATTTTTACACTGCAGTTTCATATTTCGCGTAGAACATGTGACCCCACTGAGAGCGTTCCCGTAGCAATAAGACCCCTGACAAGAAGTTGTTCTAAAAACCAGTTCAGGAGTTGGTGATGAGGAAACTAGCGAAGCAGTCTTCTAAACTGGTTTCCTAACTGGGTACAAGAAAGAAGATGAGAAGAGGATCCTACTCACTGACCAACCCAGTCTGCTCTCATCACTCAGAGAGGAAGAGAGAGCTGACAAGTCAGGTTTAAGAATTGACCCAATATCCCACTCCTTTTTTTGCTTTCAAGATTTTCAAAGAACTTCCACTGGTCAATGGAAGAGTCCCCCCCCTTGAAAATTCATAACCCTGAAATTTTTGGTGGATTTCAACTAACTTTATAGTTTCTCTTAAACAAACTTGATGCCAGGGTATACTTCCCCTTAAATACATTTATTTTCCTGAGTCCAGCTAACACACAGCTCATCAATTCCTGTCAGAAGTCTGTCAAGTGAGGGAGCTTGTTGCCTTCACCACCAACTCTCACCCCACTGCTTGTTCATCAGGACCAGGTAACCTAAACCAAGGAGACACTGAGGCTGTTCACACCGCAAGGGGGGACCGTGGGCGGACCGTGGATCGCGCTATCGTAGCGCGATCCACGGTCCGCCCATTGGCATTCGCCGGATTCACACCGCAGTGAGATAGCGCGGTCTATCGTAGCACCCCCTTTTTTGAGAGGTCCTGTTGCCATGACGCGTGACGTCATGAGGTCAGAGCGGTCAAAGATTTCGCGCGCTATTACGAACCCGTACTTGTTAGTTCAGAGCTCGATATCGCTGTGCCTATTATGCTAGCCGCGTGTAGAACGATGTCTTCCGGCGTGCTATCGTAGCTCGGGTTCACACCGGCAGAGATAGCGCGATCTAGCGCGCGCTAGACCGCGCTATCTCTCGTGGACCACCCCCAAGAGGTGCTCCAGTGGCACGCCGTTTTGGCTCGCCGTGGCTCGCTGTTGGGCGGACCGAAACGACGTTGTACCTTCCACACCGCAGAGATAGCGCGATCTAGCGCGCGCTAGATCGCGCTATCTCTGCCGGTCTGAACAGGCTCACTGTCACAACAAGTTTCCTCTAAACACGGTTCCCCCGTCAAACCTCTCACCTCAGTTGCAACTTTTCACAGGAAGATGATCTAGAGCAGTGTATTGATGGGAATTATGGGACATCACCTTGGGATGGGACGACACACCTTTCATACCCTGCTTTGAATTATTTATCCGGATGGTGACCCATATATTGACCCAATGCCTTAATACATATGGCAATTCAAATGTGTGTTTCATCAGAAATTTTAGACTTCTTTAATTTCATAAGTCATTTCAAGGCTAGATACACCAGTTAGTAATGCCCCATTGTTTTCTTATGAATGTAATGAAAAACAGGCATTCTTTAATACTTATTAACAAACATATTTTGTCCATTAGAGACACCACACCTATCTTCTGAAACTGTGTAGATGAAACTGAAATCACTTTGCTGAACTCAGGATCACATGGTTCTTGTAGCCAATATATAAAAATCCCACAAATATTACTTTTTCCATGTTTATCATACCTGTAACCATGCATTCAAAATCAGATGCATAAATTTAAATTTATATACATGAATTCTTTATATATATATATATATATATATAATTTATTGGTTGGATTGCTTAACTAAGCTAGTCGTACAGACTGTTTCACCCTAAGGCTCATCAGCAACTAATCACTAATTAGTATGAAGAACACAATTTTTTGAGACAGAATAAAGTATACAGAGCATGTGCATTAGGGTATAACATTGGGTTGACAGAGCATGTATTTCTATTAAGTATACTTAATTTCTTTGTTGTTTTTACTCAATAGGTGGTTTCAGACTGCCTCAAAGTTTATCAGTTGCGGTTATTTTCTGATCGGGAAAACTTGCCCTGATCTACTCCAATCAGAAAATACCAAGTAATTTTGGCTGGTGTGAAAGCAAATTACGTGTAATATCCGCGAAAGAAAATGCCTGCTAAATAGTAGGTACTTGTCAAAATTACGAGGACTTTCGCAGGGGTATTTTGGCAGTGTGAATGCAAATTACAGAAACTTTCTTAGCCCGGCGCGTAGTTGGGCATGGGCGACGTGGGTGGCTGCTGAGCTAGCAATTTTGAATCTCGTGCCTTGCCTGATTATCAGACCTACTGCACATGTTCTTAACTTTGAGAACTTTCCTGAAGGGTATGTTTTGGGGCGGTGTTAATGCAGGAATCATCGGGTTTTTCTGAGCCTGAAAAAGTTCTCGTAATTTACCGGATATTCTTGTGGTCAAGGCAGTTTGAAACCACCTCCTTACACAGATTTTACTGTCTTCCTTGCATAGGCTGTATCCACGAATTTCACAGCACTTAAAGTTTCATATTACATGAAGTTTGAATTGTCTTCATCACATCCAATGCCTTTAGATGAAGATGGAGAAAAGCCCAAAACTCACTTTTATACATAATATCTCACAACATCAATCACATCTTCAACATATTTAAAAAAAAGTATTGATAAGAAGAAATAGCTGATACACATAATTGACTAACACAGCCTTGTATGCTGAGCCTTAGCTTTTAAATTAGAATCCAAAGCAAAGTGACATGCAGCTAAATGCTGGTAAATTGATCAAATTAAAAACGAATTAATAAAAAAGTCTCTCCATTTATACAAGGGTAAAGAAAAAGTATTATAAAAGGTCATTCTTCAACTATTTTCATCAGTCTCCTCCTCCTCTTATTCCCCCTTCTCCTTCTTTTTCTTTTCCATTCTTATCTTTCTTTTTCTTCTTCTTTTCCATTCTTATCTTTTCATCTTTAGCATATGCTTCTTATACCCCTTTCATAAACCCAATAAAACCCAATTATGCGGCTAATAGCAGCATAATTGGGTCGTAAAATCAGAGGAGGACAAGAGTTATCTGCATTATTCTGATGCTGCTATTATCCGCATAATAGCGGCATCGGGACAAGATTTTGAGTTTATGAACGTATTTCCAAATAATGCGGATAATCGCCATGGTGCGGTCACAAGGTCACCCTTTTCCAACACAACCGCATCGGAGGGGGCGTGTCCAGTTGTCATGATGATTATCTGCCTTTTTCAGGACGGGCGCTCGTAAAAATAATGCAGATAATTTTCGGAGTTTGTGAACGCAATTTTTATTGAATTATCCGCATTACTCTTAGGCGGCTAATTGGAGGATAGGTTTTATTGGGTTTATGAAAGGGGTATTAGCCTCTGCTTCCTTTTTCTACTCCTCAATATCTTATCCAATACTTCTTCTCTCATTCTCAATGTCAACTTTCAAGAACTCTATCTCTCGATGACTCTCATTTTATGTAGTACTCCTGACCATCTTCTAACTCCCTTCAGTTCAAGGTTAGTGCAATCAATATACTTTTCCATTGCCCTGTCAGTCTAAATTTCCTTCTACCCAGGTTTCTCCTCATCCCATCGGTATGGCTGAGTCTAGATCACACCTCTCATTGCCTTGCTTGAAAGTAACACCATTAATACTAGAGCATGATAGAATGACTGTGCTTAGTATTATGAGTTAACTTTTTCGTTCAGAAGACCCAACCATACACATGGCTATACCTTCCTGGGTTCACCGATATAGTAAAAAAATGACCAGGATTTGAATTTAACAGTGACCAAGTGTCAATGGCCATCTGAAGTGGCATCTTCCTGGCCTGGCTGGCCATTCAAATATTTGGACAATTATTTGTATCAAAGGAACCTTATTTTTCAACAACTATCTGACAAGCAAATAAATCCTTTCTATCCTTTAAAGACAAAGCATAGACATAGGCGATGTATTGCACTGCATTAATGTAATTTAACTATTGATTTTCAAGACTGCATGTAGTTAATCGCCCAAACTAGTACCTTCACCTTAATCACACTTAATGCATGAAAATTTGATTTGGTGTATGAAAAACAAAAGATATCTTTCTTAAGAACACAGGATGGTGAGGAAATTAGAAGGATGGAACAGAAGAAGTCACATATGAAATGATTAAGACAGACATCAATGCAAAACAAGAGGAATCCAAAATAGAAGATGGTGAAAGAGAAGTACAAACAGAAAATGACAAGAAAATACTCTGGCTGAAAGATCTACAGTGAAAAAAGGAACTAAGAATGCCAAATCTTTCAATAAAGTACTTTGAAACATGAGATTCAGAGCAGCACCAGGGAAACAGTCAGACTGAATTTCCTCTTCACCAGGCTTCGAGAACACACCTCCAACAGGAAGACAAGGCAATATTACCTACTATTGGGGTATTCACACTATTCTGCATTCAAAAAGGTTTCTCACCCAATCAATGTGATAAACTCATCAACAGACCAAGGAGAAACAAAAGCTATAGAATTAGTTATAATAGGTTATTTACAATGCGGGATGACCTTCAATGGACAAATTAAGGATAATATGATAAAGATATCTCTATCAGGAAGGCAACAAGACATACAATCATTTTCTGTTACAGCTGATGAGCTTGAAAATCATGGAAACGAATTAAAAAAAAAATAGGAGCTACCATAGCAATAAATTACAATGAATCTGAACAAAATAGCCTGTAATAAATCTTTGTACTCCTCAAAGAATGAATCACAACAAAATAAATCTTACTTGAAATATATCTAGACTAGAGATTACTTCAATTTAAATACATTTAGTGACTTAAAAAAAATATTTTCTTGCATATCTCAAGACTGCTACAACCACATCAAGATTACCACTCATTACCAATCTTATCAAGGAAAAAAAAGCATTTTCTTTACAGGTCTATTTTTCTTACTTGAGTTCATTCTAAATTATTTTTTGTATTGAGTTAAATGGTAATCTACAGGGAATATAGGCATGTCACCTTCTACCCCAGTGCACTTTTCACTATTATCATGAAAGGGCTATCTTTGGATAATGAAAACAATCCAACAGAGACTTGACCTCATCATCTCGTCATACCAGGGTGTCTGAAGGCTTGATCAGCATGCTAATATTATCACTGCATGAATGATAAATGATTGACAACGGAAGTACATTGATGACTTCATTAGCACACAGAACAGAGGCATAATTACACATGCCAACATTGTCATTGATCGTGAAATAACATAGTTAAGGGTAACATTCAACATGTCAATGCTAGCTACCAGGATAAATAATGCTCTTATGTGTCACTGAATGAAATTTGTAAAGTTAAATATACTTTTAGGCAAATTTCACTGATTGGATGCTCTATCACGCAAAGTCGTGGTGAAGTGGTTCAGTCACTGACTCTTAAACCAAGGGTCGAGAGCTCAAATCCCACCTGGCGCTAATGTCCTTTGGCAAGGCACTTATCCACATTTGTCACTCTCCACCCAGGTGTTAAATGGGTACCCAGTAGGATGTGAATGTCAATGTGATTAGATTGGCACGTGTGCACCGACAAATGGTTGCCTGGCCAGGATACTCCCCAGGGAGTGGAGATGGTGCACTTTGTGTGGAACAGTGATGGATCCAATGACCCGGTCATTTTGCCTCCGATGAGGATTCTGCTAGGATCGAAAGCTTAGGCCCCTTTTGACTCTACAATGTAAAGCACTTAGAAATCAACGTATGAAATGCGATATAAATGTAACTATTATTATTATTATTATTATTCCTTCAGGAAATTTCAATGTGATTGCTCAAACAAAATATATATATATAAATATGATGAATGCATCTATCATTTCAATATCTTGTCTCTGTGAGTTTTGTATCCCTGATGAAGACACAAGGTTTGCTTCGTAAACTTGGACTTGGAAATAAACTTTGGTGGAACTGTAATGCATTACCTGTCTCTTTTGTCTTATCTGTGTCCAATACGCGGAATGTAATATCGTTATTGTGTAAGTGGAGGTGTGTGTGGGGGGGGGGGGGTAGCATATCACTTTTATCAACATAATCATCCTTAAGTATTACTTTAATACATCATGACAGACAAACATTTATGTATATTTGGAAAATGCATGTTTATTGTGATGCATTTATTGTGTCCTGGGAAATGTTCCAATTGAACTAAAAGGAATTTTGAAAGGCCTAATAATGCATTCACTAAAGAGGTGAAGGATCCTGAACAAAAACTGTTCCACCAGAGTTCAAGCACAGGATCTCCATCAGTGTAGAAACCAGTCAGTGCTATTGTTGCTGTTGTCTTTGTGCCATATTTAAGGTCATTTCCTGTTGAGATGAGTGATGCTTTTGAACTAGGCATACAGTGTCTATCCGAATATTAGAGCTTTTAAGAAACAAAAAAGGGCCTCCCCCTTTGTTTCGGCATAGCTATTAGGCAACGAGAATTGAAATCTATTACTTACGATGAGCAGATATTCCTTTCTCTCTCACTTTCATTCTTTATCTTTTTATCTCTTCTATTCTATCCATGCACACACACACATAATTATGATGGAATCAAGGACATGGTTTTTTTCCAGAAAAGTATGTCACTTCACAACCCATGACTTTTATCTTATGTATGGACAAAACTTTTGCACTGAGGACATGTTATATCATTGTGAATCAGGATCATTTCAACTGTACCTCTCTATGCAAGATCATATGATTTGGGACCATTTGCTGTGTACAGAGTACGTCTTCAGTGTGTTGTGTGCCGGGGGGGGGGGGGGGGTTACTTGACTAAAAAAGTAGTTGGTATGTGCCGCGGGCAAGACAAAAAACAGGGGCCTTGGAGTGGGTTTATTTTAAAAAGGAGGGTCCTCGGAACAGGCTTTGGAACTACAAACGTTTGTGAAAACGGGGTCCTTGGAACGGGTCGCCTGCGTGTGAGTGCGTGTGCATCCCTATGGAACGGGCATATGTGCATACAGCTAGCCCGGCGGCACGGGCGCTGCGTGCGCTAGCGCAGAGGCGATGGTCGGACAGTGCTCTGCGGCCGCTTTTCACTAAAATTGCGGCTCATTGTAGCAGATCAATGCGGCCGGAGCGGCGTAACAGAAAATATACAAAGCTTTGGAGCGGATTTCTTTCTTCTTTTTTCTCGATAAGAAGAAAATTTTAATGCTTTGGAATGGCTTTCTTTTTTCTTTTTCTCAATAAGACAAAAATGCTATGCCTTGGAACGGAAATTTGAGTGTAAAAATGAGGGTCCCCTCTGCGGCATATACCCACTATGCATTATATACTGAGTGCCCCCCACCCCCCCGGGGTTGTGTGTCCTGGGTCCATAAGTATAATTTATGAGTGTGTCCTTATTTTCCAGCATGGTTCCGTGCACATACATCCTCTTATTTCCTGTACCTTTCCCTCTTCAAGCATAGATTATGAAACCCCGCGGGGGGGGGGGGGGGGGCACTCAAATTATTTTTTAATGGGGGTTGTGCCTCACGAAACTCTGAAATGGGGGTCTAAGGAACTGACTAAATAAAAAGGGCAAAGTACGGGGTCTTGGGAACTAGATGTATACTGCGGTGTGTGAAAAAGAGGGTCTACGGGAACGGGATCACGGCACTGTAGGTAGAGCGCTGAGCATGCGCTCGCCATGCTTGGAGTGGCTGCTAGTTATTATGTAGGGAGTTGCGAAGCCGTACATGCATCTTTTGCATGCGGTGCTCGCACTTGACAATCTTGGCAGGGCTGGGGAACTGAGATGTCTCTTAATGGGGGGTCTTGGGAGCGGGGCTGGGCAGCTTCTGAACTGAAAATTAGGTCTGAAAAAGGGGGTCATCAAAGCAGCATGTCCCTGTACCACCAATATATGTTAGTGCCCCCCCCCCCCCGGTGAAAACCATTCCTGCGTACAGTCATACCTTCTTCAAAATAACACTAGGCAGCAGGATTTTTTCTCTGTTATACGCTCTTGATCAAAAGGAGACAATGACTGATGCAATTTATAAAACAGTGATGCTAGACTCTCTGCAAATATATATGAAGGTAGGTCCTTCTTCCATAAGTGAGTCAGACAATATCAGATGCACTGACCACTGTAACTTCATTATGAAGTTGATGATAAATAGACCAGTTCAACAGGTGGATGCAATTTAAAGAGAAAATGCAGTTCAATCAGATAAATACAACAAGGTCTCCTAACTTTAGATTATCTTTATTTTGAATTAAAAACATAAGATAAAGACACAGGTATGGGCAATTGGAGAATAGGTTTAAAACCATTTTTTATGAAACTAAAAATAAATGGCTTGTGAGGATCGTCTGTGTTCATAGATCAGGGATGGAGAGGGGGTGGCCACACCCTTTCAATAAAAACTGGGGGGCCTCTCTCGAAAGTGTGGGTTGAAGAAGGGAGTCAAATTAAAAACTTTCGGACCTACAGTGGGGGGGGGGGGCTTTCCACGAATGGCTGTGTTTTGTATTTTTCTGATCCAGTTGTTTCTATGAAAATTTTCATCAATTAGTAACAACAATAAAATATTAATAAATTAATAGAAGAAAAAAAGAGCTTGCATTTTTGTTGATTTTGAATAAAATTACATATTAATGAAGTTCATAATTCTTGAACTCACCCCCCACACACAAATCCACAAAGCCATATAAAACTACAGAATTAAGAGAAATAGCATGTTTCCTGTTCTGAATAAATTTGCAATTTTTCATATTAGTTTGGAAGCTCTATGCAACAATATTGGAAAAAAGAACAAAACTAAACCAGCCAAAAATAGAGAAGTGGGGGAGGCGCGATAGCTCAATCGGTAGAGCGGGGGTTTCGGATTCCGGTGACCCGGGTTTGATTCCCAAGTGGTGCACTAGTGCCCTTTGGTAAGGCATTTATCCTCATTACCAGGTCCCTCGGAAAGGACTTTAAACCGTTGGTCCCCTGGTTGCTTGCTCACAGGCATTCGTGCTTTCTTAGCAGTCAGGTAAAAACCTCGGTATAACAAGTATCATTTCGGTTTGGTTTTTGAGCTGTGATGCACGGACATTTGTAGTTGGACAAAGACACACATACTTCAACTATCTTACATGGGGCGGGTCCACAAGGCCAATTCTTTTCATAGTGTTCTTCTTTCATTAGGATGTTTGTCTGTGTCAAAGGAAAAGTTTCCGCTTAGCATATATCCAAACAGTGTTCAATTAAAACTGAAATATCATCTTTATATTACCACAATATTCATGAAATTGAGAATGACATCCTCTTTTGATCATTGGTAATGCAATTTTATTCAAAATCAACAAAATGCAAGCTCTTTATTCTCCTATTAATCTATTAATATCATATCATTATTATTTGCAAAATGATTTTCAAAGAAACAACTGTTTCAGAAAACTGCTTCACAGAGCCATTTGTGGAACCCCCCCCCCCGTTTTGAAAAGGTGCATTAATTTGTCTCCCCTCCAGCAATCCACACTTTCAAGAAAAGCTCCCCCAGTTTTCTCGTTCCAACTCCATAAATGACAGAAAACAACTCTTTGATAAAGGGTAGTGAATAACTGTCATTCTATTGGCCAATAGTTTGCTATCCATAGAATTTGTCATTGATAAGAAGTGTTATAGAACAAGGACCAGTCATGAAATGAGATCAAAGACAGAAATTAACATATAGCAGAATAGAAAAGTGCACCATGGTGAAGGCCATCTGTATTGAAATTGAAGAATCTAGATCATCATCATTTGTCATCATCAGTGACCTGCAGCAATTATTTTTGACAAATCATCATGGTTTGTCATCACTGATGAAGTGTATTATTCAATTTTAGCCTCAAAATAGGTCAGTTTGCAGAGCTAATGGAGAGTCTATAGAGGATGTGAATCTCGGATTTAGACCTTTCAAAACTCTCAATAGAGATGCATTTAGGGATCTCAATCAAGAATCTACTTTGGGATTTTACAGTCATATGGTCTATTCTTATTTTGTTCTTTTGACATCTATTCCCGATTTCATCTAGAACCCAATTTTATCTAGTACCCAATTTCATCTAGTAACCAATATCATCTAGTACCCAATATCATCTAGTACCCAATTTCATCTAGTACCCAATATCATCTAGTACCCAATATCATCTAGTACCCAATTTCATCTAGTACCCAATTTCATCTAGTACCCAATATCATCTTGTACCCAATTTCATCTAGTACCCAATATCATCTAGTACCCAATTTCATCTAGTACCCAATATCATCTAGTACCCAATTTCATCTAGTACCCAATTTCATCTAGTACCCAATTTCATCTAGTACCCAATTTCATATAGTACCCAATATCATCTAGTACCCAATTTCATCTAGTACCCAATATCATCTAGTACCCAATTTCATCTAGTACCCAATTTCATCTAGTACCCAATTTCATCTAGTACCCAATATCATCTAGTACCCAATTTCATCTAGTACCCAATTTCATCTAGTACCCAATTTCATCTAGTACCCAATATCATCTAGTACCCAATATCATTTAGTACCCAATTTCATCTAGTACCCAATTTCATCTAGTACCCAATATCATCTAGTACCCAATATCATCTAGTACCCAATTTCATCTAGTACCCAATTTCATCTAGTACCCAATTTCATCTAGTACCCAATATCATCTAGTACCCAATTTCATCTAGTACCCAATTTCATCTAGTACCCAATATCATCTAGTACCCAATATCATCTAGTACCCAATTTCATCTAGTACCCAATTTCATCTAGTACCCAATTTCATCTAGTACCCAATATCATCTAGTACCCAATTTCATCTAGTACCCAATTTCATCTAGTACCCAATATCATCTAGTACCCAATTTCATCTAGTACCCAATATCATCTAGTACCCAATTTCATCTAGTACCCAATTTCATCTAGTACCCAATTTCATATAGTACCCAATTTCATCTAGTACCCAATATCATCTAGTACCCAATTTCATCTAGTACCCAATTTCATCTAGTACCCAATTTCATCTAGTACCCAATTTCATATAGTACCCAATATCATCTAGTACCCAATTTCATCTAGTACCCAATATCATCTAGTACCCAATTTCATCTAGTACCCAATTTCATCTAGTACCCAATTTCATCTAGTACCCAATATCATCTAGTACCCAATTTCATCTAGTACCCAATTTCATCTAGTACCCAATTTCATCTAGTACCCAATATCATCTAGTACCCAATATCATCTAGTACCCAATTTCATCTAGTACCCAATTTCATCTAGTACCCAATATCATCTAGTACCCAATATCATCTAGTACCCAATTTCATCTAGTACCCAATTTCATCTAGTACCCAATTTCATCTAGTACCCAATTTCATCTAGTACCCAATTTCATCTAGTACCCAATATCATCTAGTACCCAATTTCATCTAGTACCCAATTTCATCTAGTACCCAATTTCATCTAGTACCCAATTTCATCTAGTACCCAATATCATCTAGTACCCAATATCATTTAGTACCCAATTTCATCTAGTTCCCAATATCATCTAGTACCCAATTTCATCTAGTACCCAATTTCATCTAGTACCCAATTTCATCTAGTACCCAATTTCATCTAGTACCCAATTTCATCTAGTACCCAATATCATCTAGTACCCAATTTCATCTAGTACCCAATTTCATCTAGTACCCAATTTCATCTATTATCCAATTTCATCTAGTACCCATTCATTTAAATTGATTTTGCAGAAAAGTCAGTTCATAGTAATATGTATGACTGTGAGCATAATTTAGCACAAATTCAAAAAATGACTTTGTGATTTTGAGCCACTGGGTCTTACACAAATTCCTCTTTCAGGCAAGTTTTAATGAATAATAATACTTGCAAAATCAAACGACAATCCAAGATGGGATGATTTATATGCCATGTATTAAAACCTGTTGAACTCATTACGATTTGAATTTGGCAATGAGATTCATTTGGCAGCATTCATTGTCTACAGCTGTCTCCCTCTTCATACAAGAGCAGGTTTAGTGTGTCAACAAATTGCATGCAACAGGTGAATGGAATCACTTGTGTTTAAGCACTCCAAACACATAACACATGAATAGATATGGATTACAGAACTGGATTTCTGGACATGAAGTTTAACACAATTAAAAGTAAAAGAAAATAGTTGCAGCAAACAACTATTTCATAAGAAACTTTTAAAATCAAGGTTAATTACATGTACTACCATCTAGATCTGGTACACTGAAATCAACTCAAGTTGCAAAATCATGAAATCTTAGCTGAAAACTTGATAATTCTGATAATTAACACAAAAAGGCATATGTGGGACAGATTATCATTATTGCTCGGAAAAATGCCTGACATTTCATATGGAATTCTGTGCTTATTTTGCTAATTTCTCAGCAATTACACATTTTCTTTCAGAGCCATTTGGCACATATTTTTTTTATTTATCGATGCAAACAATTGGGTGGTATTTTCATTGGATTCTGTTTGAACTCATTTTGAGATAATTACCACAAGTGGTTTCCATCTTTAAGCTAGTTGCCTTATCCATGCAAAAACCTGTAGTAAAACTTTGGCTGATGTATCAATGGGTGCACAGAAATAGAAAACAAATCTTTCTCTGAGCATGTTCAAAGCACTGGTAAAGAAGGGCAGATCAAGAGTAAAATAGATGAGTGGTAGTTGAAGACTGTAACATCAAGGCTTAGTACTACAATCTTGGTAAATAATTATATGCAGATACTAGTTCTGAGATAAGGGGCCTGCTTCATAAAGATAGTAATTTGCCATCATGGTTACTACCATGGAAACCTTGATTGTAATTGGCTAATGGGACCTGTTTCCATAGTAAATGCCATAAAGACCTGGGCCCATCTTACGAGTTACGATTGATCCAATCAATCGTAACTCTTTGGGAATCCATCAATGTCATAATTTTTATACAGGGAATTTGTAAAATGTCCTTTGTATACAAAGGAAAACACACCAAATTGTCAAGAAATCAATGAATTTTTGGATATACATTCATATCTAAATATTTTTTGGAGCAAACATGCATTTTATATGTTGACTTTGCTGGCTTTCCATAGTTGTGATTGATCAGATCAATCATAACTCTTTGTAAGATGGACCCCTCAACTTGCTGTAATAGGATGCTACAAACCTCTTTCCATGAGCATGTTGAAGAGTGATGCATTGGTAAAGAATAGCAGGTATGCAAAGAGTTGTGATGTAATCTGAGTATGAACTCCAACCTCGTGTAGGAGGTCATAAGTCGACTGAAAGATGTAGATGACCTTGTCCATACCGCTGTTGCTTGGTGAACTGCGTCCATCGTTTGATTCATCCAAGAATGGGTTAGAATCGAGAACCGCTGGTAGGACTACATAGAGCGTCTGAAATGAATGATCAATAACAGGAGAAATATTGATGAGATCAGGTTATCACCTTATACAGACTAGAGACATAGAATCTCTCAAAGACTTTCATGTCAGAGAGCCAAAACAAAAGCTAGCAGCGTATGGACGAAAGAATATCAAAATCTGGTAACGGTCAGTTTAAAGATCAATGAAAGACCCAGTAGCCTATAATAATTAATTGAAATCAGGTGTACTGCTATTTTAACAATATTTCAACAACATATTTCCAATAATATCATTGCGTTGATTTAAATTCATGACATAAATTTGTTATACTCATTGTCATATTGCACTGTGACTTTCTTTGATGTGAAGCTTGTACATGGGTAAAAGTTCTCAAAAGAATGCACATAGTTACACTAGTAAAAGTAAGTTCTCATAAAGTCGGCTTTGATCAATTAGTTTAATGATCACATAATCTTTCTAAAAAAACAACAAAAAAACTCAATCATGAACCTTCCTTGCAATATCCTTTCTACCTAATCTCGAATCTTTAAGAACATCCATAGTAGTTCCTGAGTATGGCATAGAGGAAGGGCAGACGCTTCCCTCTATGAATGAAAGGACTCATCGGATATTAGGTTTACATTCTCAGACCATGTCATATATATCCTTATGAAAACCATTCTAAGCCCCCTGCTCTCCCTCAAATTTCCCCCTCTTCCCGTCTAACATGATTATGTGCTTTCTCCAAGATAAGTCTGCAATGTCAGGATACCATCTATGACACCGTGAAACATTAGAATTCAGAGTGAATTTTTTGTTTGTTTCAGTATTAAACTGTGGAAAAAGATTTATTTTAATGCATAAACACACATGGGCCTCTTTCTTTCAATATAAAAGAGCCATTTGTCACACAAGATCTAAACTCTTAA
The DNA here is from genome assembly GCF_037042905.1 of Lytechinus pictus. Lineage (NCBI taxonomy): Eukaryota > Metazoa > Echinodermata > Echinoidea > Temnopleuroida > Toxopneustidae > Lytechinus > Lytechinus pictus. Next base: position 1,826,314 of record NC_087254.1, on the reverse strand, counting down.
AACTGTTACTGAGCTTTGTTGCACTATGTCTGACAAGTCTAAATAACATTTCCACCAATGATAAAGATATGCTATGACTATTACCAAAAAAATCTAATGAGGTTTAAAAAGATAGGCTATGTTACATTATGATAAAAAAATAGATAATACTAGATTCAATTTCTTCTCTTTGGCATGCAAGTAACCATAGCTACAGGCCAAAGCAATTGAAATCTATGGAGTGTTTAGGTTTACAGACAAGAAGTGCCTTTACGTGTTGTAGAAAAGATAAAACTTAATACATCAAAATTAGAGATAAACATGATCTTTTACGTGTAATGTAGAGAATAATTTTTTGCTTAGAGGGGCGTTTCATTACCCAGAAGAGGGCCCCGTATCTGAAAATTACTCATCTACACAAACATGACTTTTCAATTTGAAGCATTAATTCAGTCAATTTGATATTATTTCTTAGGAATTATTTGAGAGGGGATGGGACATTCATAATGGTACAAGAGAGTTTACAAATATAATGGGGGAGATGATTTATTGACAAGCCCATAGGAGGGCTGATTATTAAAGGGTTTTACAGAGAGTAGTAACAGTCAGACATCATTATAAAGAATTATGCATAGAATTTTAGTCAAACGCGTAGCCAGGATTTCATTTTGGAGGGGGCGGTAAATGCACGCGAAGCGTGCCAACACTTACAGAGCGTGCGAAGCGCGCTCCCTAGGGGGTGGGTGCAGGGAGGGGGAGTTTCCCCCTCCTGTGCAAAGCGCGGAGCTTTCGGTGTTTCATAAATTAAAATGAAAAGGAGCCGTCTCTCTTGTCTCTAGTACCTATATCAGCTCCAATTCGGTTGACTATATTGTGATTTTGAACCTTGTTTTCAAAAGTGATTGCGAACGCACAAAAAAGTAATACAATGGAGGAAATTAAAATGATAATAACCCCGCTAATGCGTTTTATCATTTTTTGCAAAGGAAAGGGTCCCGAGAAAAGGGTATTCTCTAAGATATATTGAATACTTCCCTTGGAAAGATCAGATTTGATTACAAACAATTTAACAACGGTGCATATCTTTAACTCGCAAGACAGAGGAGAAGAAGGGTATATGCCGGGACGAAGATATTCCTCCCCGCGCAGAGCAATGAAATTCTGGAAGGGCGGACGTTTCATCAAATTATCCCATCGGCTCTAATTCAATTGATTTTCTAAGATTATTGAACTTCATTAAAAGGAAAATAGTGCGCAAAAAGTTGAAACTTCTGTGATTTATTGAAATTATATTTAAAAAAAAGGATGATGTATAATTTCTTCGACTTATCCTGAAGCGCTTAATTTTGAATGATAAAGAAACTTAAGTGTCATTCAAAATTTCAAACTGAGGGTGCAAAACAGGATAGGAGATGAATGTGCAGGGAAATGACATGAAGTTTAATAGAATTCAATACAAAAATATTGTACTTTTTTATTTAATACGACACAAATTTTATACCTTCCTCTTTTTAAATTAGGAAACTGCCCCAAATTTGTGGTTGTTTAGTAATGAACTGAAAAGCGGGAGAAGTTGTCTATACGGAGGTGACGGCAGAAATTGATTTAAAGATTGTACCCGCCCGAAGCCGACCCGACCAGAAGTTGCGCGATCAATTTAAAAAAAAAGAAAACTTCATATACTTCGGCCTAACCTTACTCTGATTCCATGCCCTAATGTATACATTTGAACCTTATGTGGCAAGAAACACATAGCTGAGGTAGAAAAACAGGGTTAGAGAAAGGGTAGGGGAAACAAAGGGGAACTGCAATGTTGTCTTTTAACCGCGCATAGCGCGGAAGCAAAATTCATATATATAAATTTAGAGCAAGAGTGAAGGAGTTTCTCGTTTGAGAAAAAAAAAAAGAATAAAAAGAATAAACCCACATCTAGAAGGAAAATGTAAATCAGCATTCATATAAGGCTTCTCCCATATAATCTTAAACCGGTACTCTCTGCTTTTCCTTTTCTCTTTTCATGTCATTCCTTCCTTTCTGCTAGTACTACCACCCCTCGCCATCCTTGCCCCTATATCTTATCCACTCCCCATCTCTTTATTCCTACCTCCCTTCCATCCCTCACATAACCCCTCCCATTCTCAGATATCTCCTTCCAACTTTAGATCAATTGCATTTTTAAATCCACCACAGGATAAAGCAAGATTAAATAAATCAACAACACTAAACATCACCTTGTAAAGTACCAAACACAAATACAAATCCCCAGTTCATGACTTGCATGTTGTATCATTGGAAAATTGAGCTACATGAAAACTTTATTCTGTTAAGACGGCTTTTGACTGGATAAAACCACAGCATTAATGTGAAGTCTGGTATATCCTTGTCACGTCTTAGGATCAACTGACTCATCAGCATAGGCCTGTTCGCACAAACAACAAGCATGTTCATACCAACAATGGGCCTGTTCACACCAACATTGGGCCTGTTCAGACTAACATTAGGCATGACACCTTCACACAACATTGGGTGTGCTTAATTAAATTTCTAAGGCTGCAAAAAGAAACAAGAATGATAATCATAATGAAACACAAAAGAGTTTTATTGGGGACATCCCGATAGACCGCGGGTCCGTTAGACCGCGGGTCCGATAGACCGCGGGTCCGATAGTCCGCGGGTCCGATAGACCGCGGGTCCGATAGTCCGCAGTGTGTGTAAAATTATGATCAGATATATCAAATGTCATCGAGAGGTCCAAAGGTCAAATGATACAAGGCCATGGGGTTCTATCAGGTGCAGATCCATGGGGGGGGGGGGGCGAGGAAGAACTGCCTCACCCCCAACCCCCAGCTCAAAAAAAGAGGGGGGAAGAGGGGAAAAGGGAGAGAATAAAAAAGAAAGAGGAAGATGGGAAAAGAAGAGAATAGAAAAGAGAGTAAGAAGGAGAAAGGAAGAGAAGAAAAAAAAGAGAAGAAAAAGGGGAAAGGAAAGACAAAGAAAATGGGAGAAGAAAAGGGGAAAGAAGAGAAAAAAGAGAGGAGGGAAAAGGAAGAGAAGAAAAGAAAGGAGAAAGGGAGAGAAGAAAAGAAAGGAGAAAGGAAAAGGAGGAAAAAGAAGAAAAAAAAGAGGAAGGAAGAGAAGAATATTTAAATAGAGGAAGATGGGAAGAAAGATAAGAAAAAAGAGAGAGAGGAAGAGGGGAAAAGAACAGAAGAAAGAGAGAGAGGAAGGGGGAGGGAGAGAAGAAGAAAAAAAGATTAAAAGAAAAAAAGGGGGAAAGGAAAGAAAAAGAAAAAGGGAGAAGTAAAGGGGGGAGAGAGAAAAAAGTGGAAGAGGGAAAAGAAAGAAAAGAAAAGAACGGAGTAAGGAAAAGGGGGAAAAGAAGAAGAAAAAAAGAGGAAGGAAGAGAATAATATTTAAAGAGAGAGGAAGATGGGAAAAGAGAAGAAAAAAAGAGAGAGTAAGGGGGGAGGAAGAGAAGAAAAACGAGAAAAGAGAGAGGCAGAGGGAAAGAAAAGACAGAAAAAGAGAAGAAAAGGGGGAAAGAAAAGATGGGGGAAAAGGAGAAGAAAAGGGGGAAAGGAAGACAAGAAATTAAAGAAAAGGGGAAAATAAAGAGAAGAAAAAGAGAGAGAGAGAGGAGGAAAAGAAGAGAAGAAGAAAAGGGGAGAGGAAGAGGGGGAAAGAAAGAGAGAAAGAAAGAGAAAGGAATGAAGGGGAATGAGGATAAGAGAAAGAAAAAAAGAAAGAAAATGAGATGGGAAACGGAAGAGGGATGTTGACCTGGACGTCGATTTGATGGCGCCAAAATGACGTTCGAACTATGGGGCGCCGAACTGATGTTTGAACTGGGAGGGGGGGGCGCCAAATTGATGTTCGAACTAGGGGAGCGCTAATTTGAATTTTGACCATAATGCGACAAATACATGTTTCAGAGAGGGGGAGGGAGGGCAAAGTTATATTTCACATGGAGGCGCCAAGTTTATGTTTAACCGAGGGCGCCAAATTGACCTTGAACTTAGGGGGCTTCATGCAAATTCATTTTCGACCGGGGGCGCAACATTGCTCGTATTGCCTGTTTATAGTGAAATATATATCCTGCCCAAAAAACTTAAATTAATGCGGCTGAATTAAAATATCCCGTTTTTACGATAACAGACAAAAACAATGTTTTCGAGTTTTAAGTCTGTTTAGCGAGATAGATACCCTGTTGAGGGTCACAAAAAAGGGTTCTTATCAAATTCAGCTCGCGCTAGTATGCATCCTCTGCCTCAATCCCACATGTAAGTGTTAGTGTTTTTCAAGTCAACATACATAGGCCGATCCAGGGGGCAAAGATTTTGCCCCCCCCCCCCCCATGGTGGCGCAAAAAAGGGTAAGAAACAGAAAAAAAGAGAAAAAGGACAAGCAATTAAAATAGGAATTATACCTTAGTCCTTCTTAAGTCAGTATATAAAAAAATTGAGCTCGCGCTTTGCGCTGGCATAAATAGATTGTTTAGTTATATACGCATCCCGACCTTACAGTTTTTTATGCGAACGAGAAGCACAAGCTGAAAATATTTGATATTCTAACCTGACAACTGAAAATGTATTTTTAATTTCATCATTATAAAAGTTTTCAGCTAGCGCTTCGCGGTCGCATTCTTTCATCATAACAACTACTAACATAGGCGGATCAAGGCGGCCCGAGGGCAACCCCCCCCCCCTATTGACAGAGCAAATAAAATGGGAAAAACGGGGAAATAAAAAAGGGGGAAAGAAAGGAGAAAAAAGAAGACGAAACATAAAAGGAGGAAGACGAGTAAATGAAATAAGGTAAGGAGAAGACTTGGAAAACAATTTTTAAAAATATTTAATGTCACTATATTAAAGTTTCGCTCGCGCATCGCGCTCGCATTGCCTGTTCAATGAGATACATATCTTGCTCAATATGCTGATATGTAGTTTAAAATATCAAGTTTTGATATATATATATATACAAAACATAATTCAGCTCGTACATTGATCTTTCATTATTTTGTTTTATTTACCAATTTATGTTTTTAAGTGCTCTGGAAAATGTCCGTTTTATAGGTATTTGTATTTCATATAAGATTCTCTAAATATACCTTTTCAGGTGTCTCGATTGTAAAAAAAAATGATAAAGGCCTATGAGCTAGCGCTGTGCGCTCGCATTTTGATTGGTGAGTAATGTATACCTATTTATTCTATAACAATTAAACTACTTAAATCCCCCCCCATTAAAAAATTCCGGATCGCGATTTGCGCTCGCATTATTTGCTAAAAATATATCAACCAATGAATCATATTCATGATTACAAAAATACATAAAATATCAGGTTTTCAGGCCTCATGCACTGTCAAAAAATTTCACACACTCATTAGGCTTAACAGATTAATAAATATGAAATGAAATTTGTATGAATTCATAAAAACTAAATTGTCCCTTTTTCAGAAATAAATATTGACAAGTTTTAGGAAAAGAAATAGAAGATAGTCATCATTCTTATATGATGACAAAATGTCCTTAGGCCTAAAATGTCTCGATCCTAGGTCAAAATAATAAATAAATATCAGCTCGCGCTTCGCGCTCGCATTATTATTATAGTGCTATCAAATTTCCCTATTTAAAAAAAAAAAGGTTTCGATACCATTAATCATGATTTCCTATTCTTTTTGTTAAAAGAACTCAATTTTAAAGATTCGTTTTTAAGATGGATAGAAACGTTATATAATGGTGCATGTGGACGTTTTTTTAATTTTGGTTGGATATCAGATAAATTTGCAATAGAGAGAGGCGTAAGGCAAGGTTGCCCACTTTCGGCATATTTATTTATTATTGTTGCAGAGGTTTTAGCTCAGAAAATTAGACAAAATAATCAAATACAAGGGATCCAAATTCCACATAGATTGAACGATAGAGATATACGTATCGTACAATATGCAGACGATACAACAATTTTTACTGATTCTATACAATGCATCAAAAAGATAATGCAAGAAGTCGAGACGTTTGGAAAATATGCTGGGCCAAAAATCAATTGGACTAAATAAAACCTTATGAAAATGAATATAAACAACAATGAAACTAACAATCTTCTTTTTACTAAAGATCCTATAAAATGTCTTGGTGTTTTTGTTAGAAAAAAATATTCTGTTGTTCAATCTCTCAATTGGGAAAATGAAGTTCAAAAAATAAAAAATACACTTGACTCATGGAAAATGAGAAAATTATCATTACATGGAAAAGTGGTGGTAATAAAATTTTTAGTAATGTCACAGATAGTACATACTGCTACGGCAGTACCAATCCCTTCTAAAATAATCAAAGATATTAATAAACTAGTTTACAATTTTTTGTGGAATTCCAAAAAAGAAATGGTGAAACGTAATGTTTGTCATAATCCTGAAAAAGAAGGGGGATTAGGAATGGTTGACTTAAAGACAAAATGTCGATAACTACGTTTATCATGGATCAATAAATATTTTACAGGTGAAGACAGAGCTTGGAAAACCCTGTTTGAATATTGGACTCAGAAAATCGGCGGGGATTTGCCTCTTTGTTTGACTTTTAATTGCAAAAAGAGTGATATGTATCGTATTTGTGTGAAAAAACATTTGCCCATATTTTATGTTGACATGTTCTGTTCATGGGCTGATTTAAAGTATATTGATATGTTTAAAGTAACGAATATTGAAAACGAAATTATTTGGTACAATAGTAACATAAAGTATAAAAAAGATGTATTATATTTTCCTAACTGGATAAAGAACAATATTTTGAAAGTTAAACAAATCGTAACAGGTGGTGAATGGAAGAAGATTGATTCAATATGCACTATTTTTAAAGAAAGAGAATTACTTTCTATCTTTGAATTGTTGAAAATAAAAAATGCGTTCCCGAAGTTCTGGCTTGACAAATTACGTAATAGTGCACGAAATGTAAGTAGCATGTCATCGAAATCCAGCACTATTGAAATATCAACAGGTGACTGTATAGAAATCAATGGCATGAAAGCCAGACATTTTTATCATTTGATGATTGAAAGGGAGAAAAGAGACCTCCCTTGTATTTATTTTTGGAACGATTTCTTGGGCTTGCCTCTTGAATTTAATTGGAAACGATTATTAGAGTTTAATCTGGATTTTATAAACGACAACAGGATTAAACAATTTAATTTTAAATTAATTCATAGAATACTACCAAGTAAAGACAACCTTTGCAAATGGAAAATTAAAAATGATATTTGATGTAATATTTGTAAAGTTCCAGAAACCAGTATTCATATTCTTTTTACCTGTCAAGTGGTAACAGTTTTTTGGAAAATTGTTTCTAAATTAATAAATGCTTTGTTCGATGTAAAGATTGTTTTGAACGAAACAATTATCGTGATAGGTCATGAAATAGAAAAAACAGAAATGAATGTGGTTAACCTTATTATAAATTTTTCACAATTTGTAATCTATAGGAATTATATTAGCAAATGTTTTGGAAACGACAAGCATATGACTCATGCTTTTTATTTTATGAAAGATCTAAAGGTAGAAATTCGAAGTTATTTAAAAAGAAAATGTAATCAGAAGAGACTTGATTTAAAACAGGTCTCAAAGGTTCTTTTAATCCTTTAGTTCCTGTTTCATTATTTCATCTATGTATATTTTTGTATGTGACGGTTGTAAAAACGATTGTAAATATCATATGAACAAATAAAGTCCCTCTTATGAGGATTAAAGAGAGAAAAAAAAAATCAAATTTCCCTATATACAAAGTGCTGTAAATAGTGCTTAAATTGACCCTTTTCACATCGGAATTTCAAATATTATTTTCAGTTCGGGCTCTGCGCTCGCATTATTGATTTTTATGAAGAAAAATGAAATGTATTCAGATTGCCAGGATTCTGTCTAACTCTAAAACACGCGCACGCATGTTTTTTGAGATACAAAGCTTGATCTTATTCAAAACGTGCTAAAATTATCCAGTTTCGGATCAGAATATCAAAAAATTTCTGCTCGCGCTTTGCGCTTGCATTATTATTGTAGGAAGATACCAAAAATTACCCATGCTTTTTCATGATTGACAAACATGAATCGAATGTCCCATTGGGGGATTTGAAATCTCATCTTTTTAGGTTGGAATATAAAAAATGTTCAGCTCGCACTTCGCGCTCGCATTATTTAATCGTTGAAATATGTATCGTCTTAATGGCTAACTGCAAAACATCCTTAACAGGTCCCTTTTCGACCAGGCCAGAACGAATATTTAACATTTATGCTCGCGCTTCGCGCTCGTGGTAATTATCAAGTTACATGTATACGCGTCCTGTTCAGGTTCACAAACATTGCCCATAATGTTCAATTTTCAGGACAAAATACATGAAATTTTATCTTTAGATTACATAGGGCTTAAGAGATTATATAAAGTAAAGCTAGGAAATAACTGTTAGGACATTGGCGTTTTGCCCACCCCCCCCCAAAAAAAAAGAGAGAATCAAGACTAAGCAAATATAGAGAGAAAAGGAAAGGGATTAGGATGAAATATAATATTATTTTCCAAATATTATGTCAAAATCTATCACAACCTTGTATTTTTGTAATAAAAATGTCATCATATTTGCTTGCTCGCTTCGCTCACTGGCAACTGCTTATTAATTTTATGCGATACACCACATCGAGCCCCCTCGAAATTGTTGGCTCATTACGGCACTGGGACAACCCCTTCAAAGAAACAACAACAAAAATCAACTTTGAGCGGCCGATCGGGGAAAATATGGGTGAAAAAATTACCCCTCCCCCTATTGGCGGAAGCTGGGTCCGCCCCTGACTTAGGCTTTCAGGATATAATACATGAAAAATCTATTTAAAAAAATCAGATCGCGCTTCGCGTTCTCATTATTTATTCAGGCCTTGTGAGATACCCCAATGTGTATTTAAGAATGAAATCTCAGATTTTCTTTAACGTCTACCCCCCTCGCACTTCATTTATTTTGTTTAACTTGGTGCCGACGCCACCCCCCTCCCCCCGTGCACCCATGCTGAATAAATACGCCGCTGATGAGGAGAATTTGTCGATTGCTTCGAGATTGCATTATTCCCAAGAGGTTATTGAAGTGTATTCTAAAACAACAGTACAGAAACTACAGCTCCCGTTCACACAATATTCTAGTAGGGCCTACTCTGGTTACAAGTTAAACCAAATTGAACCCCCCCCCCAAAAAAAAAAAAAAATCGCTCGTGCTTCGCGCTCCCATTTATATTACATTATATATTCATGGATTTTTTTTTTCAAGAACAGATGAAAAAGTGGTCTTTGTTTTTTTAAAATGTGATTATAAGATAATTCAAAATCCATTTAAGGCACTTAAGTTAGCCTGACCGGGAGGGAGTGGGCGCCATTTTTCGAAAAGTACACATGGGCGCCAAAAAAAGGTCGAATTACCTTGGATAATTACCCCTAGTACGGAGCCTTGAAAATGCCATCAACGTGACGACATGACGTGGTACTTTATCTTGCCATGTTTGGTGGGGATTTTTTTACCTGATTGCTAAGAAAGCATGAATGCTTGTAAGCAAGCAACCAGAGGACCGACGGCTTAAGGTCCTCTCCGAAGGACCTGGTAATGAGGATTAATGCCTTACCAAAGGGCACTAGCGCACCAAGTGTCTTAATTAATCATTGGCGGCGGAAGAAAAAAAATAGGGGGGTCCACCTGAAATTTTGGGATGGACACAGGTAAAAAAATTGACAAGCAAATCAACCAAAATTTATAGGAGGGACCACCAAAATTTTTTGACAAGAAAAAAAAGGTTATCAACCAAAATTAGGGGGGGGGGGGTTGGCAAAAATATTTTAGTGGGGGTCCACCTCAATTTAGGGGGGGACGTAGAAAACAAATTGACAACCAAAAAAAGGGTTCTCAACTAAAAATCTAGGGGGGACCGTCCCCCACCTCAAATTTATGGGGGAAAGGTCCCCCCCCCCGCTTCCACCGCCTAAGTAATTAATACGCTTATTATTTCGACATAGCTATATATTCTATCTTGTCAAGTCGATATGTCCACATGGCGAGATATGAAGTGTACAAGTCCCGATATATCGCCATGTTGACATGTAACTTATTTAAGTCGACTTGGCAAGATAAAATATCTCGCCATATAACTTTTTATAAGTGGACTGACTTGGCAGGATAACGTATCGCGCCATGTGGACATAATAAGCTTATTTAGTCGACAAGGCAAGGTAAAGTATCTCGCCATGTCGTCAAGTCGATGGCATTTTAGAGGCTCCGTATGGCGTCTAGAGGGTAAATTTCCGGGGGGGGGGGGGGGTAACAATCCCTGACGATAAAAATATGGGGATAATATTTTCCTTGAAGTAGATGTCAGGAGGCGATTGTCCGTTGGGTCATCGTTATAGAACCCCATGGACTCGTATCATTGGCCTTTTGACCTCTTGATGACATTGGATCTCACTATATCCTGATCATAATTTTACACACACCGCGGTCTATCGGACCCGCGGTCTATCGGACCCGCGGACTATCGGACCCGCGGTCTATCGGACCCGCGGTCTATCGGACCCGCGGACTATCGGACCCGCGGACTATCGGACCCGCGGTCTATCGGACCCGCGGTCTATCGGGCCCGCGGTCTATCGGGCTGTAACCGTTTTATTTTGTGAGAGTATTCATTTGCACTGTCTTTCCCTCTTTTAAAGCCCACCCAGTACAATCCAAACCAGAAGAAGGCCATTGTGGAATTTTGAGATCTCTGTAGCGTTCAATTGATTGGTTCTGCAGAACTGAAAGACACATTTTAAAACCAGCAAAAAATGATTGAATGAAAAAATGAAAAAGTGTTTGCACTAAAAATCTTTGAAAACCTTGGGGGTTTTTAGGGGCAAAAATATGTTGATTGAATGCTTTATGGATAAACTAGTTGTAAAGACTAGACATTTACCTAAACTAACTTCAACATAGCCCATGGATGATATTTTTATGCTGCTAATTAACCCATTACTTAAATCTATCCACTGACCTGACAATTCGTTGGCGTTCATCCGAACCGTCATATCAGTCAAATTTGGTTTAAAAAAATCTTATTTTGAGATTTTAGCAGAAAATGAAAGTACAAGTCCTATTCTATCCATAACTAAATTATTAGGCAGTAATTTATGTTATTTTCTGAGATATGAGAGGATTTTCACGGCAATGCAATACAAAATTTTGTTAAAATGCGCAAATCCCTTTGGAAACGTGTACTGTAGTAGAGCAATACAACGTTTTGACTGACCGCGATGTCAATGTGCGCGGTCAGCCAAACTATCGTATCGGCCATCGGCACTGAATTGACTTTGCACGTGAAAAGTGATGCGATGTTTCGACTGACCTCGTACCAAAATTACAAGCATGGAGCTATCTTGCAATATTTTCTCTGATTCTTGGTTTTGTGTAAAAATAAGGATACCAATGTCAAGCAATTGTCTTGGTCTTTCCAACCATGTATTTTTCTAGCAATGAATATGTTGGTAGGCTGGGGAACTAAGTGTGAAAATTATAGTAAAATTTGAAGTCGATTTTCTCTGAAATGGGTTTGCACCGTCGTACATGTATGTGTGATACGACGGTTCGGATGACAGCCGACGAATTGATAAGATAATGACAAACCATATAGGCCTACTATGGAGTTATAATCAATTGCAATGTATCTCTTTTAATAACAGGTATAGTACATGGATCAGTATGAGGCAATTCCGTCGTTGGAGAAGGCAAACCCCTGTTACGATCCATGAAAAACCAAAATCACCCCAGGCTTATTTAAGTAACTAAACATGTGTTTGTGTTTCTTGACCTCAATGGGTCCGTAAAAACTAAACCGCAATTACATACGCAGTGCGCCGATTCAAGCAAACTCGCTCGCCATCGCATGCAGTCATTTTTATTTCTCTTTAGTTTCCTTATTTCGGGGCCGATTTTCTTCGTACGAAACTGAAAACAGAAAAACATTTGATTTCAACATACAATATGCCTTTGAAAACTTGATTGAATATCAAATACAATAACTTAATTCCGGAAGGCCTACTACAGGCAGAGCTGCTCTTAGTAATATCAGCTGTTGTTTATGGTCTAACCCTCAGGCTTGCGCCTGCGGAGGAGAAATGTTACATAAGAGGGATTATCGGGCGATTCAGGGTTGATAGCGCTTGGGAATGAAATATCTTGGTTCCTCCAACGAGTTATCGGGGTATAGGACAGCAGCAAAGCCATGAGCTGGGGAGGTCTCCTCTGCAATGAGGGTTTGACGTAATGGGGGCTGGTTTCATAAAACCTGTTATAATAACAAATTTGCAATAACAGTTAAAAGCTACTGAAATCATTCAATCTGATTGACTGATAGTAAATTTGTTGTAGAAATTGTGCATTTGTTATTATAACAAGACTATGAAACTGGACCCAAGAGTATTAAAGAGAACTCATTCTGGTATTTGTAATTGTGTAATACATTATTTCCATTTTCAATTTGAATAGATAATAAAGATTCTCTGATTTAAATATAAAAATGATTGGAAAGTGAAAATGGAACGTATCCTGTTGATATAGAAATGACTAGTGAGTGAATTATATTATTGGCTCCATACTGCAGTGCCTGACATTTGTTTGTTTGACTTTTAAAATAAATATCTTCTGTTTGTCAAATGTGGTTACATTCATAGCAGAGTTTAGAATTTTTTTTAAAATCCCAATATGTTGCAAAACTGTCACAATCAGAAAGAATAAAAATGATTCAAGATTTATCATTCAAACTATGACACCGTTTTCACTACCTTCCTAAAACTATATGCTTTTCACACTGCATTTCCTTAACCCCATACTATCCTTAACCCCGGACTATCCTTTACCCCATACTATCTTTTTATCGATTCACACTGCATTTCCTTAACCCCATACTATCCTTAACCCCGGACTATCCTTTACCCCATACTATCTTTTTATCGATTCACACTGTATTTCTTAACCCCATACTATCTGCTCAGCCGGCCAAATGCCTTAACCCCGGACTATCCCTCAGCTCATGAATATTGATTATTTTACCATACAGAGCGTGATTAACGTGCAATTCGACTTCCGTGATTGGCTTATGCTTAGCCCCACTTTCCTTAGCCCTGTTTCGTTTTCACACTGCATCTCTTAGCTCCGCAAATGTGGTGCTAGCACCACAATAAGCCGGCTAACCCTGCTTTTTTGCAGGGCCAGATAGTACCGTACTATTTACTGTGCTAGCCCACTTTGCTAAAACGTAGTGTGAAAACGAAGTGGGTTAAGGACTAGTTTAGTGGAAACTAGTTTAACGTGTAGTGAGAGCAGTCTTCGACACCGTTCTCACTACCTTCCTAAAATTAGTTTACTGGAAACTAGTTAAGTGGAAACTAGTTTAACGTGTAGTGAGAACAGCTGAAGCGATCTTCCAAACCGCTTCAGAAAACCACCACGCGATGTAGTTTTGATGATCGCTTTGCCTCGTTAAACTGGTCTTTAGCGTGAGGACACAACCATTCTTCGGGAAGCAATCTTCGCACATTTTCAGTTTTTAGCGCGCTACTCCACACGACAGGTGTAGAATGCCTAGGCTGCGGTTTCGAATTTCACTCACTATTTCTTTTGTATTTTCCTACCTAAACCTTTGGAATGAGCATTGTTTATTACGATATAGTTTAGTCCAGTTGGTCCTTATTGTCATATCTGTAAAAATTGAAATATTGTATAATTCAAACAATAAAAAACAAAAGAAATAGTGAGTGAAGGACATCATCGACTGTCTCATTTGCATGTCCCTGAATTGTGCATATCACATATTTTGTGAAAAATAAGCGAAACTTTGAAATGTCATAACTTTCTTATTTTACATCCGATTTTCATGAAAATTTCATCATTATGCTAGTTTGATTTTTCTCTATTTATTCAAATCAACATTTTTCTGGGGTGGACTGGACCTTTAAAATTGAGGCTGGAAGCAACATCAAACATTTCATAAATACTAATAAAAACAAAATTCACAAATTAGTTAAATTGATTTTGATGTGTCCAATTCACACTTTAAACGTGACTCGATCATGTATCAAAATTGTTGCCAATTTGCCAAGTCCCTAATGCGTAGCTTTCAGATACATAATCCAGGGATGAGATCATTGTACTTTTGATAACAATGATATCACAACATTTATCATGACATAATATGGGCCAACCGTGGCTATGACTCATACAAGACTTCATTCACCTACTTTAATTTCAAAGGTGATACCATACCAGCTACTGCAAACGACATTTCATATAACAATTATCGATGAATCAAGTCTGGCCAAGAGGCCATGGTGTCACTTCAGTCAAGGTATTGTATAAATGCTATAGGCGAGCGAAATAAAAGTCCTTAGATTAGGCCATGCACTTCTTGACTGACATTTCCAACTTTAAAACGTGATGACATACCAGCTGGGCGATTCCATACGTGTCGTACGGGACATTTTGACAACAATTTCTAGTTTCCTAGCCATATGCTTGAGCAATAAAATATTATTTTTTGTCAATGATAAAGCTATAGTGGGTAGTCATGTGAAAAACTAATAACCAACACAAAAAAATTGATTACATATGGGTAAATTATAGGTGAAAATGTTGTGTGTCGTACGTATGGACAATATATTTTTGTTGGTTGTCAGTTTTTTGCATGTCTACCCAGTAGTACTTTAATATTACCACAAAGCAAATTGAAGTTCTTCGTTCGTTTGGACAGCAGGTTGAAAAATGTTGTGAAAATGGCTGATTTTTCTAGCATGGAATCGCCCAGCTACATATTATTAAATTTCAATCATATTTCTGATAAAGGATGGGTGGATGTTTGCCAAGAGGCCACAGTGTGTTGCCATCTCTGGGAGATATTATTCATTCTTCATAGTTCTGCTATACCAGGGGCTCATCCTTATCCCCTCCCCTTCATGTAAAACCTTCCCTCTATAGCTCTATGGTTATACCAGGGGCCCTTTACCATCCCTCATTGTACAGGTCCTTTCTTCTTTCTATCAATCTTAAACTCGTTTTTATATTTTCTCTATCTATCTATCTATCTATCTATCTATCTATCTATCTATCTATCTATCTATCTATCTATCTATCTATCTATCTTTCTATCTATCTATCTTTCTATTCCTTTCAAATCCTATAATAATAATAATAATAATAGCGGTATATTTACCCAGGGTAGCCGCTTCAGTTCCGAAAACTGTTCTCCCAGCGGGCCCTGCTATTATTACCCCGGCTGTAGCTGGGCTGCCTAGGCGCTCAAGCATTCAAGGAATTAATCCTGCCGGGTACCCATTTACCTCACCTGGGTCGAGTGCAGCACAATGTGGATAAATTTCTTGCCGAAGGAAATTACGCCATGGCTGGGATTCGAACCCACGACCCTCTGTTTCAAAGTCCGAAGACTAATCCACTGGGCCACAACGCTCCACACTCCCTTGGTTTCTGAGATAAAGTGGAATTTATGGCAAATTGTGCTCCAGTTTATCCTTGTTGGTGGATCATGCTTACCTTGGTGAGATAGTAGACACACTGCTGGAAAGTATACATCATCACCTCTTCCAAGATAGACAAGACTTCTTGCTCACCCTCCTCTACCTCTCTCTTTTCCTGCTCTGATGAAGATGTTGATGATGAAGTTGAAGGTGTTGAGCTGTTCCCATCCTTATAGGGCATCTGGGAAGCCAGGTAGTTGTGAAGGTTGTTCTGGTAAAAGTTAAGAAGCTCCAAGGCATTGGCCATGCAGATGAGTAGAAGACGCAAATCAGGGAGGAGTGTTGCCATGGTACCATGAACATCCTCAGGTCTACCAAGAAAGCACAATTTAAAATTTACTTTCGGATTATTCAGTTTCATTTAATTCCTATAAAAATCAAAGTTTACCAGTATATGTTGATCACAAGATTGATTTAAAAAAAAACAAATGATTGCATATATTTTCACTCTTAAAATCAGTTCCTATGATCATTTGCGTTAACAATAACAAGTTTCTCAAATTCAGCATGTCCATATCATAATTTGTGTAATTAAAGGAAAATTATACTCCCCATAATTCAATATTTGGTTATGTTGCAATCAATTGCGCACATTCTAATGTCCTGTGATTTAATCCATAATCATATTTGCTTACATGTATATAGCGTTTAACACTAACTTTATCAGAAGTCTATAAAGCGCTCGACAGTAATGCAGAATAATTAAACTGGCTTTTGCAGAGCAGCTGTTATGCGTGCTGCGTTTCAAGGAATAAATTCCTACCAGGTCCCGGGAGGGGGGGGGGGCACTTCCATTGACGAGTGGATACCATGGGGTCTCTAAAAGCATCCGAAACAAGTATTTTCCATATTCTGAAAATGTATAAAAGTATAAGCGTGTGAAACCCTACCCTTAACGAGTATTGGAAGCAAAACGATAACCTTGTCAAGTATTCTCTGAATCGAACCCCTAAACAAGTACAGCAATATTTCAATTGTTGTATGTCACATACTTCGGTCGTCGGTTTTACCTTTACCTACATCATTGGGTTTAGTACGGCCCCACCTCCCTCACCTCGCGCAAATCGGACTCTTAAGACGTAGTGTTGACTGTTGAGGCAAATAGTACATCCTTTATACAACATTTTAGTCTTTTTTATACTGTCGCAAATTTGACCCTATACACGTAGCTTTCCGAGCAAAATAGATGCCCTTTTTTCATTTAGTTTTTTTTTACATCCTTTATTACATTATGTACGTAACGTGCCCTTTCTTGAAAAAGACATCCTTTTAACGTGTTTTTTGGGTCGCACATGGTATCCACTCGTCAATGGGAGTGCCCCCCCCCCCCCGAGTACCAGGTACCCATTCACCCCTTGAATGCAGCTCAATGCAGGTAAATTTCTTGCTGAATGAAAACACACCATGGCTGGAATTTAACCCACATTCTCCAGCCTGAAATACATGTACAAGAGTCATGACCACTAGACCAAGACACCCTTACATGATAATCTATGATATGAAATCTCCTATATAACACACTTTGCCTATGCGTGTATCCACATGTTTTTATTGTATTTTGCAGTTGAAAGTAGTATTAAAATACAAAGTTTGACTATTTGATAAGAAATCATTAAAAGGAACAGCAAACAGATATGATGTTCTGATGCGAGAGTTTTAAACTGTAAGACGGTGATATTGAAAACAATAAAGTTGTCATGTTGATGACAAATGGGAAGTATGATTCCATTGCCAATATAACACTTAATTAAGTTATGGGGGATCTTCCTTAAGAAAGATAAGAAACTGAATTAGAAGATTAAGCATTGAGTCAGGTGTGAGGCCATATCAGCATACTATGTCTTAGTCAACGTCTCTTAATCATCATCCATGTAGGCAGCCTGATAACCTATTTCTTTATAATAAACCAACCAAAAGCAAAAAAAAAAGTTCCAGAACAATCGCCCCCTGAGATCACATGCTAAAGGTTAATAGATCAGAGAATGTTAATTTATAATTATTCTTGAGGAATAAATTGCAGTTGCTAATGTGATGTTTTATGTAGTCATTCATTTTTGGCCAGTCAAAATTGTAGTTTTAATCCTGGACTTAGTTATACCTATTCCCAACTCTACTGTATATACCATAATAGCCACAACACATTATAAAACAAAGAATGAGAATCAACTTCCCAGAGTAATTATACTTTCTACTCTTCTACTGAAATGAATTCAATCGAGAAATGGCTGAAATTGAAGGACTGAATATATTTTGAAAATTTATAAACTCATTAACGAGTGCATGGCTTGAAGATCCATGGTTCACCTCCTCACACCCCTACCACCTCCACATACCCCTACCACCTCCACATACCCCTACCACCTCATCATACCCCTACCACCTCCTCACACCCCTACCACCTCCTCACACCCCTACCACCTCCTCATACCCCTACCACCTCCTCACACCCCTACCACCTCCTCACACCCCTACCACCTCCTCATACCCCTATCACCTCATTATACCCCTACCACCTCCTCATACCCCTACCACCCCCTCACACCCCTTCCACCTCCTCATACCCCTACCACCTCCTCACACCCTACCACCTCCTCACACCCCTTCCACCTCCTCATACCCCTACCACCTCCTCATACCCCTACCACCTCCTCATACCCCTACCACCTCCTCACACCCCTACCACCTCCTCATACCCATACCACCTCCTCATACTCCTACCACCTCCTCATACCCCTACCACCTCCTCACACCCCTACCACCTCCTCACACCCCTACCACCTCCTCATACCCCTACCACCTCCTCATACCCCTACCACCTCCTCACACCCCTACCACCTCCTCACACCCCTACCACCTCCTCATACCCCTACCACCTCCTCATACCCCTACCACCCCCTCACACCCCTACCACCTCCTCATACCCCTACCACCTCCTCACACTCCTACCACCTCCTCATACCCCTACCACCTCCTCATACCCCTACCCCCTCCTCATACCCCTACCACCTCCTCATACCCCTACCACCTCCTTACCCCCCTACCACCTCCTTACCCCCCTACCACCTCCTCATACCCCTACCACCTCCTCATACCCCTACCACCCCCTCATACCCCTACCACCTCCTCATACCCCTACCACCTCCTCATACCCCTACCACCTCCTCATACCCCTACCACCTCCTTACCCCCCTACCACCTCCTTACCCCCCTACCACCTCCTGCCCCTACCACCTCCTCATGCCCCTACCACCTCCTCATGCCCCTACCACCTCCTCATACCCCTACCACCTCCTCATGCCCCTACCACCTCCTCACACCCCTACCACCTCCTCATACCCCTACCACCTCCTCATACCCCTACCACCTCCTCACACCCCTACCACCTCCTCATACCCCTACCACCTCCTCACACTCCTACCACCTCCTCATACCCCTACCACCTCCTCACACCCCTTCCACCTCCTCATACCCCTACCACCTCCTCACACCCCTACCACCTCCTTACCCCCCTACCACCTCCTCATACCCCTACCACCTCCTCATACCCTACCACCTCCTCATACCCCTACCACCTCCTCATACCCCTACCACCTCCTTATACCCCTACCACCTCCTTATACCCCTACCACCTCCTCACATCCCTACCACCTCCTCATACCCCTACCACCTCCTCATACCCTACCACCTCCTCACACCCCTACCACCTCCTCATACCCCTACCACCTCCTCACACTCCTACCACCTCCTCATACCCCTACCACCTCCTCACACCCCTTCCACCTCCTCATACCCCTACCACCTCCTCACACCCCTACCACCTCCTTACCCCCTACCACCTCCTCATACCCCTACCACCTCCTCATACCCTACCACCTCCTCATACCCCTACCACCTCCTCATACCCCTACCACCTCCTTATACCCCTACCACCTCCTTATACCCCTACCACCTCCTCACATCCCTACCACCTCCTCATACCCCTACCACCTCCTCATACCCTACCACCTCCTCACACCCCTACCACCTCCTCATACCCCTACCACCTCCTCATACCCCTACCACCTCCTCATACCCCTACCACCTCCTCATACCCCTACCACCTCATCATACCCCTACCACCTCATCATACCCTACCACCTCCTCATACCCCTACCACCTCCTCATACCCCTACCACCTCCTCACACCCCTACCACCTCCTCATACCCCTACCACCTCCTCATACCCCTACCACCTCCTTGTACCCCTACCACCTCCTTATACCCCTACCACCTCCTCACACCCCTACCACCTCCTCATACCCCTACCACCTCCTCATACCCTACCACCTCCTCACACCCCTACCACCTCCTCATACCCCTACCACCTCCTCATACCCCTACCACCTCCTCATACCCCTACCACCTCCTCATACCCCTACCACCTCCTCATACCCCTACCACCTCCTTATACCCCTACCACCTCCTTATACCCCTACCACCTCCTCACACCCCTACCACCTCCTCATACCCCTACCACCTCCTCACATCCCTACCACCTCCTCATACCCCTACCACCTCCTCATACCCCTACCACCTCCTTATACCCCTACCACCTCCTTATACCCCTACCACCTCCTCATACCCCTACCACCTCCTCATACCCCTACCACCTCCTCATACCCCTACCACCTCCTCATACCCCTACCACCTCCTCATACCCCTACCACCTCCTTATACCCCTACCACCTCCTCATACCCCTACCACCTCCTCACACCCCTACCACCTCCTCATACCCCTACCACCTCCTCATACCCCTACCACCTCCTCATACCCCTACCACCTCCTCATACCCCTACCACCTCCTTATACCCCTACCACCTCCTCATACCCCTACCACCTCCTCATACCCCTACCACCTCCTCATACCCCTACCACCTCCTCACACCCCTACCACCTCCTTATACCCCTACCACCTCCTCATACCCTACCACCTCCTCACACCCCTACCACCTCCTCACACCCCTACTACCTCCTCATACCCCTACCACCTCCTCACACTCCTACCACCTCCTCATACCCCTACCACCTCCTCATACCCCTACCACCTCCTCACACTCCTACCACCTCCTCATACCCCTACCACCTCCTCATACCCCTACCACCTCCTCATACCCCTACCACCTCCTCACACCCCTACCACCTCCTCATACCCCTACCACCTCCTCATACCCCTACAACCTCCTCATACCCCTACATCCTCCTCATACCCCTACCACCTCCTTATACCCCTACCACCTCCTCATACCCCTACCACCTCCTCACACCCCTACCACCTCCTCATACCCCTACCACCTCCTCACACCCCTACCACCTCCTCACACCCCTACCACCTCCTCATACCCCTACCACTTCCTCATACCCCTACCACCTCCTCATACCCCTACCACCTCCTCATACCCCTACCACCTCCTCATACCCCTACATCCTCCTCATACCCCTACCACCTCCTCATACCCCTACCACCTCCTCATACCCCTACCACCTCCTCACACCCCTACCACCTCCTCACACCCCTACCACCTCCTCACACCCCTACCACCTCCTCACACCCCTACCACCTCCTCATACCCCTACCACCTCCTCATACCCCTACCACCTCCTCATACCCCTACCACCTCCTCATACCCCTACCACCTCCTCATACCCCTACATCCTCCTCATACCCCTACCACCTCCTTATACCCCTACCACCTCCTCATACCCCTACCACCTCCTCACACCCCTACCA
The DNA here is from genome assembly GCF_037042905.1 of Lytechinus pictus. Taxonomy (NCBI): domain Eukaryota; kingdom Metazoa; phylum Echinodermata; class Echinoidea; order Temnopleuroida; family Toxopneustidae; genus Lytechinus; species Lytechinus pictus. The sequence goes on along the minus strand of NC_087254.1, from coordinate 1,805,003 downwards.
CCTCCTCACACCCCTACCACCTCCTCATACCCCTACCACCTCCTCATACCCCTACCACCTCCTCATACCCCTACCACCTCCTCATACCCCTACATCCTCCTCATACCCCTACCACCTCCTCACACCCCTACCACCTCCTCATACCCCTACCACCTCCTCACACCCCTACCACCTCCTCATACCCCTACCACCTCCTCATACCCCTACCACCTCCTCACACTCCTACCACCTCCTCATACCCCTACCACCTCCTCATACCCCTACCACCTCCTCATACCCCTACCACCTCCTCACACCCCTACCACCTCCTCATACCCCTACCACCTCCTCATACCCCTACAACCTCCTCATACCCCTACATCCTCCTCATACCCCTACCACCTCCTTATACCCCTACCACCTCCTCATACCCCTACCACCTCCTCACACCCCTACCACCTCCTCACACCCCTACCACCTCCTCACACCCCTACCACCTCCTCATACCCCTACCACCTCCTCACACCCCTACCACCTCCTTACACCCCTACCACCTCCTTATACCCCTACCACCTAATTAAACCCCTACCATCTCCTCATACCCCTACCACCTCCTCACCCCCTACTACCTCAGAGAACTAAAAAAAAAAAGGAAACTAATGGAGAGGCTGGCTTAAGAGACTTTTGAGGAAGTTGGTATGTCCTGCAAAGATAATTAATTGCTCCTCTCTTTTCGCCCTGAAAAGTGAAAAGTCATCCACGATCACATACACATACCCTTAACCCTAACTAGGCCGGGCTTTTTTGGCTGTTCTGTGGCCGGGGGGGGGGTTGATTCAACCCCCCCCCCCCTGAGATCTCGGCCGCCGATCGCGCGAGTGCCGCAAAAATTTGTAGCTGGTAGTGTGCGATGTAATCTACAAGGCTGTATGGTAAAATTTTCCAAAATAATGAGATGTTATTTTATATGAATTAATTATGCTAATTTATGCATAAATCATACTTTTTGCTCTAATTCACTAAATAAAGCTCCTAGAATGCTAATTTTTGGTGAAAATATTATTTGTAGCATTCTTAACAATGGTAATTGAAAAAAACTTCGGTTTGGAAATCAATTTCTTATGTATTTTATTGTTTTATGAATTTCTTATGTATTTCTTTGTTTTTCAACCTTTTGTTTTTCTTTGTTTTTTTCACCAGATTTATTGCACAACCTTTTTGAAGCATAATTATGCTAAAATCAATTGCTTTCAGCTGTTTAAAGTAAAAATAATCATATCTTTATGAATAAGATGAGAAAACTCATTTTGCATTGACTTTGTACACAAAATCACGTTTTGGAACAAGTTTTGGTCTGACGTGCACTTACAAAATGTTGCGTGATTTCGGAACCGCGTACCCGGGCGTCGTAAATTTGGTCTCAAAAGATGCGCAAGACTTAAAAGTATAAACTCTGCGAGTGGCGGGGTCAAAAAAATTTGCGCGGCGGAATAATCGCAGAAAATGTTGAGGGGGGGGTTGATTCAACCCCCCCCCCCGGCCATTTTAGGGTTAATGCATTCTATAAAATATATAACATTTAAAGAAAGAACAAAAGAAATAGAGTGAAATATCACTCGGTACCATATCATTTGACCTGCTCATAAGCTAGTTTTATGAAAATAAATGCAAATGATTTGGATAAAATGTTTAGCATTTTGCATGTATGATTTTTCTTTATTTATTCAAATTAGAATGGTTATAATTTGGAGAACTTGGATTTGAGTTTGAATTATAGTACTAAGCTGAAGATAATGTGATTTGAATTAATAAAATAAAATCAAATGATCAAAACACTCAAAATGACATTATATTCAGATAATAAAAATTAGTCAAATTATTCTGGTCAAGTAGCTCAAGGCACATGACATTTTTGCAATTTGTATTTCGTATTTTTTGTGTTGTATGAAATTACAATTTTCATAATTGTCGACTCAAAAGATTTTAACAAGAAATAATCTAAGGCTCATTTAATAAAAAGAATTATACATGAATGAAAAATATGAAACAATTAAAATCCATGTAATATCATTTGTATTGTTGAATATGGAAGAGGGGACGTGGCATAATCAGTTCTCATTGCAGATGCATGCAACTTTTCAACAAAATAATGTAAAGTTTAAATTCAATTCCAAATTATTTTGATGAAATTTTCAATGTTTTGTTTGTTTAATTTTATCACATCAATTCAAATCAAATCATTTTTCAGCATAGAGTATCCCTTTAAAAACCCGAAGAAAGTTTTGTACAGCCCTGAACAATATATTCAATCTAAAAAGAAAACAAGACCTTTTTATTTATTTTTTGTTGTTGAGCTTATCAGTCCTAAATGACATGCATTTGATTATCAGAAATTGGTTGTGCCTTGGATAGAGATAAGTTTGGAACATATACCGTGTTTACACAGTGACTCGTCTCAGGGGTTCGACAAGCGAGCCATGCTCAACATGGCAATTTTATGCTCTTTAAACGCGATCAGTGTGATCCGCGAGCCATGTCGAACACAACTTTTTTTATTTGCCAAAATTGTAGGTTTCAACCCGGGAGCAGAGTCAGACCCGCCTATTTTTCCATGTGTAAACAGAAAGCTGTGTCGAACCCCACATGACCTACAATGTAGGTCAAACACGGCATATATTTGTGACGTCTATTCTACTTCCGTTCGTGATCCGCGGGCCATGCCAATCTCGCCTTTTGTGTTTCAGTATTAACGTGATCACAGTTGCCCTCTTCACAGCGTTCGACCCTGCTTGAGGATTCAACACTCGAGCCGAGTCACTGTGTAAACACAGTAATATCCTCTCGGGTGTCAAACAAACAGTCAGTGAAAAATACTATTCGTTATAAGCTACTAGAAATCCTTGCATTTGATTGGCTGAGAGTACTGGAAATCACTGACTGAACTCTTCATAAAATGCTTCCCAGTACCTATAGGGGGTACACAGGGCTGAAAATAATTATAATCTAAATAAATTGAGTACACTTCACTGAGCGAAATGCTAAAAATGTCATCAAAATCTGATAAAAAAATAACATAGTTATTGAATTCTTAAATTTAGCAATATTTTGTGAAAACAATTATATGCACATCATCATGAATATTCATTAGATAGGCTGATGATGTCATGTCCCCACTTTCTTTCTTTTTATATTATTACATTAAATCATAATTTATGTCATATTATCAAACATGTGTACATGACATGTCTCCCTTATAACAAAATAAGTTGCAGCACTGAATATCTAATGCATTAAATTAGTTGCAAATCCATTCTTTTATTATATTAATGGACAAAATTTTAATTTAAAAAAAATTTCATATAACAAAATAAAAAAGACAACCGGGAAATGGACATTACTCATTGGATATTCATGAAAACATGCATAGAACTGTTTCATAAAAATAATTCAAATCTTTAAAATGTCAAAACGTTATACCTTGTTCTATTTGATTGAATTTTCAATTTTTTTTATTCCTAAGGGTCTTTGTAATTTTGGATCATGTCTTGTGTGAAAAGACTGGAGCTACAGCAACAGTAGCTTGGAGGAAAGGAAGTCTGGTATTTAGGTTCTAGAAGGGGAATTTAAAGGAAGAACAATCTCCCTGAAAGCAGAGAGTGGTACATGTCTTCTTACTCAGGTTTACCAATAGAAAATGATGTTCACATTACTTACAAATTATGTCTAACATGATATTTTAAACCATCAATCAATATGAAATATGAAAACTAGCATGCGATAGCTTTTATTTTCAGGGAATATTTAAAGAACTATGACAATCCAGAATCACAATATATTTGAAAATTTTATGAAATTTATGGAATATAGTGAGGATTGTTTTTTTTTCTTTTGAAAAAAAAATTAATTGAAAGATATCATGACACCTATGGAGCAAATGTTTACTTAAAGTTTTAACATTCTTGTCAAGTTCCTTCATAAAATTCATTATGTATCATATGAAAGATCATTACGATAACGAAAGCCAACACTCGGCTTTTTATTTGACCTGTAAAAGAAAAACCCTAGAAACTTTAGTTATACATTTCACACCATTTTATTTACACACTTGTGCAGAGTATATCATTGATAAATACAAATTTCATAAAGTCATGGATGCAGAGTGGATGCAGATCATTTTTATACATGAAAGGACCAAAACAATCTAGATTATTTGACTGCTTAATTCCTTTAAGAGGACTCAATCCACACTTCATCTCATCTTTGAATTCATTAATGGCATTCTCAAACAAGTGGAGCACCTCTGGCATATTCGCCTGCATTACGCGATTCAATATAGCAGCAGAGCTGACTTTGAACATAACAAAAGAATAATCATTCACAAAAAACACCATTCAGATGATGATAAAATCCTATGTTCACTGATCCTAAATGACATTTGACCTTGATTGTGTGACTAAAGACTTTTGCAAGATGATCAGTGATACTTGATTACCTTTATGTCCACATTTCATGAACTAGATCCATAAACTTTCAAAGTTATGACCTCAGTCATGTGACCTGAAACTGAAGCTTGATTACTCTTATGTCCAAGTTTCGTGAACTAGATCCATATACTTTCAGAGTTATGATACCTAAAAAACGTAACCTTGGTTAAGATTTCATTAGGTGGTTTCAAACCGCCTCGATCACAAGAATCCCCGTTAAATTACGAGAACTTTTTTAGGCTGAAAAATACCCATTAATTATTCCTGCATTCACACCGCCCTGAAACATACCCTTCGGGATAAGTTCCTGAAGTTACGAGCATGCGCAGTATGGTCTGATAAGCAGCAAGGCGCGAAATTCAAAATCACTAGCCCAGCAGCAACCCATGCACGGCGCCGCACCCAACGACACGCTGGGCTAAAAGTTCCCGTAATTTGCTTTCAGACCGCCAAAATACCCACGACCTTGGAAAAATCCCCGCGAAAGTTCTCGTAATTTCGCCAAGTACCTACTATTTATCGGGTATTTTCTTTCGGGGATATTACGCGTAGTTTGCTTTCAGACCGCCAAAATATCTGGTATTTTCTGATCGGGGTAAATTTCCCGATCAGAGAATACCTGGAACTGGCGAACTTCGAGGCGGTCTGAAACCACCTATTTTGATTCCTGCAACATAATCTAAGTTCATTGACCCAAAATGACATTTGACCTTAGTAGTGTGACCTGAATCTCACAAAGGATGTTCAGTGATACTTGATTAATCTTATGTCCAAGTTTCATGAACCAGATCCATAAACTTTATAAAAGTTATCATGAAAATCAACAAATACCCCCAACATGGCCAAAGTTCATTGACCATGACCTTTGACCTTGGTCATGTGACCTGAAACTCAGCCAGGATGTTCAGTAATACTTGATTACCCTTATGTCCAAGTTTCACGAACTAGGCCCATATGCTTTCTAAGTTATGATGACATTTCCAAACGTTAACCTTCGGTTAAGATTTGATGTTGACGCCGCCGCCCTCGGAAAAGCAGCGCCTATAGTCTCGCTCTGCTATGCAGGCGAGACAATAAATTGGCAAATTTATCTGCTATCACTGAAGGACCTGCAATATATATAATGTTCCCTCAAGGTCAGTAAATATTATAAAATTACTTCCTCACTTCAATACAAAATATTTCTGTATTCATGATCCCAGTTTTAATAACCATGTCATTTTGATCCACAGTTATTCCGGAGTATGCAGTGTGTCCCAGAAAAAAGGAAAACGAGATTTCGATGTCTGTTTTCTTCAAAGGCAAAAAAATTATGATATTTCATTTACATAATCATATAATTCAATCATTCCTGTTTATTCTAATACCTAATATAAGACAAATGCTTCACAAATTAATGAGAAAGACAAAATTTATAGTAAAACATATTAAATAATTAAGAAATCTATCTCTGAAAACGAGTTTCCTTTTTTGGTGGACACACTGTATAAGGTCAAATGAAAGGGGTAGTATTTTTTTACAGATGACAAAATTTGTCCTACATTCCAAGGGGAGACACTTCTAGAAGTTCTCAATAAAGTAAAAATGCAGTGTCACTCACAAAAACATTCCCTCAATTTCGTGTCCTAAATCTTACATATTGAATTTAAACAATTTGTAAAATTCAAATGCTTTAAGTCAATTCTGTTGATTTTGGTTCATAACTGCAATGCGATTTTATATTATTTTCTGAACATGAGTGGACAGTTTGTTAGTTTTCACCATAGTAATTTTCCACCTAGAAACCAGTTCCTGTCTTACTAGTATATATCATTTAAAAGGACATGAATTGACAGTTCTGCAAATGAAATCAAATCAATAAGGCCAATCTCGGGGCAGGCTCAGATATGTCATTTAGGCTAGCTCTTTGAAAAAATTCATCTTTTTAAATCATGCCTTGTTTATCACACAAATTGAAAAATTACAGTTAAAATCAATTTCACTTCTAGAAAAAAAATACACACATATAGAAATGTACTTACTTTTCTGTTGGGCGATTGGCAAGATTTTTAGTTGTGTCCTGTACATAGAAAAAATACAAAGAAAATATTTAAGATTAAGAGCCTTTAGGCCTTCACAAAATATTCCTTCCTAAATACAATACTTTATGCCATGTTAATAATAATAATGTTTTGACTTGTAAAGCGCCAAATCCACTCCGTAGATTGCTCAAGGCACATAAAAGGCTAAGAGTGAAATAAAAGAGTTTTCAGAAGATTTTTTAAAGTCTTGATAGAGGTGCATGTCTTCAGGAAGGCTACTCCACAAAGTGGGGCATGCATAAGCAAATGATATTTCCCCTCAAGTTTTAGAAACTTTTTTAATATACATGTAGTGTTTTATTACACTGAAATGCAAATCGTTTATCACATTTCAAAGAGTTTTAGGCCATTTTATCAAAAGTATTTCATCAAAGTGCTTAGAAAAATAGTTTGTAACTTGCTAATTTTTTTCATGACAGAATAAATGCAACCTGATTACGTACATGGTTATTTGTATACAAAGTATACCAGCAAGGACACTGAAAAACACTATATCTAAAGAAATAGAGTAAAATTCACTGAGCAAAATTCTGAAAATCTCATCAATATCTGATAAAAATATTAAAGTTACTGAATTTCAAATTTTGCCATATTTTGTGGAAACAGTTATACAACACTGTCATGAATATCAATAAGTGGGCTGATGTCATATCCCCATTTTCCTTATACATGTTATTACATAAAAATGACGAAATTGTGATACATCTCCCTTGCAGTTGCAGCAATGGTTATCTACACTTACATATTAAATCATTAAATCAGTTGTAAATCAATTTTTTTTTATTCGGGGGGGGGGGGGGGGGGGGAGGGGATTTCAATAAAAATAATTTCATAAAATAAAATACAAAAAGAATAAGCAGGGATATGACATCATCAGCTTGCTCATCATATTCATGAAAATGTGCACAACTGTATCGCCAAAATAATGCCATACTTTCAAATATTGTAACTTTTCTTTTATTCCTTGTCCAAGTTCGATTAAATTTTCAGTATTTTGTTTGTCTTATTTTACTTTATCTGTTCAAATCATATATTTTAGCCTGTAGTACCCCTATAATACCACTATTAGGGAGTTTACACACTGCAATGTAGATCGCTTTCATGAACATAAAAAATATATTGTTAATTGTCAAATGTCCTTCATGACAGGGAGGTCTTTGTCAAAGGTTGGTGAATTGAAACAGCAGTTCCATCCCAGACTCTGGACAAACGAAATATTAACAACTTTTAGTCTGCTCTGAAAATTAGGAATAAACTGCCATTCCGATTTACCAATTTTCAACAAAGACCTCCCAGCTGTCATTGTCATACGACTGCCATTTTCAATACATTTTCACATGTGGTATTACCCAAGGATCATATGTACCAAGTATGAACATAATTCATGCAGAAATAAAGAAATGAGAGTAAGTTGAACAAAAACTTTAAAAAAGGACGAACATGACCTCTTATTTGACCTTTTAACCCCTAGATGACCTTTGACCCCGTCACTCTAATGGGCTCACATGTGGTATTATCCAAGGGTCATATGTATCAAGTATGAACATAAATGCAAAAAATAAAGAAATGAGAGCAATTTGATCAACAGACTAACAGACTATTGGACTAACGGACCAACAGGAAAAGTGATTACTAAGTCTCTGCCGAACTTCGTTCAGGTGAGACAAAAATTGTATGCTTTAAATTCAATGCTTTTTTTTTGTGTAGATGCAAATGCAACAAAGCCGGGTCTAATCGGAAAAACAACTGGAAGTCAATAGCAAACTCGTTTTTTAAAGAAAATATTATTTAAAAAGTCAGACAAAATATCTTTTGGAATTGATATTCGTTGAACTAGACAATTATTTTCCATGAGTGAAATTGATCAAACAAGTTGGTGCTGCACCAGCCTGAGTTTTCTCAATCTTGAGATTTTAGCCTGATCTTCGCTATTGATCTAGAGATTCAAGAAACCCCATCTCCACCAGCGCAAGAAGAGCAATTCGTGCCCGAGCGAGGCATTGATGCATTATGGTGTGACGCCGAATCCCGAGTGCACCTGCGAATTAGTGGGATAATTCGAAAATAGCGCGCTATTTTGCAAATAATCCCAAGTTGACTTGGGATTGCAATGTCAACATTAATCCAGCGAACTATCCCGATGGTTGCTTCTCCATTACAAATAATCTCGAGATTGTTTAAATCAGGATCGTTCGCTAGATCAGAAATAGAGCGCTAATTTGATGTGCACTGCTATGCAGATAGCAGGCCTGCCAACATTTGAAAATAAAAAAAAGAGGAGTCCCAATCGCAGTGCTCAAGCTGCATGCAATATAATTCTACGCCGCAGTAATAATGGCAAGCATCAATTGATTCTGGGGTAATACAGACCTGCCAACCTTCTACAACAAAAAGAAGTATTCTTAGAAGGGGGAAAACCCCCCGAACTATCCCGATGATTGCGTCTCCATTACAAATTTTAAAAAAGGGAAGAAAGGAAAACAGGGAAGAAAAAAAGAGCATTTTTAAAAATTTGTCAAAACGTAACCATGTGAAATTACATTCATCCAATTACCATATTTGTGTAAGTTTTATGAAATAGAGACATACATGTATAGAGATGATTTTTGTCAATAAATTACGATTAAAAAAAAAATGTTTAAACATAATAAACATACTGTTGTATTTGGTGCAAAAAACGTACTGGTTGGCAGCTGAGATGGACGCAACCGTGAAAACATTGATTCTAGCCTGTTAAGTGGAAGCATACACATGCCCTTAACTGACATCCAACATGGATATTAAGGGATGAACATTTACTTGTAAAGCTATTAAATGGCCTTGAATGGGGGTGATACAGGGAATTTTCACCCCCACCCGATGATTACGACCCTAAGAATTCAGTCTTTGACAACAAAGATATTGATTGATTAACACCAAACTATTTTGTTGTTTGAATTCTACATGGGAGCAGAAAGCTTTTGACAAAGGTATGTGACATAGCATTCTTCTCCTTTTATTAAACATGTGATTTTATCGGTCTTTCACTACCAAACATGTTTTTTTGAAAGTGCTCATTAAACTTTTAAAGAATGAAAATTGCAAATCAAATTTGTGTGAAGAAACAGTGCATCCCAGAAAAAGGGAAACTGGAATTCAGTGTAGTTTTTTGCAATACAGTCCAACCTCTCTTATCCAGCCTCCCCTTATCCGGATCTCTCTATTATCCGGACGCACACTTACCGAGATTGTTTTCTTTCAATTCAATCTAGTACGTGAGGAAATGAGATTTCAATCTAAACTCAATCCTATACGCAAACTCACTTTGATTACATATATTTTCCAATATAGTCTACATACAACAACATTATTTTCATGAAAATATCTCAACCAAATCACCAAAAGAACCTAGGCAGGATAATTTTCCAGTAAATCAGGGTGCAGCGCAAACATTTCATCACATTCTCTTTTTATTTCCCGTAAAAAACAACACATGTCTAGCTAGCTAACGCTAGGCCTCAATACGGACAGCGCCATCTATCATGTTTAAGCCTACCGTCGGTATAACAATGGCTGACATTGCGAAGCTGCGATGGTCTAATTGTAAATTTTTGTTTCATCGAGTCATATTCTCTTTCTTTCGAGGTATGCTCGATGTATATCTAAACCATTTTAGCAGGTAAATTATCCAACAGTTTTGGCCATCGATCGATTTCATTTCCGTAAAAATACCGCCTATAATTTGCACTGACAAGGCAGTGATTACTGTCTGTACGCGCGCCCACTACAATATATAACGTGTAGCTACCGCCGTTGGGGAGCTGAGGCAGCAGCTGCGTGTATTTAATATTGGGTCTCCGAGATCCGGATAAATCCCTTATCCGGATTGGTGCTGGTCCCAACGTGTCCGGATAAGAGAGGTCGGACTGTATAATCATAAATCTTCTTCATGAAATGTATATGAATGGATATGCTTCTCTTCTTTCATTTGAGATCCATCTCAATGTTAGTAATGCACGCATGACTGAGTTAGAACAAAGGAAAATGGTACTACCAAATTTTCATTTGCAAAAGCAAATTACGATTTTGAGTTGGTTTTCCTGGCTTTACTGCTATCTTTTCGAAAACAAATTTCATAACTTGAATATCAATTTTTCCTCCTTGTGAGACCCAAAGTGTAAAATGTGAATGCCGCATGGTCGAGAAAAAGTAGCATAAAAACATGCTTAATTTTTACCTATTCGACGGATTGTTTTTCTCAGTGGATCATCCCCTCCCATCCAAAATTCTGCTGCCCCTGCCTCGTCTACATGTAATCCTATCAAGCAATATTTTTACAAGTTTTACAGACAGAATTCAAATATAATATTCAAGCCAACCACAATATCATATTAATCGTGCACATCACTGGTAGCTCTTTGTTGGAAATGCTTGTTTTTCAACGTTCCATCAAATAGATAGGAATCAAGCATGTTTTCATGCTTTCTCGACCATGCATCAATCAATTTTACGACAAGGTTTCATATGAAAGATGAACAAGTGGAGCGCCTCTAGCAGTCTCACCTGCATTAATAATTATTCACAAAAAACACCATTCATATAATAATACAATACTACGTTCATTGACCCTAAATGAAATTTGACCTTGATCATGTGACCTAAGACTTGTCAGTGATACTTGATTACCCCTATGTCACATTTCATAAACTATATCCATAAACTTTGAAAGTTATGACAGCAATTCAATAATTACCTCCAACATAGTCAAGGTTCATTGACCTTAAATGACCTTTGACTCGCATGAGATGTTCAGTGATATTTGATTACTCCTATGTCCACGTTTTATGAAACAGATCCATAGACTTACGAAAGTTATGATGATAATCAACAAAAAACCCAACTTGGCCAAAGTTCATTGACCTTAAATGACCTTTGACCTTGGTCATGTGACCTAAAACCCGCACAGGGTGTTCAATGATACTTGATTACTCTTATGTCCAAGTTTTATGAACTATAGAACAATACACTTTTAGAGTTATGATGGTAATTCAAATACCCCCAACATGGTCAAATTCATTGACCTTCGTCATGGGACCTAAAACCCGCAAAGGATGTTCATTTATACTTGATTACTCTTAGGTCAAAATTTTATGAATCAGATCCATAAACTTTCGAAGTTATGATGGTAATTCAAATACCCCCAACATGATAAAAGTTCATTGACCTTAAATGACCAAACCTTGGTCATGTGACCTGAAACTCGCACAGGATGTTCAGTGATATTTGATTACTCTTATGTCCAACTTATATGAATCAGATCCATAAACTTTCAAAGTTATGATGGTAATTCAACAAATACCCCCGACATGGTCTAAGTTCATTGACCCTAAATGACCTTTGACCTTAGTCATGTGACCTGAAACTTATACTTTCTAAGTTATGCTGTCATTTCAAAAACTTAACCTTTATTTAAGATTTGATGCTGATGCCGTCACTCTGCTATGCAAGTGAGACAAAAATTCATATGTAAGTTCTGAACTTTGTTTTCCAAATAGCCAGGAAAACTCATTTAAAATCGTACTTTGCTTGTGCAAATGGAAATTTGCTAGCAATAATTTCCATTGTCCTAACTCAGTCATGCATGCATTATAAACATTGAGATGGGCTTTAAATGAAAGAGGGGAAGCATATCTTTTTATTGATATACAGTGTACATCTCACGAAGCAAATTAATAATTATGATGGCAGAAAATAACACTGAATTCCTGTTTCCTTTTTTCTGGGAAGCACTGTATTTCATTTATCAGTTGTTGTTTTTGTTTTGATTTGCATGTAGACATGGAAGATCCAGGCACAACGAAAAGGATTTTTTTTAAACACAAAATAACAAATGAAATACATTGATATGTCTCAAAATCTTTACACTATTACTTACCCACGCGATGCCTTGGATGAGAGTTGCAGATTTGATAATGAGTGATTTTGCATTGGTCTGATGAAAGTGATAGGCGGCATATTCAACCATAGATGCTAAGAGGTAAGACATTCCAAGAGGACACTTGGTGTCTGCCTTCTCCAGGTGTTGCCCAATCCAGTTGAAAATCTGGTCCTCGTCATAAGGTCTGTACATAACTTTAATTCTCTGCTTGTCGTTGGTATATTCATTGGCTTTCTGGGCAAGATACTGGTTGGGAGCAACCCAGCGCCTCTGAGTCATGCTGGGTGGGATACTCCAGGGGAACATTGCTGGAGAAGTACAGGCTGCAGGGTCCTTGTACATAACTGCGTAGTGATGACCAAAGCACACAAAGTCTCCTGGGTTAAGAGTGGCACTTCCAGAAACAGGGATACCATTGATGATGACGTGCGCATCGGGTAAGGTCTCTAGTCTTACAACAAATTCACTCTCTTCTTCTCTAGAGTCTTCCTGTTCCTGAAGATGCCTCTGCTGGCGGAAGATCCAACAGTGCTGTGGCAAGATATCAGGAGCCTCTAGAGAGATATCAACACCCTCTGCATACAATTCATCACTATCATCCTCCTCAGGTTCAATTTGTCTATTGCCCACAAGCATCACTTCCTTGGTAAGCATGTGAAGCAAGACATCATGATTGTCATAACCGTGGAGTGTTAGGAAATAGGGCAGTTCTGAGGGCATTCTCATATTGCAAAGGATTGGCTCATCACTGCTCTCTGTTTCTTCGCGTTCCAGGCTCAAGTTTGGATCCTGAGAGTGGATGATGCTTGATCGTGGACTAGAATGGGAAGCAAGGTCTCCATTGAAGAATCCATTTTCCATATCTACACCAGTATCCAACCTGTCCATACTGGTCTCATTTGGAGCAACAGCATGTGACCGTGACATCTGAAGTCTTCTGGCATTCTTGTTAATACCAGATGTGATGCTGTCTATCTCGTCAGGTGGGAGATCTTGTCGTCGTCTGATCTCAAATCGCCTTACAAGACCATCACCAGGCTTCCAGAATGACTGGATCATCAAAGGTTTCTCATTGTCTGCAAGTGCTCTTACACATTCCTCAATCCATCTTTCCTGTGAATCACCCTGTTCTGTCTTCTTCAGTCCATTTTGCTTCCTACTTACAAACTTTCCGATGACATCACACAGAACATATTCGGTATGTGCACTTCTGGGTAGAGAATACCTTGTCAAAATTTCCTTCACTAACTCAACAGCTGATGACCTTGCAGAAGCAAGTATACTCTTATAATTTGATCCAGGGCACAAGGAGTCTCCAAACACTTTGAGGACTCCTGGGGCTGATTCCTCTGTTGACAGTTCCTTCCCATTCTGCTTTCTACCACCATCATTTTGTCTCCTCTTTAAACTCAGACTTCTTTCCAGCATCAAAGTTAGTGATTTTGGTCTGTGTCTCTTTTTCTGTGCCCTGTTAGGGGGTCGTATATTTCTATGCTCTTGACCGGGAGTTGGTGCCTTTCGCTTGAAGCGAGGAGTCTGAGGTTTCAATAATAATCCTGTAACCCCATTTGAACCAAGTACAGGTTTTTGCCCTCTGGATTTGCGTTGGCCATTTGAAAAGCTGCTACTACTGCTGTTACTACTGCTCACACTGATGGCATCACAGTTGGAATATGTGTCTGAACGTGGGGAGTCAAAGCCATTAGATAGGTTATCATGTGATGAAGGTACAGACTGCGAGAAGGGAAGACTAAGTTCGCTGCTGCTGACTCCAAAAAACTTGCTCAGCATCTTGTGTCTGGCAGAGTCTGTAAGGGCCGGCAGAGCCCCATGTTGATTGGCCATTTCCTGATCCTGAGGGACTTTAAGTACAAACCGGACTTTGCGTTTGCTTTCTACAGCAATGTCCAATGGACATTCCTCTTCAGATAGCAGAATTTCATCTGAAAGAACAAGAAAAACAAACTCATTAGACCCAATGTAATAACCAAATTAATTTCTTCTCCATATTTTGACTAGACTATTGATAATTAAATAATAATAATAATAACACATAAGACTTGTATAGCGCTTTTTCCATTTTGATTAGATGCTAAATGCGCTTCAGAGCAGAAAAACAAAACAAATTACATATAACACATGTCTGAAGAATAAGTCGATGTCTGTCAAAAAGCACTCTTATACATGTATGTTTTCAGGTTGCCTTTAAAGGTGGTCACTGAAGTCTGGGTTTTCAAACTCTGTGGAAGAGAAATCCACAGGATTGGCCCTGCATGAGCGAAGGCCCGCCTCCCCATGATTTCTTAGAAACTGGAATTCGTAAGAGATTAGATGATGAGGATCACAAGGTTCTTGAGGGTTGGTAGTTATGTATCAAAGGCTTATTGTAACTGGGGGAAGTTCCATAAAGATCAAAAAGAAGGATTTCTAAGTCTATGCATTCCTTCAGGGGCAACCAATGAAGAGTTTTCAGAGTAGGGGTGACATGGCTGCGCTTGCATTTTGCAACTTCTGCAATTTCTAAAGTTGAGAAGTTGTGAAGAAGGCTACTACCAAAATCGAATCATGAAGAAATTAGTGAATGTACCAGTTTCTGTGTTGCTGAGCGAATGAAACAGTTTCTTATAAAGTCAATTGATAAAGAAACTGATCTGCAAATGTTTGTTATCTGATTGGACATGGACCTGTGGGAATAAAAAAAACAACGCTAAGATTTCATTACCTGAGACAGAAATGGAATCAATGTCGATTTTGTTAAATTGAGACTGAGCCAAATAATAATAATAATAATAATAATGAAACGTTTTTGTATAGCGCAAAATACATACAAATACAGCAAAGTTGCATGTCTCTAAGCGCTTTTTACAGAAGGAGTGGAGAGCACTGGGTTCTTACATTAATTGTTTACAAAATGGTGAATAAATGTGGGTTCAAGCTATTTCTAAACTTTTCGTATGGTTGTATATTTCTAAGATATTCAAAGCCAAAGACTAGTAACTCAAGTTTACTATGGTTTAAAAGTAACGAGTTGACTTCAACCAAGTATCAATGTCCATTTAACCTTCCAAGATTACACAAGACTTATGTGGCACTAGTTTGATTGAGTAAAAATAAAACAAAAATCTGAATATTATCTACACATAAATGATAGTGAACAGAGTGACGTATGATAATATCTTGAAGCCCTGGTAAATAAATGGAAAACAAAGTGGGCCCTCCAACAGAGCACTGGGGGACACCGCAGACCAAAGGCCCAGATGAAGTGGTAACACCATTTAGGACTGATTGTGAATTGAATGAACGATAAGATTTCAGCCATTGAAATCTGAATTAAATAATCTTGAAGGTGAATTATAACAATATTCACGGTGTTTTGGCAGTCATCAGAAATATTATAATTTGGAGATTTGGATTAATACAAACTTCTTTGGCTGAATAACATAAATCTATAAATGAGGGTATACACACCTCCATCAGATATATTCAAGTAGGAGAATTGCCATGAACTTTATTTTTTCTGTTTTTAATTCAAACTTGATCACTGGTATCAAGTTCATTTTCTTCTCCCTTCTTCAAAACATTATCCTCATCATCCTCCAGAAAAACTGTTATTTTCCCACACACAAATCTTAGTATCTTGACACTCTATGACAAAGGAAGAACCAAACCAAACCAAACTGAGGTTGGCCCGAAGGTGGCTTGAAGTATGTGTTGTGTATCACCTCACTATTTTTTATTGCCAGAAATTAAAAGGCAACTCAACCACTGAACTAGTAATAGGTTAATAGCAAATAATTATTGCTAACGAACAATAGAAAATGCTGGTGTGAAAAGACAGGCACACGTACGTGCCACTTGAATAGTCGTCATGGATTAAGAATCTCAAAGCGGTCTCAGTCTACTTCTGGTACATGTGCATACGCACCAAACCCGGTGCATGTGTATCTTGGGCCTATGTCAATTAGTTAAACCGTGCATAATTTAATACCCAATTACGAAACACAGAACACTAAACACGATCAACAGTACAAAATTCAGTGTTGATTATATGTGGATCGTCTCAAAATTTCCTGCTGTTAAAATCTAACATCAGTGCAGCCTCCATGGCAAAAGCATAAGACGTTCCAAAACTTCATCGTGTTCAGTGTCGCATTTTGTTGCATTTGCGATGCTGACAGTTGTAAAATCTACAGTGATTGTGTTTCAAAACGTACCTTTCTTGGGGTAAAGTTTTCCTCCAATCGAGGTCTGAATTACGTTCATTTTTACGACTGGGAATGGGGGCATTGAACACACCCTGTTTATCATTATATCTGTGTTTTGGAATGATTCGTGTTGCTGTTCAAATTTAAAATTGACATTGAAAACACCCTCAGTGGTGTGCAAACATTTTTCTATTTTCAGTCAGTGGGTAAGTGAGGTCACATGATCACAACACCACTGTTTGTGTTCACAAACAAAAAGGCATAAGTGATTTTTTGAGAGGGCACGCAACAGAATCATATCAAAACTTCATTGTGAAATAACTGGGATGGAACAACATTTGTCATAAGAGTCTTGCATGAAAACTCTAATGTTGACCTCATAATGAACTTTGACCTTACCATGTGACTTCCAAACACGATAACATGCAGGTCTCCTACACCTACAACCCAAGTAAGGAAAAAAAGTGACTTAACGTTGCAGAGTTATGTGTCATAACATTGACCTCAAAATGACCTTTTTCCTTATCATGTGACCTCCAACTGCAGCATAACATGCAGGTCTCCCAAGTCCATCTACCACCAAAGTTTGGTTGAAAAGTCACTTACGGTTGCGGAGTTAGGTGTCATAAGAGAGTCTTACACATAAACTTTTTTAATGTTGACCTGAAAATAACCTTTGACCTTACCATGTGACCTCCCACTGCAGCATGACATGTAGGTCTCTTAAGTACATCTACAATCCAAGTTTGTGTGAAAAGTGACTTATGGTTGAGGAGTTAGGCGTCATAAAGTGGGTCTTTCATGTAAACTATAACGTTGACCTGAAAATTACCTTCAACCTTACCATGTGACCTCTAACTGCAGCATAACATGCAGGTCCCCCAAGTCCATCTACCATCCAAGTTTGGTTGAAAAGTGACTTACTTTTGCAGAGTTAGGTGTCATAAGAGAGTCTTGCATGTAAACTTTAACGTTGACCTGAAAATTACCTTTGACCTTACCATGTGACTTTTGACTGCAGCATAACATGCAGGTCCCCCAAATTCATCTACCATCCAAGTTTGGTTGAAAAGTGACTTACAGTTGCGGAGTTAGGTGTCATAAGAGAGTCTTGCACGTAAGCTTTAATGTTGACCTGAAGATGACCTTTAACCTTACCATGTGACTTCCGACTGCAGCATAACATGCAGGTCCCCCAAGTACATCTACCATCCAAGTTTGGTTGAAAAGTGACTTACGGTTGCGGAGTTAGGTGTCATAACAGAGTCTTGCATGTAAACTTTTAACGTTGACCTGAAAATGACCTTTGACCTTACCATGTGACCTCCTACTACAGCACAACATGCAGGTCCCCCAAGTTCATCTAACATCCAAGTTTGGTTGAAAAGTGACCTATGGTTGTAGAGTTATGTGTCATAAGGTTTGTGATGGACGAACCTCTGGTTGGCGAGACAAAAATTATATTCAGTACAAAGCAAGTTTAGCTCATCTCTATTACAGGTCGTCTCAGTCAAACTAAAAGATCTAGTCTGTATCATTATCTGTATCAATTGATAAATGACAATGATTTCAACTCTACCTACCTTAACTTATTTTTAAAAATCTTGCTTTTCCTCTTTGAAATCACACTACTGATTTTAAAAGTCTTGATGGTTTTATTGGTATTTTATACATTCGTTTACAAGCTTTAAAACTAAACGTAGGGTTCCATTATCAGCAGTGAAATTGGCACATCATAACATCAAACAATTGTCTCCGCCAACTTGTAGCTGACTGATCTCTAATCAAAATGTGTTTGCAATTATTATTATTGAAAATTATTGATTATCATCAACCCTGATAAAAACAACAGTGATTCAGAAAACAGAACTTAATCAAGATAACATCAATATATATTTCAAATATTTCACTCAAATTAAAAATCAATAAAGATTTCAGAATGGTTGACAGTGGCCCAACGCTATGAAGATATAAATATTGTATGAACATCAATAAGGAAATGAATTATCTTTTTTTTTCTTAGCAACTGCAAGTTTTCACTAATTAAAATACTGTATGTAAATGTTCATTTTGTTTTTCATTGTTAAAGAGGGTAACTGAAGAGTATTTACAAGTACAAGTACAACAATAATTCAAAGGTGACAGGGTAGACATGGAAGTCAGGTCCCTGCCCATTATGGTGAGCAAGGTATTTAATCAACAGTATACTCTTTTATTATACATTTAAATAAATGCACACGATATATTCTTGTTAGTAATGTTTGTGTACTTGTTTAAAAATACACACACACAATTTTATTTGACAAAAAATATATCTGAATTCGAGTAGTCCCTAGAAGAAAAATAGTTTCTTAAATCCATGGGCATAGTACGTGTACATTCTCAAATGCAGTTTTAAATGACCTTTATATTACATCAATTCAAAATCCATGAACTAAGATATTAAGAAGGAGTGTTGTTTGTTAACCATCCTCCCATACTAACTCTCTACATACATTTACAATGACATCCATGGTGAACTATGAATTTGAGCATGGTATTGAAAATATAAGGCCTTTTATCTCGCTTAATATACAAAGGACCCTTTATAATTGTATTGTGAGACCATAAGCTAACACTCAATATCAATTCATTGATAATATACCCCCTGCAATGGCTTTTATCCAGCCCAATTTTATTCATAAATAATTAGAAATATATGAATAAAAGTTGGTATATGATATTTCAAAAGAGATATACTAAAGACTGGATTGCCCTATACACATACAGCTGAAAAGAGTACTATGAAATATAGTTTTAAGATCCACTATTTAATGACATTATACCAATTGTGTAAAGATATTTCTTTTGCTTTGTTGGAGTTTATAAAGTACACAAAAATAAAAGAAATTGTACTGTTCTACAGTTTAAATAATGTTATTAATGAAATCCTGATCTTGGCAATTTTTCCTGTCTTCAATGGAGGTTTGTAAAACAACTTCATTGTGTGTGAAGTATAACAACTATCATGATTACTTGTAAACTCTGTAAAGGTAAATAAAACTGTTTCCAGTAACTGAAAATAGTATCCAAAAGAATATGAGCACTTTGTAATTCAAATCAATGACATTTTGGGTATTTGAATAAAACAAAAGTGTAAAACTCAAATAAAACATTTTGTCTTACACAAACAACCTTGAACAATCAGGCACACCTGTGCTCTTCTCATAAACTGTTGAAAAAACACATCAAGAAATCAATGGACCCTTCTCATACATTCAGTTCATCAATACAAACCACAAGTTGAGAGCAATTACTGGACAACGTCAAAAGCTAATGATAATTGTCTAAAGTAAATAAACATGGATGTGAAATAATGATGCCTTACCCTTTTATGCTTCCAATTTGCAAATGAAATACTGATATATTATATCAAAAGACAAGAGTGTAATATGTCCGTGTGGTTTATAGTTCCAAAGCAATTTGGTAATAACAAAAAAACACCTTCTCTCTGGAATCGCGTGCACAAACAAGCACTTTTAATCAATATCATCAATTGAGATACTGCTCATGATTACTTCTTCTCCGTATGCGCTGCAAGAAAAACAAGAACTGTGTGGCGGATTGTGCACTTTGGAGTGCGGTCATCCGCTGCCCGAGAGATTCATCACTCCATCATGAAAATGCACTGGAGTGGAGCACTAGCACACTTCATTGCCAGGATGATCAATAGGTGGTTTCAGACCGCCACGAAGTTCGTCAGTTCCAGGTATTCTCTGATCGGGAAATTTACCCCGATCAGAAAATACCAGGTATTTTGGTAATGTGAAAGCAAACTACCCGTAATATCCCCGAAAGAAAATACCCGCTAAATAGTAGGTACTTGGCGAAATTACGAGAAGTTTTGCGGGGATTTTTCCAAGGTCGTGGGTATTTTGGCAATCTGAAAGCAAACTACGGGAACTTGTATCCCATCGATCACCGCGATAAGTGAATTCCCGGTTCATAGCCCGCGCTGTTCGATATGCATGGATATGCGAGGCTAGCTGATGCGAGGCCTACCGAGCGAGCAAGCCAGCGCCAATGCATGCAGCGATAAACATACGTACACTTTTCATGCGATGTGACTCGGGGTTCGACTTTCACTAGGCGGTTGATTCTTCTTCTTAAAAAAAAAAGTTTTACGAATCAAGGGTGATATTTACCGGTATTCTACATTTTCATACCAGATGACATCGCACTGGAGTGAGGAGGACACCAAGGCCTTAATTTCAATGTGGAGAGAAATCTAGTGCAATTGCAGATGATCAAGGGAACAAATGATTTGCGCATACGATCGAGTATACATGTAGTTAGTACGTGCTAGAGCTAGGCCGGCCGCAGGCGGATTTCCCGCCCCGGCCGTCCCCCGATTGTACTGCTAAAAGCGCGCGCTTCTTCGTCTGCTACCAGACAGTACTGCGCATGCTCATAACTTCGAGAAATTTCCCCAAAGAGTGTGTTTCGGGGCGGTCTGAATGCAAAATAATTATCTGGTATTTTTGAGCATGTAAATGTTCTCGTAATTTAACGGGGATTCTTGTGATCGAGGCGGTTTGAAACCACCTAAATAGAATATAGGTGCATGGAAGTAGGGGGGCTATACTCAATGTATAATAATGGGATTAAGATGAAGGAGGGAGGGGGTAAGTTGTAAGGTAACAATGGCTAGCCTGTAGGAGGGATGGATGAATGAAGTATCGATTGATAGTTGGAGGATTATGGAAGAGTCCCTGACTTAGATGGACCACTGAGTTACAGAAAACCTAAAGGTGATAATGAGGTGTAGTAAATCTTATATTGTAAGCCAAACTCCTTCATATTTTAGTAAGAACTTGCTAGGTTGCTCTGAAGGAAGATTAAAGACAGTTAGGATCTCAGAGTGTTTGTTTTTGCTCTTATCCTACAGTTAGATTCAAATTTGATTGGACAAAAAGTATTCTTGTTTAAACACACATTGTACTGAGGCTATTACAGTCTATTCCACCCCTCAGAATCTCCAAGGGTATTAAAAAGCAAATTTGAATTTCACAAATTAGGTTATATTGAAAAGTTTAAGAGAAATGGATCATACCAACTTGTTGTCCTCTTTTCAAAATGAAGAGTTGTATTAAAGGTAAAATGGCTAGCCTGTAGGAGGGATGGATAACAACAGCATCTCATTTTGTATCAAAGAATTTTTAAATACTGAAAAGCTAAAAGAATACCAAAAGCACTTGAACAACCATAGCTAATTAAACATTGAAAACAGGGTATCAAACTACAACAAAAGAGAACTCTCACTATATAATTATACATTCAGGAAAAAAATTGATTGTGATAATGTACAGGGCAAGTGAGCATGTAATGTCTAGCAAATCTCAGCTGCTAATTAGTCAACAGGCCAAGACCTTGTTTTTTGTACAGTACATAATATAGAGTCTGAAGTTAGAAACTAGATTCACTATTGTGCTCTGGCTGCTTCTTCGCAGAGAGTTCTGCATTTTAATTACTGGTGGTTTCAAACCGCCTCGATTACAAGGATCTCCTTTTAATTACAAAAATACCCAATAATTATTCCTGCATTCACACCGCACCAAAACATACCCATAGGGGAAAAGTTCTCAAAGTTACAAGCATGCGCAATATGGTCTGATAAGCAGGCAAGGCGCGAGATTCAAAATCGCTAGCTCAGCAGACACCCACAGTGCCTGTGCCCAACTATAACGCTGGGCTAAAATAAGTTACTAGGGGCGTGTTTATGCTTCCACTTTGCAGGCCAGAATCAGCGTTTTCATACGTGATTAGTCCAAAACACAGTTGCGTCCATGCTTACTTTCATTAAACAACGTTTCAGAATGCTGATCATAAACAATACAAAAAGGTACGTTTCAAAATGTTAATTGACCAGAATCAGGGTTTCTGGGGAAGTACAAACTGAACCACGATCGTAAACATGTTTAAATGACGTCATTTGGTACATGCTTCTGGCGAGATGAAAATCCACGGGCAAATACATACCTTACCTCCACAGAATTACCTCTCATCTCCTTGGTTCTAATCATGACATTTGCATGTGTGATTATTTACTTGAGTATAATCACTATTACTACCTCTCTAATTTGTCATCACGATGTATGTTGAGGGGTTTACAAAAAACCCGGAATACGAGTTATGATGAGGAGACATCAATGAGCCAGAAGCCCCAGTAGCATCAATCTTATTATTTTCTTATGTATATTTTAGTATTCTTTATTTTGTCTTACTATTATCCTCACCATCGTGTAAATTCTATGGCTATGTCAAGTAGCTCCATGCAATTACTAAAACATCAGAAATCATTTGAAAGTCAAATAATAGTCAACCACAACTCAGAAAAAAACTTACAAAAAATGGCGCGCCCAATTTGACCTCACTTACCTGTTCAATGAAAATTACTATGCGAAGCCAGCTGCAAATTGCGATTTTGCCTCTGAAATATTCAGCATAAACAGCACTCCCAGAACCCCGTTTGCGATCAGTGTTCTGCAACGTCGTTTGAAAACGCTGATTCTGTCGCAGCAATGGAAAGCATTAAACACACCCTAAGAAAGTCTCTGTAATTTGCTTTCACACTGCCAAAATACCTGCAACCTTGGAAAGATCCCAGCGAAAGTTCTTGTAATTTTGAAAAGTACCTACTATTTTCTTTTGAGAATATTACATGTAATTTGCTTTCACACTGCCAAAAGCACCTGATATTTTTTTATCAGGGCAAATTTCCCCAACAGAAAATACATGGAACTGATGAACTTCAAGATGGTCTGAAACCACCTTATGGTAGAATATTAATTTGATTCTATATGCTTGCACACTAACTGCTATGCTGTGTAAAACTTGCTGCTAGCATTGCTAGGTACATTGAATTCCCTTGGATGTAAATGTTCACATTACTCCAGAGATTTTGTGTGCTACAACATCCAACCATTGATTAATCTGCTGATTAAAGATGAAATTTACCCTGAAGATAAGTTTGTTGTAAAAATAGCAGAAAATATAATAAAACATATTGGTGAAGGATTGAGGAAAGTCCATTAAAGATTAAGAAATTTATTAGAATTTAAAATTTTGGATTTGTGATGTCATAAAACGAGCAGCTGCCCCATATGTTATGTAATATATAATGCATACATTTCAATTTTTAATGGTTCATGGTGACTTATTTTTGTTTTCTTTTTAGAAATGGGTGTGAAATGATTTGTCTATTGATATACTAAAGGTACAGTAAAAACCATTTTTCATTTTCCAAGAAAATTACATTTCATTGATTTTACCTCATGATATGTAGGAAAGCTGCTCACATTTGACGTCTCAAATCAAATAATTAAAATTCTAATATTTTTTTCATTATTTAATGAATTTTTCTTAAACCTTTGGCAATATTTGTTAATCATTTTTTTTTCTATTTTTACAATGAACTTTTTTTGTCAGGGTGAACTTCTTACTTGGCAATTACCCATGACCATCTTTATAGCAATATAGGTCTTTTGATACAAAGGAAAGAAAAAATAATTTTGCTTGTCCTAACGAAACATTAATACCTACATACTATTAAAAAAGATGGAAGATAAAATCAGTAAATGCCACCAAAGTACAATGAAGCCAAAAGAAAAAGATAGTAATTCCAAGTAAGCATTAAGGAATACAAAAAAAAACTGACACATTTTCTTTCTTGAAGAACATAATTTTTACCAAAACAAGACTTCTAAAAGCTCTTAAAATGATATTACTACTGTGATTCAACTAAGAATTAGCAGCTCAACAACTTAAGAAAAAAGGAAACAATAAATTTGTAAAAGAATTCTAGGAAATTAGCATAACAAGAAGGATATTTAGAAAAAAATTGAATACAATTGAATACACGTGATGACCAATGATGCATTAAATGAAACTCTATATCTGCTCTGATGTGAATCATAAAATTAAACTCTAAAGAAACATAAAGAAATTAAAGGAAGTCAATAAGGAAAGAAATTAACAATATTACTTGAATTGGACTGATCTGAGAACAAATGAGCCTTCAATCACTGCATAGTTCTGAAACAATATTAGCCCATTGGCAAGATGTATTCTTAAGATTAACTAGATTCAATATCTAATCTGATTTTTTTAACCTAAAATTTTCATTTCCCATGGGGATCAAAGTTGCCAGGCATTATTAGAATCAACTTTGATGACAGTTGATAATCACTCCTTGAAATTAGAAAGGATTTAATTCTTGCGATTTATGACCATTGAGAGAGAATTTGGAGAGTATCATACACATTTTACAGACAAACTTTCTCTCTATTGCAAGGCTGGGGTGGGGGAGGTATTGAAATATTTCATTTTACACACTATATAACAAATACAATTTTAAACCAACCCTAAATTTGGAACAAGAGAATGAAACAAATGAAACTGAAAAATGAGAAAAGAGAAAACTGTATGTGCATTGCTGAATGCCATTTAAAAATAATGTGCATGACAAGCTATGTAAATACAGAGATAACTCACAACCTATGGAGATATAAAATTTAATTACATACACTTCCTGAATGATTTAAGCTTTGGGGGAAGATGGTGAGCATTAATTACTTACACCTTATAAAGTTAATTTTTGTGAAAATATTCCTGTGGCTTCGTCTGCATCTTCTGTCTGTGTCTGGAAATAATTGAGTATCTGTTTAAAGTATGTTTTCATAACAAGCAATGAAATCATACCATTGTATGTATACTTTAAAAATACATAACTCCAAGAGAAATGCATTTTAAAGTAACTGATTTCAATTTATCATTAAATTATATTACACTTGATGTGTAATAATATAAGGACTACTGATTATAATACCAGCTAGTCGTATAAGGACCACTATTCATAACGTGTAAGTTCCTATACCCGAAGATTCACATCATTAAAAGGAAAGGGGTTACTAGACATAAAGTCATAGGACAATAAGTCATAAGGTGCAACATTCACAATGCAAGATGAGGGTCATTATTCAGAATGAACATGAAGATCAATACTCATAAAACTTGCTAGTCATAATAAAAAAAGGGTTGCTAGTCATAATAGTAGAAGGGGGTCACTAGTCATTATAGCAGAAGAGGGTCGCTAGTCATAATAAAAGAGAGTCGCTAGTTATAATAGCAGAAGCGGCTCGCCAGTTATAATAGTAGAAGAGTGTTGCTAGTTATAATAGTAGAGGGTTGCTAGTTATAGTAAAAGTGGCTCGCCAGTCATAATAGTAGAAGAGAGTCACTAGCTATAATAGTAGAAGAGGGTCACTCGGTATAATAAGATAGAGGTTCGTTAATAGTAGAAGAGGATCGCCTGTCAAACATACAGTCAGACCGCAGGTCCCTATGCTAATGAGCAAAAAGGCCAGATTCATCCAAATCATCTCGTGGCTGAATCCTCCTCCTTGCAAAATCTCGTGATTCGTGAGATTTTCTTTCTCTAAGAATTTACCTGTTTTAACCTCAAGTTAAATGAAATATTATTGCACCATCAGATAGAGTAAAAGTTACTCTTTCATATTGGTCATTTATTTTGTATACAATATTTTGTTAAATAAGTAAATTTCTGGCCTGAAAATGTGCCTCAAAACTGAATTTTCTTCCTCTGTTTTCTTTTGCAAATTGTGCAAAACTTTTTATTTTGAGCCTCAATGATATTTATATCAACATAAAGCTGAACTTCTGTACTTTCTCGCAATGCCACTCTTGATATGCAGCACCTTTTAATCGGGTCAAGATCACACTTTTCCCACCAAGGTACAAGACGAGATTTCTGAAATTTTGTACTTGCATGAAATCCAGAGTTCTGATTGGCTGGATAAGATTCACAGAACAACAGGCGGGGGTATTTGAGGAGATTACCACATGGGAAGTGTGACCTTCCCACGAACCCAGGCACTGGAGCCGTTGGAATTTGCCAGTGTGCGGTCTCTTTGACCAATCAGAGTGCAGTATTCTTGTTTTCAAGCTGCTTTATGTACTTGGCAAATGAAAAGTGTGATCTTGACCCGATTAAACCAATTCTTATTTTGAAACCTATATCATTTCAAAGCATACATATTTAGCTTTATCATGATATAAAAATCATTTGGGCTCAAACAAAAATAAAGTGTGAAAATAGCAGCTTTTGTCAGGTGAAAATAATTATTTTGTAGCATATTTTAGATCAAAATTGTAACCTATATTACAAAATCTTTGAATAAATCCAAACACATGACCTGAAAGAATGATTCTTCTTCTTTACAATGGTACCAAATTCATGAAATTCGATGCACAATTAGAGCAGCAATGACCGAATGAAAAGAGGTGTTTTGGTCCGCATCAAGCTCATTAAATATGCAAAACATCTCAAGTCATGAATATCACTTGGATGAAAGAAGCCACTTTCTTGGGACCTGCAGTCTGACTGCATATCAGGTTCGAGTCCACTTGGGCAATCGACCTAACTGACTCTGCTTCGACGGTTATTATATTGGATAACATTACAAACTAATGTTATTCAAACTGAATCATGAACTTTGTTTTGTGTTTTATATTATACTGTTCTTATGGAAAACAAAGATTTGAAGAAAAAAAATTTGTGCACACAATTTCAAGATATCTGTGACTGAATTTTTTTTCTCTGCTGGGGGTTGTAATTTTAACACATGTAGGACATGAATTCACACTGGGATGGAGTTGCCGGCCACTTTATTTTTCACTTTTTTTAGGCACTAGGTAATGATTTTCATGTGCAATGATTATACCACATACCACAGATATATGCCATGGGTGTTAATCAGTGGGCGACACGTGGGACATCATATCAAATGCCCTTATGATTTGTCCTAAAATAAGAAAAAAATATTTCTGCACTCGCTTTGAGCTTTCATCGTTTTGTTTAGTGAGATACATGTCCTGTTCATGATTACAAAAAAGTGTTTACAATATCAATACGAGAAATGTCAGCTCACCTATCTCGCATTATTTGTATAGTTATGACTAGCGACTCTCCTCTCTTATGACTAGCTATCCTTGTGAATATTGAACCGTTTTCATTATTATTGACTAGTGACTCTCTTACTATGAATAGCGAACCTTTTTTATTATGACTAGTGACCCTTATCATTGATAACTAGCGACCCCTATATACATTGACCTTTACGAATAACGATTCTTATACCATATTCAGGTTACCCCAAAAGCCTCAACAACTCTTTATATATTCAGATATAACATCCTCTTACATGTTACATGGCGATGACCTCATGCAAACCAATGTCTGGCCAGAAGACACTCCTTGAAAAAAAACCCTAATAAACATGACCTGAGAAAGGTTGATGTTCATGCATGAGTGATACATCTGATCTTGAGACAAAGCCAAGACAATACTTTTAATCATTTCACCAGACACTCTTTCTATCAAATCATACTGTTGTGGTCAGGATGAACACAAGTTATCTGAAAACCAATGGTTGAATAAACTCAATTTGTTTTCCCTTTATGATGAATGTTTTCCACATCTTCCTTGCCAGACTCAGTTCTCAAGACATTAGTTTAAGATTTTATGCCCAGTTGCTAGTATTAGATAGGCCATACAAGAAATCAGCACAGTTAATTACTTATTCTTCTGTAATATTTTGATGAGAATAAAGGGCTAAATGAATTGGGAAGTTGATTTGCTTTGAACAAAGATGCTAATTTTATTTAGGATATCAAAGTTCATTTTAGAGGAAACCAACTTCAAGTACATGCCAAAACCTATAATAGAAAACTTAATGCAATTTTTCTTTTGTTTTAAAGTATTCCTTGACTTTAATTTTTCTGTGAGTAGTCATTAAATTTACCATGACTGTTTTTTTTTATTTTTTTTTTTGGGGGGGTCTTGTTTGTTTTACCAGCTATTTTCAAACTTCACTGTCAATTTTATCTCTAAATGACCTACCCTACACTCTAAATTTCAAGAATTTGATAATCCAGACTGGCTGGGAATCAAAAGTAGCTGAACATCAGATTTATTTACAATTCTAAGGACTAACATTAACCCTTAAGATTGACTTTCAAATCATTTGAGATTAAAAAATAAAAATTGAGATTTAATTTGAGATTTAAAAGTATACACTCTAGAGTTGTAGTTTGTCATTTTTGAGTTTTACAGTACTGGTATTTTAATTTGAAAAGAGTACAGTGAAATTTTGAGAAAAACAACTCTGATGAATCTAATGTCTGCTTTAAATTACATTCATGTACACCAAATGACATAAAAACAGATAATTCTGATGACATGATTCTGCAGAATTACGATTGCGTTTAGTCAAAAGTGAAAATAAACACCTTTCAAATAACAAACATGAAATACAGAAAAGGGGGCGTTTGGAAAGACGTTTCTGTAGAATCAAGAACGAAAGAGGTCGTATAAATGCAATCGTGATTTGAATCATGATTCTATGACGTCACTGTGTTCGGCTACTTTCGGTTTGACTCTTGCCAAGCTCAAGGCTCGCTCTCTGCTCAGTGTATGTACAAATATGCTAAGCATGCATTTTTTTCACATGCATTTAACTTCAAGTTCTGTGTTGGTCATCCCATCGTCCACTGCTTTTCATCTTTTTGTCATGTCTTCAAGTTCTAGTAAATGAATAAACTGGACAATAATCTCAGTTGTTGTTGAGTTACATGTAACAGTGTCAATATTATTAAATTGGATCTACGATGAAATTCGCTTCCGAACACCATTTTCGATAAACCGACAAGATGAATAGAACTTAGAAGTAAACAAAATGAGGTGAGGTCCACACAATACAAGCAATGCTTTTTAGTGGATCCCTCCATTTTCTCAGAACTTTATTTTAAAATGTTTATAATATTTTGCTTATAATACTCTCTTTTTGTTTTACTTATAGAAAAATATCATATATTGTACATGCCTCAAATCATATTATCTGTATAAGTTCATTGTAATTATTTCGACCATGGTACTTTGTTCTGCTGAAAATCTTGAATCTTGAAAAAGAGATCCCTTTTACGTGTTTTTTTTTGGTCAAGCATGGTATCCACTCGTCAATGGAAGTGCCCCCCCCCCTTCCGGGGAAATACCATAGGACAACACATAAAACTGAAACTTTAGAAATCAGTATTTTGCATGAAACCACCAGTATTCTTTCTCATTTTCCAGTAATAATTATTGGAAACCAGTACTACTTGGCAACTCTGCTATAGATGAAAAGAGGAAGAATATATGACTGAAATTCTTTAATACATGAGGCCAAAACCTCTTTGAGATTCTTATTTTCAGCTACATGTAGAATGAAAATGACATAAAATCATAATGAGACTTGAGAAGTGACAAGATTTATTAATGTCGTTATTTCTCTCATTTCTATTTGTCCATTCTGTCCACTGTGCTTAGCATAAAAGTAAATCAAGTACATTTCTGCACAATATTTTCAAAACAATGGTGTTCAGTGATGCATGGTCCTACTATTTGAATGCTAATAAAATTGTTCTTCAAGAGATATGACTTATTTTTAGCGGGAACAGACATTGAAATTGAGTTTGCTTTTAACATAGGCCTACACCCAGTCCAATCAAGTATTAATTGTATCAGTTTCAAGTACCTTGGTGAATAACCTTTGAGATTTCTATTCCTGCAAAATGTATTCAACCCTTGTACACATTCCATGAGTGACTGTGGTATGTCAAATGATATCTTGTATGGGTGTATTCATGGTATTTCAACCATACAAGACCACTTTTAATAATAATAATCCTTTTTTTATATAGCGCTTAATACATCGGAACGACGTGTCTAAGCGCTTTACAGATATATTATTACCCCTGTCATCGGATTCAATCAGTCATTCCCGCACACAATGTGTGCACATCCTCCACTCCCTGGGGAGTATTCCAGTCAGTCGCCGGTGAGGCGCACACAGTACTGGACAAGCTACAATGACTTTCACATCCTACCGGGTACCCATTTAGCACCTGGGTCGAGAGTGGCAAAGTGTGGATTAACGCCTTGCCAAAGGACGCCAGACCGCGGTGGGATTCGAACACACGACCCTCTGTTTACAAGGCGAGAGTCAGAACCACTACACCACGGCTCCTCCACTTTTAATCAATGTTATGCCAATTACCCTATAGCTATCACAATTTAGTACAATATTTCATTTTAGTTTATGGTTCTAAATCTTCTACCAATAGCGGATGGGTAAATACATCATCCACATACAATGCAAGGAGGTACCCTTGGAGTGATACTAATCAATTCCAATTATTTATTTACTCCCAGAACCTGTAAAAGCTTTATTTGCAAACTGACAACACATCAACAATCGATGTTTGGCCCCTGTACCAACCAACACATTTAGCAGGCAGACACAAACTCCTTTATACTTCCTTTTATATCAATGTGAGAATCAATAGTCAATTCAAAGGAGCGAGTATCATATCAAAAGGATGTATGTGACATCATGCTTTAGGTACTTTAAATGCACATTGTATGAATTTTTTGGGCTGTCCTCCAGACAAGAAAAGAAATATCTTAATCCACTTATAGAATTAGCAGATGCAAGAGGAGTATTGCAGATAGAAACAAATTTTGCTGTTGATACAAACCAAATGGTTTCTATGCAATATGAAAGGTGCTTTACTACCTGACAGGTGCTTTCATCATGTTTGTCATGACATAAGGCTCCTTAAAAAGAGTAAGGGTGGATCATAATGTGTTGATCAAAATGAAGAGTTGCGTGAACGTCATCAAAAGCATACTTTTTGTATAGATGAAGATAAACCTATTGAATGACTGCTGGAATAAAGTGATTAAAGTCGTTTACAAAAAAAAAATGTGTGGAACCCCCAAAATGGTAGAAAATAAATTGAAGTAAATGGGTGCATGGGGTAGTTGGAATTGTCCGAAACATTTCAGAAGATGGATAATATATGTAAGATAAAGACTGACAATGTTGATAAACAAGTGGAACGCCTCTGGCAGTCTCGCCTGCATTACGCAATTTAATATAGCAGCAGTGCTAACTTTGAAAACTACAATCAAATAATCATTCACAAAAACACCATTCATATAATGACATAATACCACGTTCATTGACCATAAATGACATTTGAACGGTGACTTAAGACTTGTCAACTACACCCATGTCCACATTTCATTCACTCTATCCATAAACTTTCAAAGTTATGATGGCAATTCAACAATTACCCCATTATGGCCTAAGTTTATTGACCTTAACTGACCATTGACCATGGTCATGTGACCTGAAACTCGCACAGGATATTCAGTGGTATTTGATTAACCTAATGTCCAAGTTTCATGAACTAGATCCATAAATTTTCAAAGTTATGATGGTAATTCAACAAATACCCCCAACTTGGCCAAAGTTCATTGACCCTAAATGACCTTTGACCTTGGTCATGTGACCTGAAACTCAGGCAGGATGTTCACTCATACATGATTAACCTTATGTCCAAGTTTCATGAACTAGATCCATACATTTTCAAAGTTATGATAGTAATTCAACAAATACCCCCAACTTGACCAAAGTTCATTGACCCTAAATGACCTTTGACCTTGGTCACGTGACCTGAAACTCGAGCAGGATGTTCACTAATACTTGATTAACCTTATGCCCAAGTTTCATGAACTAGGTCCATATACTTTCTAAGTTATGATGTCATTTCAAAAACTTAAAGGAGAATGAAACTCTTGGAGCAAGTTAGCTTTTGTGAAAGCAGAAAAATCAAAGAATAAGATCAACAAAACTTTGAGTAAAATAGGACTAGCAATAAAAGAGTTATGAGCATTTGAATGTCGAGATCACTAATGCTATGGAGATCCTCCCATTGGCAATGCGTCCAAGATCTGTGATGTCACACACGTACAACTCTCCCATTCGGACATTGAAAATATACCCCAAAACATCTCTTTTTGCTCATTCTAATCATATGACAAACGATTCATCAATGATATAATGTTGTGAAACCTCTGTACTTGTCATCTCATAAAGAAAACACCTAACCTTGTGATAGACTCTATAAAAGTAAGAATATAAGTGAAATAAGTACTAAAGTAATGAGGGAGTTGTACGTGTGTGATATCACAGATCTTGGTCGCATTGCCGATGGGAGGATCTACATGGCACTAGTGATCTCAATATTCAAATGCTCATAACTTTCTTATTATTCATTCAATCTTCCTCAAACTTTCAACAATATGTTTCTTTGATTTTTCTCTTTGATATGGATTCAGCTAGTTTCAAGGGTTTCATTCTCCTTTAACCTTCGGTTAAGATTTTGAAAATAATTCTCCCAACATGGTCTAAGTTCATTGACCCTAAATGACCTTTGACCTTGGTCACGTGACCTGAAACTCGGGTAGGATGTTCAGTAATACTTGATTATCCTTATGGCCAAGTTTCATGAACTAGGTCCATATACTTTCTAAGTTATGATGTCATTTCAAAAACTTAACCTTAGGTTAAGATTTGATGTTGACGCCGCCGCCGTCGCCATCGGAAAAGCGGCGCCTATAGTCTCGCTCTGCTATGCAGGCGAGACAAAAATTGAAATAGTGAGAATCTGAAAAATACAAATAAGAATCAACCTTAAGATAGGGATAAGGAGGTAGACAGATGACTAAAGAATGCTGTTTTACTGCAAAACCTGAGAAAATACATAAACTGAAACTTAAATTCAGGACTGCAAGATTGGAACCTAATTTTATCATTTCAGCAAATGAATGAATCATTAAGTCAAATTTCCTGTGTCTTTCTATTTACTGTCATATTCATCTCTAAACAAACACATTCGAAATGAAACACTGAATGCAACTGAAGTCTTTTCAAGGCTATTTTCAGTCATCTCTTCTTTTATGAAAATGAATAAGACACAGAGAACCCCCTTCCCAGTCATTCAACTTTCTTAACTGAAAGGAGTTTGTGTCACATGACATGAAAAAGCTTTTAGCAGGTGCAACTTGCGTGTTTGTGTGTATTCTTTATATTATATGCTTGTACCTCACTCATCAATATATTTTCAATGGTAGGAAGACGGGTTAGTGAGTATTGGTAAAGTGTGGGTGTACAGCATTATCCCACCTCAAGAATTTAATAAATCCCAAGTAAAAATAGACAATGAATAGCATCCAAAACACCACTTAGAGGCTGTTCTCACTACGTTCCTAAAACTAGTTTACTGGAAACTAGTTTAGTGGAAACTAGTTTAACGCGTAGTGAGAACGGTCGAAGCGGTCTTGGAAGCGATCTCCCAAACCAGTTTGGAAAACCACCTCGCGATGTAGTTTTCAAGATCGCTTTGCCTCATTAAACTGGTTTTTAGCGTAAGTGAGGACACAACCGTTCTTCGGGAAGCGATCTTCGCACATTTTGAGCGCGCTACTCCACACGACAGGTGTAGAATGCCTATGCTGCGGTTTCGAATTTCGCGCGAAACGTGTCACCCCACTGAGAGCGTTTCCATAGCAACAAGAGCGCTTTACGTGAAGTGATTTTGAAAACCACTTTCGTGTGATCAAGCGGGAACGCTAGCAAAGCGATCTTCCAAAGTGGTTTTCTGAATCTGTTTCCAGTAAACTAGTATTAGAAAGCGTAATGAGAACGGCCTCTTACTCACTGAAAGTAGGTTGGAAGTCATAAAAACAGAACAATTATTTTATTGAAAACGTTTTAGATGTATCTTTAAAAGATTTTTAAAAAATATCTTACAAAAGATAAATTTCTGTTAGTTTACTAGATTTTGCCATAATGCCCTGTAATTTTGACATTGAAATGACTTTAGCTAGCAACTTCATAGGTCACCTAGGTTTAAAATGTCATCATTGATTGTAAAACAATAACAATTCATTTCAATTATAATTGTACTTTTACTTGTATTGCTTTTATACTTTGTGAATCGTCAATATTAAATGTTTTGATATCTAATATATGTTTTGGATGCTTAATAAAGCTTAGGACACAGCAATAAAAAAATTAAAAAAGTTTTAGAGTGGGCCAGATAGGTTACTTTGTCCATGACAATAAATAAAAATACACCAACAGCCAAGGTAAATCAAATTGCAAATAAATCCTGTATATTTTAATTGCAATCCATATAGTGCATAGGGATACTGCAATTTGGAATAAAGTAGAAGAAATGAAGTTAGCCCTGTATACATTTTTCTGACCTGTTAAAAAACCAAAAGCATTCATTACTAGAGAAAATCAAAGAACAGAAATATAGTTTGACATAAAAATGATTTCAGAATTTGATGTACTTTCTCATCAATTAAAGTTTTGACGTTGATTAAGGTTGTAATAATACAATTTAATTAAATTGTACTTCATTTTGTTTAATATTCCACACAATGTTATTTCTGTTCTAATTTGTTATTTGTAATGTATTACTTTATTGCGGTGACTCCTTTTTACAAACATTACATCCTTGGGGTCATCTGTTGTTGTTGATGTTACCTTGTGAATCTTCTATCTTGTTTTGTGTATCTCTTTGAAATTGACGGCATGTATCAGGTGATCTGAAGAACATAAGTAAGGGTGTGTTTATGCTTCCATTGCGAGGACAGAATCACGATCTCCAGCTGGCTTCGCATCGTAATTTTCGTTGAGCAGGAAAGCGAGGTCAAATTAGGCGCGCCCTTTTTCAAAAGTTTTTTTTCCGAGTGTTGTTATGGGGAAGGTACGTCGACTGTTATATAAACATCGAACAATTTCCGATATTTTAGTCATTGCATGGAGGTTCTTGATATAGCCATATAATTTCCACCATGGTGAGGATAATAGTAAGAAAAAAATAAAGAATATTAAGTATACAAAACAATAAAATACCTATTTGTTTATGCTACTGGGGCATCTGGCGATGTCTCCTCATTATAACTCATGTTCCAGGTTTTTTGTGTGTGTAAATCCCTCAACATACATCGCGATGACGAATTGGAAGAGTAATACTAGTAATAGTACTACACATGAAAAACAAGGGAGATGAGAGGTAATTCCGTGGAGGTAACATCCGACCATGGAGCAATGCGACTGTATTTGCCCGCGGATTTTCATCTCACCGGAAGCATGTACCAAATGATCGTGGTTCTGTTTATACTTCCCCAGAAAGCCTGACTCTGGTCAAACGACGTTTACAAACGCACCTTTTTGTGAGTTTACGATCGGCGTTTTGAAACAGCGTTTAAATGAAAGTAAGCATGGACGCAACCGTGTTTTGGACTAATCACGTTTGAAAACGCTGATTCTGGCCTGAAAAGTGGAAGCATAAACACGGCCTAAGTCTTGTGTGTCTAGACAAAGTTAAAGGGAAATCTTTTGTTTGGCAGGGTAAATATCCTGAGATTTATTCAAACTATAAGATGCATAGCGTGAGAGGAAGATCATCATTCATCTGTGTATTCAGTGCTAGGATGGCACTCATCCATATCAAATGACAGGTGACAATGCCCTTTTGCCTTCAACGATCTCTAAGCTGACAGGCCCTCAGTTGCTGTTTGAATTTCATCCAAGCATGTGCAGTTCTCATGGATGAATAACAAAATGTTCTATCATCAGGAGTTGGCATGGCAATTTGGGTTGAAGTCAATTTTTCTTTCGGTTCATAATCTTCATCCAAATAATTTGGATGAAGCCATACACAACTGTATAACTACAGTTACCTATATAATTTTTGAAGTAAATTGTAAAATTTTGTGTTTTTCTAATCCAAAACTAGAACTATCACTGAAGGTGATTAATACCCCCGCCCTACGCTGTTACCATGGCAACAGTTTCCAACACATGAAAAACAATATGTCTTGCCCATCTTTACCCAAAGACTTAGCAAAGTTTGAGAATTCCTGATGAAGTAGCTTGAACTGCAAGATTTTTTAAATAAATATATTGTTACCATGGCAATACGACTTCCAACACATGGAACATATTTAAATGACATCCAATTAGTAGAATGGGAACCTAATTCCAGGGCAGTTTCTAAATTTCTAAATCACAATCTCATATGACAAATTATAAACTTACCTCACACACAAGGAGTTATTTCTTCAGTTGAGTTGAATAGATAGCCAAAATATTTTTTTTTAAATCTAATGTTTAACTTCATATTTGGAGCACAAACTTGAAATATTTTCCTATCTTTACCAGAATAATATTATCACACTTTTAATAATGCAAAATCTCATAAAATTGTATAAATAAAACTTATCATATCTTGAATCTTGAAACCTTGTGCAATACATAATGGAAAATAAATCCTCTTTCAATCATTCATTAGTTACTAAAATTTAGTCAAGTGACACTAAATGGCAATTAAGCCCCACCTACAGTGCTGGGAAATTTTTGCTTGTGTAAATTTAGCATAGTAGTAAGACTTTCATACGACATTCTCTCTTTGGAGCCAAAAGGGCATAACTCCAACTTGACGTTAGTACGTAAGTATCAGTCTTGTTCTTGGCAGACAGTATGTAATAAGAGACTTATACTATCTGTCATTTATGCCTATATGCTGGTATCATGTACTAAGTGCAATATTGATTCTAGGCAGGTGATAAATACCTAGTTTGCATTGTTGTTTCACCTCCCCCTTCTCTCTCTCTTTCTCTTAAATTCACAGAAAAATTGAAAGCATGAAGCTGAAACACAAAGAGAATCAATGATGATCACAATAGAATTTCCTGTTCTTTGGATCAGTGGGGATATTGATAAACAGATCCATTCATATTTGAAATTTAAACTGATTTCACACATTTCAGTGCCAAATAACATGATAAAGACCGTTATAAATCATCATCGCCATGGTGAATTAGATGCTGGTTGACCCCTCCCCCCTAAAAAAAAAAAAATAATAAAAAAAATAAGATTTCAGCTCACCATTCCTTTTTGTAATGCTTGACAGCTGATTACCCTATTCACTCAAATAGTCCCATTATATAACATAAAAACTAGATTTTAATTTGTCATGCAGACGAATTAGGTGGTCTGTCATAGAGAGATAAACAGACATGATTATTTAAATAGATATTAGATTGAAAGATACATAGACAGACAGATAAACATACATATCTAAACAGATACAAATACGATAATTAGATGGATGAATAGAGAGATGGAGAGACAATAGGTGGATATATTAATAGAAGATAGACAGATATATTATATATAGATAGATATAGAGATATAAACAGATAAATAGGTATTAGAAAGATAGACATATTGAAACAGATAGACATTAGATAAATAGATAGATAGATAAGGCGGAGCTGCACCATCAAGAGTTTGCTCTATCTCAAGATTTTAGCCCGATCGCCCCTCTTCGCGATTAATCTCGAGATTCAAGAAACCCCGTCTCTACCATCGCAAGAGCGATTCCTGCTCGAGCGGGGCATCGATGCATTATGGTCTGACGCCGTGAATAAATAATACAGAGTGCGTCTGCACCTACGAATTAGCGCGATAATTCGTAAAATAGCGTGCTATTTTGCAAATAATCCCAGGTTGACTTGGGATTGCAATCTCAAGATTAATCCTACGAACTAGCGCGATAATTGCGTCTCCATTGCAAATAATCTCGAGATTTTTCAGATCGAGATAATCTGCTGGATCAGAAATAGCACGCTAATTCGAAAACTTGGGATGGTGCAGAGTGCAGACAGCCCTTTAGATAGATAGATAGAAGATCATATTAAATAAATAGGTAAATAGATATTAGATAGACCTGTGACAAAATAAACAGACATAATTATTTAAACAGATCAATAGACATTAGATTGAAAGATAAAAAGATAGACATACATACTTAAACAGATAGATATAAGATAGACAAATAGAAAATAAATAAATAAATATATATATGGATAGATAGAAAGATGGATGGGTGGATAGATGAAATATAGGTGGATAGATTGAAAGAAGATAGATAGATAGATAAATAAACATAATTATTTAAAGAGATAAATAAATATTAGATTGTAAGATAAATAGATAGACAGACATATTTGAACAGATATAAGATAAATAGATAGTTAGAAAATAGATAGATTGATAGATAGTGACATAGACAGACAGACAGATAGATAGATAGATAGATAGATAGATAGATGGATAGACAGATAGATAGATAGATGGATAGATGGATAGATAGATATTGATATATAGCATAGATAGCAGATAGATTATAGAATAACAATTATAATAGAAAGATTGATATGATATGAAACAAAGTAATTATAATCTGTTTTATTTTGCAATATTTTAACTATTATTCATTGGAATTCATGTGCAAGCTAGTAAAAATAAAAAGGGGGGGGGAAATCATGTTCACCCTTGGACTCGAACCCCTGCCCGCATGACTGAATGGGATGCAAGTCTGACGCCTTACCCATTGAGCTACAATATTTCCCATAGACTTTACACGTATGCAAAATACGAGAATCTCAAATCCAATTTTGCAAGTGAAATACGGGAATGATCCCTGCATCTGATGGAAAATAAAGGCAACATTTGAGAAAGCTTAGAATCTCAGCTACAACATACTTTAAGCATAAGGAAAACTAACAAGCAAAAGTGAAGATATGGCTGACGAAATAGAGGAATGTAGAATCCAGTTTTGAGGAAAAAGTCATCTCCCATAGGGATTACACGCAAAATGAGCAAAAATGACATGCCTCTAAAAATTTTCATTTTTCAGGATGATCCGTTTATCAAAATGAAAAATAAAGGCAATACTCAGAAAGAGTAAGACCTAAGCTCCAACATATCCCAAATTGGGCAAGAATTGACCAATATTCACTGAGTTAGAGCCAAATTTGCATAATTATGATAACGTCATGATATGAGGGCCAAACGAGACATGAAATCATATCTATGATTCATACTCTATCGAAATATGAAAACAAAATTGGGGGTCCCGTTCATTCTGAAGGGGATAAGACAGTTTGAACTACATTTCAACCTTCTACTCTTTAAATCATAAGAATTTTCATGTGAAATTTGGTAGGTCAATTTAGTCAAAGATATACTTTCAGAATATTTAAAAACTCAATTGAAAATTTTACCTAAAATTAGGTTTAGGCTAGGCTGGTTCTTAAAGAATCGTCAGAGCTTGAGCATTCGGCACATGGCATCTGCATACATGTCATATCATGTAGGTGCCATTCACAGCAGGTACGAAAGTCCAACAACGCAAGTCCAACAGCGCCCTTTAATCTACCTCTATTTCTTTTGAATCAAACCTAAACAGCAATGTAATACTGATTTATACTATGATCAACAAGAACATACATTTGACAATTAGAACTAATTCATTTCTACCATAGCCCCAGATAACTACACATAACATGAATTTATAGAGCTCTAATTCTGTCTGGGGGACCTTATTATAAAGATTATGGCCTATCAGAGCACTCAACAATGAAATGGGAGATAAATGCTTAGAAATTTAAAGTAGTTGTAAGGATATGAGGGGCACTTAACAGGTCTCATGTGGCTTCAATCAACCATTTAATACCACTACTGGTATTTAACAATGCTAGTGCTCACACAAAAGAGAGGGAGAGATGGGGGGGGGGGGGAAGAGGGATGAGGGGGATAAAACAAGGAGGCAAGTGTGCTCAAAGGGGAAGAATTTTTATAACTTTCCTTATACAGACAAACAAAAGGTGCAGAACAGATGTAAAGAATGTGAATGTGGGCAAAAAGGCTAACAGTGAAAATACAGTCTAATGGAGTACAAAAGGCTTCATGGACCACTGACCAAGGTGATAAATGTATTTCAAAACTATTACAGAATAGCAACAAAACCATAAGGGGATGACTATTCAAGGCAGTTTAACCCCAACACACGGAGACCCTACTAGCAACCAATTATGATCTAAAGTAGATGAAGACATGGGAGCAGCAAGCCAATCCATTGATGATGGATAAAATAGTATGCCCTTAAGATGAAGATTGAGATAATAGGTGCCCTGATCCATCTGGCATTTAGGAAACAATAGAATATTTGAAACAGAAGCAATGCCACATATCAGTGATGATTGTACAAAGAACTAGATTTTAATTCGTCATGCGGACGAATTAGGTGGTCTGTCGTATAGATAGATAAACAGGAAAAAAATATTTAAACAGATATTAGATTGAAAAATAGATAGACAAACAGATTTACATAATCAAACAGATACATACAAGAAAGATAATTATATTAGATGGATGGAGTGATGGATGGAGAGATAAATTATAGGTGGTTATATTAATAAAACATAGACATATATAGATAGATATAGAGAGACAGACATATAGATAGAGAGACAGACATATAGATAGATAGAGAGACAGACTTACAGATAGAGAGATAGATTGATAGATATATAGATATATAGATAGATAGAGAGATGATTGGTGGTTATATTAATAAAACATATATAAACATATAGATAGAAAGAGAGACAGACAGATAGATAGATAGACAGATAGATAGACAGACATATATATAGATAGAGAGACAGACATATCATGAAGCTATTACGAGCTATCTCGTAATAGCTTCATGCTGCGTGGTCCTATCGCGTTATGTAAGCGGGCTCTAACTTTCGCCTGGCGGCTCGCCAATTGATGTTAGATATCGTTCCTTCGCCCGAAGGAAGCGATAACAAAGGATTAAGAGAGAAATTGGAAGATGGTTCTCCTTCTCGTGATAGCTTCATGGATAGATAGACAGACATATAGATAGACAAACATATAGATAGACAGAGAGACAGAAATATAGATAGATAGAGAGACAGACATATAGATAGATATATAGATAGATAGATAGATAGATAGATAGATAGATAGATAGACATATAGATAGATACAGAGACAGACATATAGATTGATAGAGATCGAGACAGAGATAGATAGAGAGACAGACATATAGATGAATAGAGAGACAGACATATAGATAGATAGATAGATAGATAGACAGATAGATAGATAGATAGAGAGACAGACAGACAGATAGATAGATAGATAGATATATAGATAGATAGATAGATAGAGACAGGCAGATGGATGGATAGATAGATAGACATATCTAAACAGATAGATACATATATATTAGACAGAGAGAGAGAGAGAGAGATAAACAGACAGATAGATATACAATGTAGGTAGATAGACAGACAGACATATGGATAGATAGAGAGAGAGGGACGTATTCAAACAGAAAGATATATATTAGACAGAGAGATAGATATGTCATGTAGGTAGATAGACAGACAGATAAATAGATATGATATAAAAAAGTAATTATAATCTGTTTTATTTTGCAATATTTTAGCTATTATTTGTTAGAATTCTTATAATTGATCGTGGGCAAGATAGCTAAAAAAAAAAAAAAAAAAAAAAACTAGATTTTAATTCGTCATGCGGACGAATTAGGTGGTCTGTCGTATAGATAGATAAACAGGAAAAAAATATTTAAACAGATATTAGATTGAAAAATAGATAGACAAACAGATTTACATAATCAAACAGATACATACAAGAAAGATAATTATATTAGATGGATGGAGTGATGGATGGAGAGATAAATTATAGGTGGTTATATTAATAAAACATAGACATATAAAGATAGATATAGAGAGACAGACATATAGATAGAGAGACAGACATATAGATAGATAGAGAGACAGACTTATAGATAGAGAGATAGATTGATAGATATATAGATATATAGATAGATAGAGAGATGATTGGTGGTTATATTAATAAAACATATATAAACATATAGATAGAAAGAGAGACAGACAGATAGATAGATAGACAGATAGATAGACAGACATATATATAGATAGAGAGACAGACATATCATGAAGCTATTACGAGCTATCTCGTAATAGCTTCATGCTGCGTGGTCCTATCGCGTTATGTAAGCGGGCTCTAACTTTCGCCTGGCGGCTCGCCAATTGATGTTAGATATCGTTCCTTCGCCCGAAGGAAGCGATAACAAAGGATTAAGAGAGAAATTGGAAGATGGTTCTCCTTCTCGTGATAGCTTCATGGATAGATAGACAGACATATAGATAGACAAACATATAGATAGACAGAGAGACAGAAATATAGATAGATAGAGAGACAGACATATAGATAGATAGATAGATAGATAGATAGATAGACATATAGATAGATACAGAGACAGACATATAGATTGATAGAGATCGAGACAGAGATAGATAGAGAGACAGACATATAGATGAATAGAGAGACAGACATATAGATAGATAGATAGATAGATAGACAGATAGATAGATAGATAGAGAGACAGACAGACAGATAGATAGATAGATAGATAGATAGATAGATAGATAGATAGATAGAGACAGGCAGATGGATGGATAGATAGATAGACATATCTAAACAGATAGATACATATATATTAGACAGAGAGAGAGAGAGAGATAAACAGACAGATAGATATACAATGTAGGTAGATAGACAGACAGACATATGGATAGATAGAGAGAGAGGGACGTATTCAAACAGAAAGATATATATTAGACAGAGAGATAGATATGTCATGTAGGTAGATAGACAGACAGATAAATAGATATGATATAAAAAAGTAATTATAATCTGTTTTATTTTGCAATATTTTAGCTATTATTTGTTAGAATTCTTATAATTGATCGTGGGCAAGATAGCTAAAAAAAAAAAAAAAAAAAAAAAAAATCATGTTCACCCGCGGACTCGAACCCCTGCCTGCATGATGGAATGAGAAGTAAGTCTGACGCCTAACCGATTGAGCTAAAATATTTCCCATAGACTTAACACGTAAGCAAAACACCAGAATCTCAAATCCAATCTTGCAAGTGAATTACGGGCATGATCCCGACATCTGATCGGAAAATGAAGGAAACGCAACCGAAAGCTTAGAATCTCAGCTACAACATACTAAAAGCTCAGGGATAACTAGCAACAAAAATTGGAGATATGGCTTACGAAATAGAAGAATGTAGAATCTAGTTTTGAGAAAAAGTCATGTCCCATAGAGATTACACGCAAAATGAGTAAAAATGACATGCCATTATTATTTGCAATTTTTGAGGATGATCTGTTTATCAAAATGAAAAATAAAGGCAATAACTCAGAAAGAGTAAGAACTAAGCTACAACATATAAAAAATTGGGTGAAAATTGACCAATATTCACGGAGTTAGAGCAAGATTTGCATAATTATAATGACGTCATAATAGGCAAAATGGATTTTTTGAATTCCGACGCCATTTTGATGACGTCATAATATAATTGAGGGTCAAATGAGACATGAAATTATATCTCTAGTTCATACTCTATCAAAATATGAAAAAAAAATTGGGGGTCCCCACGCGTTCTGAAGAGCTACAGCGGATTTTCTATAGGCATGTTTTTGCCCATATATGGCCTATAGTGAGAGCTCGCGCGCACACGTGCTGCAAACTTTAACGGGTGTTAATTTCCTTATTAATGGTCGTAGAAGGTTGATCAAGGTATCAAATTGCTCAAAATTATATGATCAATGCAATGAAATAAAAAAACGGTGTTTCTGAGTTGCATTCAAGGCGTTACGCGCGGAAACGCGCGCGCATACGTTTGCGCGCGCAATTTTTTGAAATGCTTAAAATGACCTAAAACGTACTCTGTTTTGGTCAAAAAGTGATTTTTAGATAGATAGATAGATAGATAGACATATAGATAGATACAGAGACAGACATATAGATTGATAGAGATCGAGACAGAGATAGATAGAGAGACAGACATATAGATGAATAGAGAGACAGACATATAGATAGATAGATAGATAGATAGATAGATAGACAGATAGATAGATAGATAGAGAGACAGACAGACAGATAGATAGATAGATATATAGATAGATAGATAGATAGAGACAGGCAGATGGATGGATAGATAGATAGACATATCTAAACAGATAGATACATATATATTAGACAGAGAGAGAGAGAGAGAGATAAACAGACAGATAGATATACAATGTAGGTAGATAGACAGACAGACATATGGATAGATAGAGAGAGAGGGACGTATTCAAACAGAAAGATATATATTAGACAGAGAGATAGATATGTCATGTAGGTAGATAGACAGACAGATAAATAGATATGATATAAAAAAGTAATTATAATCTGTTTTATTTTGCAATATTTTAGCTATTATTTGTTAGAATTCTTATAATTGATCGTGG
The DNA here is from genome assembly GCF_037042905.1 of Lytechinus pictus. Taxonomy (NCBI): domain Eukaryota; kingdom Metazoa; phylum Echinodermata; class Echinoidea; order Temnopleuroida; family Toxopneustidae; genus Lytechinus; species Lytechinus pictus. The sequence goes on along the minus strand of NC_087254.1, from coordinate 1,760,084 downwards.
GCAAGATTACGAAAGACCATTAGTGCCACGGAGAAAAAAAAACACTATTTCTACTAATCTGTTATAACAGATTACGGTATTTCTACTAATCTGTTTAAACAGATTATAATCTGTTATAACAGATTACGGTATTTCTACTAATCTGTTATAACAGATTACGGTATTTCTACTAATCTGTTATAACAGATTACAGTATTTCTACTAATCTGTTTAAACAGATTATAATCTGTTATAACAGATTACGGTATTTCTACTAATCTGTTATAACAGATTACGGTATTTCTACTAATCTGTTTAAACAGATTATAATCTGTTATAACAGATTACGGTATTTCTACTAATCTGTTATAACAGATTACGGTATTTCTACTAATCTGTTTAAACAGATTATAATCTGTTATAACAGATTAGTAGAAATACCGTAATCTGTTATTACGGTATTACGGTACAGATTACGGTATTTCTACTAATCTGTTTAAACAGATTATAATCTGTTATAACAGATTAGTAGAAATACCGTAATCTGTTATAACAGATTATAATCTGTTTAAACAGATTAGTAGAAATACCGTAATCTGTTATAACAGATTAGTAGAAATAGTGTTTTTTTTTCTCCGTGGCACTAATGGTCTTTCGTACAAGATAGCTAAAAAAAAAAAAAAAAAAAAAAAAATCATGTTCACCCGCGGACTCGAACCCCTGCCTGCATGATGGAATGAGAAGTAAGTCTGACGCCTAACCGATTGAGCTAGAATATTTCCCATAGACTTAACACGTAAGCAAAACACCAGAATCTCAAATCCAATCTTGCAAGTGAATTACGGGCATGATCCCGACATCTGATCGGAAAATGAAGGAAACGCAACCGAAAGCTTAGAATCTCAGCTACAACATACTAAAAGCTCAGGGATAACTAGCAACAAAAATTGGAGATATGGCTTACGAAATAGAAGAATGTAGAATCTAGTTTTGAGAAAAAGTCATGTCCCATAGAGATTACACGCAAAATGAGTAAAAATGACATGCCATTATTATTTGCAATTTTTGAGGATGATTTGTCTATCAAAATGAAAAATAAAGGCAATAACTCAGAAAGAGTAAGAACTAAGCTACAACATATCAAAAATTGGGTGAAAATTGACCAATATTCACGGAGTTAGAGCAAGATTTGCATAATTATAATGACGTCATAATAGGCAAAATGGATTTTTTGAATTCCGACGCCATTTTGATGACGTCATAATATACTTGAGGGTCAAATGAGACATGAAATTATATCTCTAGTTCATACTCTATCAAAATATGAAAAAAAAATTGGGGGTCCCCATGCGTTCTGAAGAGCTACAGCGGATTTTCTATAGGCATGTTTTTGCCCATATATGGCCTATAGTGAGAGCTCGCGCGCACACGGGCTGCAAACTTTAACGGGTGTTAATTTCCTTATTAATGGTCGTAGAAGGTTGATCAAGGTATCAAATTGCTCAAAATTATATGATCAATGCAATGAAATAAAAAAAACGGTGTTTCTGAGTTGCATTCAAGGCGTTACGCGCGGAAACGCGCGCGCATACGTTTGCGCGCGCAATTTTTTGAAATGCTTAAAATGACCTAAAACGTACTCTGTTTTGGTCAAAAAGTGATTTTTAGCATTTTAAAATTTTGACGCGCGCGTACGCGCGCGTCTTGACCTTCAGGTGACCTTTGATGACATGACCTGATGACCCTTGATCTGAAGTTTATGTCATGTGAATTTGATTTATTTTTTGATAATTGATAATGGAGATATGATTGATAATGTGATTTTACAAAATGGCGTCTAGATGACGTCATGATGACGTCATGACATTAAGATTCTTGCAGAATTGAGGTCTTATTGATGTTGATATGTGGTGATATTTTGATGATTATTGAATATGAACTTTCTGAGATTTGCTGTCCACAAGAAATGGAGGAAATAAAAATAAGAAATAAAAATAAATAATAAATAAAGAAAGAAAATTCGGACAAACATAAGAGGTGATCTGTCATAGACAGACCACCTAATAAGACTGGTCATCTGCTCAGAACTGTATAGCCAATATTGGTATTCAGTTAAACAGTGAATTTGAAGGTGTAACACAAATAGTGCATGAATTCTATGTGAAGATTTTCTTTGAGTGAATGAATGGATGAGTGAATGGATAGATATATGAATGAATGGATATCTGTAAGGATGGATGGATGAATGAATGCATGAATGATACAACAATGAATATGAATTTAAAAAAAAAGAATAAATAAATAACTGTTATGATATTAAACAAATATCGAACAAATTAAACAGAGAAAATTTAGTTAGATTATATTTGCTACTTTTGTTTAAAGGTTAACAGATCATACACTAAACAAAATAATAAAGTAATACATATCTTGAAGAGTCAGTTCTGATTATTCCAAAATTATGATAGTCCAAATAATCCGAATTGGCTGGCAAGGAGTTCCTTAAGTTATTAAGTCCACAATGCTGGCGATGATGAAATGTTGAAACGCGATGGATAATTAGAGTCACTGCAGTGAGTTGAAATGTCCGTGAAGTTGATGATGATGAACAGTTGATTTTAGCAATCCATTGGTTGAAAAATGTTCTCTAGAACAGGTTGATGATCTTGACGAGGACTGGAAATTCCTCTCAAAATAACTGCAAACAGTTCATTGATAGTGTGCAAATAATTCCGTAGAAATCAATGTTGCATTCCAGGTGGAGATAAATATGTACCTCCATCACAGTACATGAATTGATAATCCATGCACTTTATGTAAACATAATGATTCAGTGGCTTCTATCATGATTCCTATACCTCATGAAAACCACCAGCTTCACTGATACTGTATTTACATGCTACCTGGCTCCCTTGGTCTAACCCGTAAGCGAATCTGACTTGCCCTTTTTTTCTGCATGTAAACATAATTACCTTGTTCCGTGAGCTGGAGCTTACTCGCCTTTTTTGCTCCACCAAATTTTATCCAGTGATCTGTGTGCCGAGTCTGATCTGCTGTCCTGTCCTGCAAGCCGAGTCTGATCCGCGAGCTGAGTAGGGTGTAAACGAGAGTTCGAGACGGTGGATAATCCACAGGTCAAGTCTGTTCCACGAGGCGGGTCTGTCCCGTGAGCTGGTGTAGCGTGTAAACGCAGTATGATTCTGTTCTGGCTTCAAAAAGAGCAATACAGTCTGTGGTACTACACCATTGAAGATTGTAGAGGGAATAGTTGGGAATGAGACAATTTCAAAAATCATCTTTGATGATGCCATTAACTTGAAAACAGGGAAGTGTTCATGAGGCAAGCAGTCAGTGATTTGTAATGACTAATTTGTTCCCAGCCAATGCGAGTTAAACACTTCTTCATTGTTCATCTGAACTGTCATATCAGTCAATTTTGGTTTAAAAAAAAAAAAAAAAAAAAAAAAATATCGATTTTGAGATTTTTGCAGAAAATGGAAGTACAAGTCCTACTCTCTACAAATGAAAATTCCTATTTAGGCAGCAATGTATTTTAGTTTCTGATATATGAAGGGATTTTGAAGGCAATGTCATAAAATTTTTGATAAAATGAGCAAATCCCATTGAAAACGTGTACTGTAGCAAGCAAACAACAGCTGCGCGAACTTAACATATGCAAATTTATGCACAGTCAGCCAACCTGTCCTATCTGCATTGATTTTGCATGTGAAAGAAAGATACGTTTTGCTTGATTGCGCACATTGAAATCACAGTCAGGATTGTAGTATGCTCTATGCCTCGTAGGGGGGGGGGGGGGAGAGGACCACTCCCATTGACGAGTCGATACCATGTGACCAAAACAACACGTAAAAAGGATCTCTTTTTCAAGATAGGGCATGTTACGTACGGAACAAAATAAGGGTGTCAAAAACACTCAAATAATGAAAAAAGGGTATATATTTCGCTAGGAAAATTACGTGTTTTTACGGTCCAATTTGCGAAGGTATAAAAAGACTAAAATACTTAATAAAGGATGTACCTTTTGCTCCAACACTACATGTTTAGAGTCCGATTTTTTAAAGCCGACGTCCGCGATCACGTCCGTGACAAACAATTAAGATATCGTTGTACTTGTTTAGGGGGTCAACTCAATGAATACTTGTCAAGGGTACCGTTTTGTTTCCAATTAATGGTAGGGTTTGAAACGCCAATAATTGTTAAGGGGTGCATTTTTAGAACATAAAAAATTCTTGTTTAGGGTATCCACTTGTCAATGGAAGTGCCCCCCCCCCCGGCTCTATAGCATTTTTTTTAGACTTGAAGAGATCTAAAAGTTGAAGATATTTTAGAGTATGCTTTTATAGTACATTTTGTAGAGATCAAAGCTGGTACATTCAAATATTCTGTCAAATATTCAGATACCTGTTCAACTTAGAAATGAGTAAGCTGGGAAAACTGCAGAGGTTGAGCAACAAATATTCTCACATGCAGGTTACTCATATACCCACAGAGTGACAGCTTGGCTTTGACATCAAGATTTGGAACATCACACCCATGTTTTGATCCATCCAGATTTAAAGGGATGTAACTCATGCACACATACATGATCATATGGGGACACCACAAGCAATTTAAAGTGAATACTGCTGTCAGGTACAACTCAGGCATATATCTGGGGCCCGTCTTACAAAGAGTTGTGATTGATCCGATCAATTGCAACTATGGATAGCCAGCAACGCCAACATTTGAAATACATGTTTGTTCCAGATATTTTCTAGAAATGACGTAGAATTCATACATTCACTGTTTTCATGACAATTCAGTATATGCTTCTCTTTGTTTTTAAAGGACATAAGCAAATTTCCTGAAGAAAAAATTATGACACTGATGGATTACCATATACTTGGGATTGATCCGATCAATCGTAACCAGTAGCGTACCGTGAGCCGGAGGAGACAAAGCATTGGGGGGGCACTGCATTGTCTGTGAACAATGCAGTGCCCCCCCAATGCTTTGTCTCCTCCGGCTCACGGTACGCTACTGATCGTAACTGTTTGTAAGACGGGGCCCTGGTGAACATTCATGATAAAGTCTTTACTATATAATTTATATCTAAACCTCACTCACCTTAGACCCAATTTTATCTACTATCTCGAACTGGTTTCACTTAAACCACTTCACAAAACCAGCATCGGGTGTGTTTATGTTTATGTTGACCTAGTGGTTTTAAAAAGTAGATGAGGTATAGGTATATGTCCCACGGGGGGGGGGGGCACTCACATAAATCGGTGGTATGGGGACTTGCCGCTTTTGATGACCCCCTAACATTCAGTTCTCTAGATACTCCGAATAACAAAAATTTCATTCAGAAGCCGCCGGGCCCTGCTCACAAGACCCCCGTTATGAAACATCTCAGTTCCTTAGCCCTGCCAAAATTGTCCAGCGCGAGCACCGCATGGGTAGAGCTGCACTCACGGCCTCACAACTCCCGCTAGCAGCTTCATGCATGGCTAGCACCCTCATGTACATGCACAGTGCTAGCATGTATCGTACCAACCATATGATCCTGTTCTGTAGACCACTTTCACACCGCCCGGTATACTTTTTGGTTCCCAAGACCCTGCATTTTACCCTTGTAATCAGTTCCTTAGACCTCTATTTCAGGGTTTCAAGGGGCACACCCCCATCAAAATATAATTTGAGCGCCCCTCCCCCTGGGAGTATAGCATGCTGTCAACAATATTTCAGAGTATGTCTATACTGGACTATTATAAAATCACTGTGGTAAAATTTTGCAGTTTACATACATGTATACATGTATGTATACATACAAAAAACTGACAGAAAATAACAAATAGCAAAGACAAAAACAAATTGATGCTTACACATAATTGCCTCACCAGTTCCAGAGTTTTACAGAAAAACCAACGCAGCATTTATCAACCCACATTATGAGTATGCCTTTCAAATGTCATTACCTACACAACATCACAATCCATGACTTGGCACAAACTTGGTGAGCATGTGCACTCACAAACCAAACTCCACCCACAAAGATAAAGCAATAATTCAATATTCCAAGTTTAGAGCACAGCAAACCCAGAGCGTTAGTCCAAGTTGAAATCAAGATCAGATAAACAAGTTCTTCTTTAGCTGGTCCACTAGAATCTGTCTGCACTTTCTTCTTGACTTTGGTGTAACACCCATGTTTTCATCTTAAAATACTAAACATAATAATTAGTTATAAAATATTAGCAGCTAAGATTAATGTATTTAAAACATGCATTTTAAAAATGATGAAAAACATGAGGGTATATAATTAAATAATGGGTATAGCATGAAAACAATGATCACAACAAGTGAAGGAGTATACATCTAGCCTATGAGCTACATACCACCATATTCACCTCCAAATTTAGACACAGGTTAGTTAGTTTTCATCTCAGCTACAACATCTTCTTGTAATAGTTTCATTGTAAGTCTTTATATACTTGGACAGCTAACCCGACTTCTTCATAACTTTAAATAGTCTTTATTGCCTTCAAAAACAAATAAATGGTTTCCTGAAATTATTCTCGTCCTTGGTAACAGAGCTTGAGGCCAGAGAAACCGTCATAGGCTAGCCATAAACTTGTGAATCATTTGTTTGATTGAATGGTAGATCACTAGGTTGCCAAGTTCCATTGAAGATCTAGAAGTGCCATATATTACTCCTCATACTAAATAGATAGCTGTGACATCAAATATTGATGGGGGTGTTCACAAAGATTTAGGGTGCGTTTATGCGCCACTTTTTAACCCTAGAATCATGATCTGAATCATGATTCAGATCATGATTCTGCAGAATCACGATTGCGTTTAGTCAGAAGTGAAAATAAACGTCTTTCAAATCACAAACATGAAACACAGAAAAAGGGGCGTTTGGAAAGACGTTTCTGTAGAATCACGAACGAAAAAGGTCGTATAAACGCAATCGTGATTTGAATCATGATTCTATGACGTCACTGTGTCGGGCTACTTTCGGTTTGACTCTTGCCAAGCTCAAGGCGCTCGATATACTCAGTGTATGTACATAATTCTCGCTACCCCAAATAGGAACAAAAATCTCATAATGCGCGAGACGAGATAATTTTCACTCCGTCGGGTCGTCATCACCACTTCCGGTTAAGAGTCATGCTCGCGCGGGGTTCGCGATTCTGAGTTTTCCACCACGCTGAAATCGATGCCAATCAGCGTAATATGTACAGATTATAATACTTTTTATTTAATTTGGTCAGTTTTTATTCCATTTGAATTATAAAAAAAATATATATATATATTTCACGTGAAAATAATTTTTATTCATGTTTTTATTTGGTTATAAAAAATTAAACAAAAAATGAATATCTTAAAACTTTGCATTTAGCGACCGGCCTGACACCACGATCGTATTCGACTAGACGCTAAATATATACAGCATTTATTCCGTTCAATTTTTAGTCGACCACAAAATGGATAAAAAATCAGTTTCCGAACTTAAAAAAATCTTAACTGACAGAGGAATACGTACCTTGCAATGGAAAGCGTCGGGCAGAATTAGTGACTTTAGCAGAAAAGGCCGTTAAACTGTATCGTGAAAGAGAGGGTTGTGATCACGAACTTTCCGAGCGAAAGCGACGTTGTGTTGTAGTGCATGACGGCACTGTTGATCTGAATGGCAAAACAGTGCATTGGACTTCCGAACAGGAAGTTGTAATACCGAAAAAGCTATCCCATAATGCAATGCGCGTTACAGGGATTTTCCCGGATCTCGGCGAAATCGCTATTTGGGGTAGCGAGAATTATGTAATATGCATTTCTTGTCATGTTCAAATTCTGTGTTGGTCATCGCATCGTCCACTACTTTTCATTTTTTGGTCATGTCTTCAACTTCAAGTTCTAGTAAATGAATTATCTGGACAGACAATGATCTCAGTTGTCGAGTTAGCAGTGTCAATATTAAATTGGATCTAAGCTGAAATTCACTTCCGAACACAATTTTCGATGAACGGACAAGATGAATAGAAGAATGGACCGTATGATAGAAGTAAACAAAATGACGTATAATAGACTGAATTCTGGAAGAAAAAGATTTTTCGAGAGCCGAAACACGTGCGAAAAACTTCCTCTGTCAAACTGCGTACTGGATTAGCCCGAATCTGAGAAGAAACAGCATTGGAAAGAAGGTCGTCTAAACGCTGATTCTGTGATATTGTGATTCACGTTTGTGTTTTGAATCATGATTCAAATCATGATTCTGGCTTGAGGTCGCATAAACGCAGCCTTGGTCCAACTAAAAATGGCAGTCATGCCAAGAGGATGGACCCTAGGCATTATTAAAGGTCAAGTCCACCACAGGAAAATGTTGATTTGAATAAATAGAGAAAAATCAAACTAGCATAACACACAAAATTTCATCAAAATCGGATGTAAAATAAGAAAGTTATGACATTTTAAAGTTTTGCTTATTTGTAAAAAAACAGTGATATGCACAACTCAGTGACATGCAAATGAGACAGTTGATGTCCCTCACTCCCTATTTCTTTTGTTTTTTATTGTTTGAATTATACAATATTTCATTTTTTACAAATTTGACATTATGGACCAACTTGACTGAACCATATAGTATTAGACAATGCTAATCCCATATGTTCAGGGAGGAATTATCGTTGTTTCACTTGACAATGAGGAGAAAATTAAAATATTTCATATTTCATATGATAAAATACAAAAGAAATAGTGAGTGGATGATGTCATCAGTCTCCTCATTTGCATACCGACCAGGATGTGCATATAACTGTTTTGTGAAATTAAGCGAAACGTTAAAATGTCATAACTTTCTTATTTTACATCCGATTTTGATGAAATTTTCAGTATTATGCTTGTTGGATTTTTCTCTTTTTGTTCAAATCAACTTTTTGTTGGGGTGGACTTGTCCTTTAATCATCAAAGGTCAAGTCCACCCCAACAAAATTTTTATTTTAATTGATCGAGTTAACGAGATTTAATGTGGATAAACTTTTTACAATCAAATCTGATGTGACCAAGGTAGGCATAATTGTATCATTTCTGGGGCCTGTTGCAGATAGAATTGCGTTTAAACGCAAGCCAAAAAATCAATCGCAAGTCCCAAATGCGCGCTGTTGATTGGTTGAAAATCAAGTTGCGCATGATTTTTAGAGTTGCGATTGATTGCAACTCTTTCTGCAACAGGACCCTGTTCTCTATTTTTACAAAACCTTTCAAGCTTCTGCGCTTCGCGCGGTAAGAGGAATTATTTCAAATTTTTTGGGCGCTCATTATTTCTTTCGAAAAAAAAAATGTTTTGATCACAGCAAGTCAATATTCGAGTTGATAAGGGTACTAGAGACGCCTTCTTTTGATTTGATGAGATATAAAAAACTTTGTGCTCCGCACGGGAGGGGGGGAAACTCCCCCCTCCCCCCTAAGGAGCGCGCTCTGTAAGTGTTGGCACACTTCGCGTGCACTTACTGCCCCTTCCAAGATGAAATCCTGGCTACGCGGTTGCACTCATTGGAGCCATTATGATAGATCACATGAAGTCTTATGCAAGAATCAGGTGCATTGACACATCAGTAAGAATTCTGGTGGCACCCATGAAAACACCATCGGAGTTATATTATATGACAAACTGGTATTGTTTAGCACTTCTTGCCTTTTAAACCAAGACCTCAAACAATGCAATTCCAATATTATCTATTTCCATTGACGAGTGGATACCATGCACGGCCATGGGGTCTTGAAAAGCATCCTAAACAAGTATTTTCCATATTCTGAAAATGCACCCCTTTACAAGTATTGGTATGTGAAACCCTACCCTTAACAAGTATTGGAAACAAAACGATACTCTTGGCAAGTATTCCCTGAATTGAACCCCTAAACAAGTACAGTGATATTTTAATTGTTATGTCATGGACTTCGGATAGTCTGCTGTGCAAGCCCTTCACTCGAGTTAAGGGTCTGAATTGCAGCCTACTCATGCCTTGTGTACTGAAGGCCCTCTGCAAGTTTTGTATGTGCTAGTCTTTGAGTGGAGACACACTTGTTGATCAAAGTTTCAATCAGGGTCTGTGCGTACAGACTAGACGTCGGTCGTCGGTTTTACCTTTACCTACGTTAGGTTTACTATGGCCCACCTCCCACACCTCGTGCAAATCATACTCTAAACACATAGTGTTTACTGTTGGGGCAAAAAGTACATTTTTTATAAAACATGTTAGTCTTAAATTTTTATACCTTCAGAAATGTGACCCTAAACACGTAGCTTTCCTAGCGAAATAGATACCCTTTTACATTATTTCAGTTTTTTTGAAACCCTTATTACGTTACGTACATATCCTGCCCTATCTTAAAAAACACATCAATTTACATGTTTTTTTGGTCGTGCATGGTATCCACTCGTCAATGTAAGTGGCCCCCCCACCCCGGGTTCCCTTTACTAATAATCAATAGCATAACATATTTTTTTATTTATATATATAATTCTCAACATTGGCATTTCATATATTTTTACAGTAAAGTAAAACATTTATTTTTCACTCCTTTAGCAAGCAGGAAAGCCTTATAGAGTTAGCTCTACGGCAACATCACCATTTGTTGACGCAATCTCAACACCAAATATGTCTTATTGACGTTTCTTTCACAGAAAACTTGTAATCATGACCAAAGATCGAAACTGATTGTATCATTCCACCAAGTTCCTTCCCAGCCGTCTTTCACCTTGAACTCAGTTACAAATTGTTGTCGTTTTTCAAAAGATTTTGCTGTTGAGACAAGATTCTAGGTTCAGGGCAGGTGCATGCTTTTCCTGGAGATAACAAATATGTTGGTCAAATTGCGAGTCTTCAGGAGGGGGAATGAGGAGACTGTATAAGTTTGTATGAGAGATAAATTCTGTGCCAAGAATTGAATTTGGGGCTGCAACTAAAAATATGTAGCCCTAAACCTTGGCAGTTTGCTTGTTAATCGCAATGTCACTGTGCTTGGTGATCTTTTGCCTCAACTCATACAATTTTATAATACAAACTTGAGAATTTCCCTCAGTTTGATCTTCTGAAACATATATAATGTTGAAATTAAACATTATCACTATCAAGGTGTAGTACGCCTAATATACAAGTTCTAGAAAAGAATACGTGGTTTGCATAACATAAAACACCTAAAAGTGTATATATTTGTAAAATAATTGTGTAATTTTTTAACATGACAGCTGGGGTACAATAATCCATCATAAATTTACAATCAAATAAAAGCAATAACCAATTGTAGATGCTGAGTGTATTATTGTCACCATTCATGATTCAATAATTTGCTTTCAACCTTGGAAAAAAAATCACTGCAAATGTCGTCATTATTTTGCAAAGTACCTACTATTTAGTGGGTATTTTTTTCAGGAATATTTCAAGTATTTTGTTCATATTGGCATGCCTAGTATTTTCTGATCAGAGGATACCTGGTATTCTTGATATTCAAGGCAGTCTGAATATGCCTCTTGTGAAGCAGACATTCTATAAATATTTTGGCCATCGTTTACGGCAAGCAAGCCACCATCCAAAGGGGATGAATGTCTTATAATTAATACTGCTATCAACAGGATATAGGCGATTTGTAAGCTGACCAATAAGCAGCAAGAATAAAGTGACTATGATGACCGCAATATTTAGCAAAGTTATGAGTTGTGAGTTACTATGCCTATTCAGACTGACTTGATTACTAGAATACCCTTTTAATTACAAGAGCTTGTTCAAGCCTTAAAAAACCAGACAATTATTTTTTTTCTGAATTCACATCAGCCTAACATTGGCCCAAAGCAGGGACCCTTTCAGATACAGTTACTATAGCATTCACAGTATGATTTGATTAGCAGCTAGAGAGGTGTGTGATTCAAATCACAAGCTCAGCAGCCCCACACTGCCTGCAACCAACGACTCCCTGGGTTCTCTTTACTTGCTTTCACACAGTAAGAATACCTGCAACCTTGGAAAAATCCCTGCATTGTGGCCTAATATTCATCCTTCTATACAAGCAATATTAAGTTCATAACATACTTCTTTAATTTACTTCTCTTTTCTCCAGATCATAACTTGACCAAAGTTAAGTTTCTCAAATTCATGTAAGGGCAATGAACCAATTACAGATTAAAAATTAAGGATATTCATTTCGTTATCCCGAAACCTTGGCCTAATTTAAGATTTCAAATTCAGTTAAAAAGGCTGCAGACCAAATTTGCTAAATTTCATCTGAATTGGATTAAATGAGAGATGTTTTTTCTTATATACCTCTCCAAACTCCTATGATATACCCTAATATAGCTGCTTTACTAAAGCCAGGGTAATTATGGTGCAATGCTAAGTGTATTCAGACTACCTTGATCACCAGAATACCATTTAAATTACAAGAACTTGTTCAGGCAAAAAAATACCCAATAGTTTCCCCCCTCCCGGCTCCCGCATTCATACTGACCCAAAGAAAACCCTTGTGGGGTAAGTTATCAAAATTACGAGCATGCACACTTTGGTCTGATAAGCAGGCAAGGGGCAAGATTCAAAATTATATATATATATTGTCACTCAGATTGAATAACATAGAATCACCTTACAGGCCTAATTTTTATCTTTGCATTTACAGTTACATAGGGCATTTTTACACATGAATCTTGAATCATCATTGTAATGATGATTGCAATTCATCTTTAGAAATTAGAATCATCAGACCTTTCACATGCTCACTCGAAAACTGTGATTTGAATTCGAATTCCTGAGCAAAGGCGGTATGTGTCCATGGTGACTTGTCAATCAAAGCACTGCATCGCAAATACACACTACGATGAGTGCATGACAATTGCATTATCTACAAAGTGCTTGAAAGGTCAAGCAAGCTCTGCCCTCCCCCAAAAGATGTTTGGGAGGTCAAGCCTTTCACAGGCAAAATTTGTACCATAATTTGAGTGAAACTTAACTGGAATTCACCTCCGGAGTAGAATTTGATTTCATGATTGTGATTAGCATTCGTGATTCTAATCATGTTCTAGTTTGGTTTCACACATGTTAAAATCCGTCATTAGCCTTATTTTTCACTGGAATCATTCAAATTATGATTTTTTTTTTACTGTGTGAAAGGGTGGTTAGTTACAATGTGCCATAATCCCATAACCTTTCAATATGCATGAATCAGCAAAACACTAAAAGACATCACTCTTTTATCATAAATGATTTGTGTCTCTAAATCAAATGATTAATCAATTGTTTACATTAAGGAGCTTTCGATTGTCTGCGACTGCAACGTAGTCCTAGATCACCGGAAGTGGTGACACCACTCGTTCAGTATCACGTTCGTACACTGATGAAAACAGTTTCGATTTAAAGATAAATTCCAGTTTTGGTAACGATCTAAAAATGACTTTTTACAGAATCTAATATAATGACCACCTAAGTGTCTGTTTGTATGAATAAAAAATATGTGCCAAAGGATTCTGGAAGAAATTGTGTAATTGCTGAGAAATAAGCAAAATAAGCGCGGATTCGGTCACTTCCGTCGGGTCTTTATTTTAGCAATAATAATACAGTGTCCCACGTGTGCCTATCTGTGTTGGTGATCTTCAGTGTGAACATTTTTCAGCGTAGATTTCAAGATTTCACAAAGTTCAGTTTATGTAACTGTACCAGATCTAGACCCTCGATGATATACTGACAATTAAGCCTTGTTTTACAGACTTTCTCATGAAATCAGTGTTTACTGCAAATACTGGAATTTCTCTTTAAGTCGACGTACCCGTACCAGGCTACAGCATATACCAGCATGACAGCGAGCGGGCCGTGGGCCGATGCTCGGCCGGAGTATCAGGCGTAGCATCACGCTACGAACCAGTGGCTGTGGGGAGACTGTGGGTGCAACATTTGCACTCTTGCGCAAAAAGCCGTAAAAACACAGTTGTTTGGAAATAGAACATCAATTACCTATTGGATATGTAGTGTCTGAAAACTGTCGACACACTAAATGTAAAGGAAAAGCTGGTAACAAGCAGTAATTTGCAGTTTACCAGCCCTGCTGAATCAACGAAACTTGAATGTTGATGCGGCTTCATTCATTTTTGCTAAGCTTGGATGACGTCATCATGTACGAACTAGCACTCGTTCGAGCACTATGACACCGAACGTCAAAACCCTCAAATACGAGTCACAGAATTGGGCAGTGAACGAGAAGGCTCGTCACAGATTACTTCGCACATGCGCAGCGCTCCAAAAATTCCTTAATCTCGTACGTCCACATGGCTCGTCACAGAAAACGAAAGGTCTCCATTACTATTTCCAACCGGCCATCACACAATTTTCAACTGACCATCAAGTTTCATGAAAAGATAGGAAATTCATATCCCAAAAGGGGGAAAAATTAATTGCCTCTACCAATTATTGGTTTCATATGACACTGGTCACAAGGTTAAGACTAATAGATGATTGGGAATTTGAATGATGTATTACATTAATACATGGACAGAGAGATTGATTGGCCATAATGGACGACCCTCATACTAACCACAGGGGGTTACGACTGAGAAAGATTCCTAACCCACCCTTAATTCAAACCATCCCTATTTCCAGTACAGAGGCAACTTTTCATAAAATTCTATGAAATCTGGGTGCTGAATACGGAAATGGATTCAATAAGAAAAAAGGATTCTGAACTCGGTAGTCAAAATTGTGCTGCACTCAACCCAGGTGGGGTGAATGTGTACAGGCAGGAAGGAGCATGGTTGCCGATCTGAGCCGGGTTAATATAGGAGCGTCTAGGGCAAAGGTGGATGTGCGTACTTTACAAATACCCTATACTATTATCATAAAACTAACTTGTTCAATATATCAGTATTACATTTTTAAAAGCCAAATCCATCGAAAAGGATAATCCATCGAAAAGGATGGTCCAGACTGGAAATATTTATATCTCAATAAATAGAGTAAAATTCACAAAGTAAAATGCTGAAAATTTGATCAAAATCGGATCACAAATAACAAAGTTATTGAATTTTAAAGATTTGCATTATTCCGGTGAAACAGTTCTAGGCATGTCTTTATGAATATTCATTAGGTGGGCTGATGATGTCATATCCCCACTTGTTCTTTTGTATTTTATTATATGAAATTAGGTTTATTCAAAATGTTTCTACCAAGAACTTAAACAATTGGATTGACAACTGATTAAGTGCATTAGTTATTTATTGCCGCAACTAATTTCACCATAATGGAGAAACATCATTTACACATGTATGAAAAAATGAAACATTTGTGATTTCATGTAATAACATAACAAAAAGGAAAGTGGGGATGTGACATCATCAGCCCACCTAATGATTATTCATGACGATGTCCATATAACTGTTTGCACAAAATATTGATAAACTTTAAAATTAAAAAACTTTGCTATTTGATGAAATTTTCATCATTTTGTTCTGTGAATTTTACTCTATTTATTTAGATATAAATATTTTCAGCCTGGACCGTCCCTTTAAGGTAATTTTGATTTGAAAACAAGAAAATCAACACGTCATAAAAATGGATGTGTATTAAAGGACAAGTCCACCCCAACGAAAAGTTGATTTGAATAAAAAGAGAAAAATCCAACAAGCATAACACTGGAAATTTCATAAAAATCGGATGTAAAATAAGAAAGATTGGGTCAAATCAGCAATTAGTCATTTATCAAATTAGAGACAGAGATGGTACATGTAGGTCAAATGATTGAATTTTGAGAGTCTGAAATGAATTGTTGTACATGACATTTGTCACTGTTATGTGCGGGTTTAACAAAAACAAAAACAGCAAAGTAATTATATAACAAATATTGATTTTTAAAAAAATCTAGATTCATACCCAAAGTATATTCGAGCAAACGACTTCTTAGATATCAACTGAATTTAAGCTACCATATAAAGAAAAGTAATCAAATTTATGTGTAACAGAAAAATTAAGCAATATAAAGAATGGGAACATATGGCAAAGCATTAGAAAATCAAATAATCAATCATGAATCAAACACACATTCAAAGAATTAGTCTGTGACATGAACTAAGTTAAGAACTTTACACGAAATGGGGAATTGTAATTAATTATATGAGGGTGTAATAGAGAATTTCAGTAGATTGAAATACACGCATGGCAAATTATTAGAAAACCAAATAATTAATCAAGATACATACAAGAGTGTGATATATCAAATGTAAAAAAAAAATATTAGAAAAATGAGATAGAAATTCAATCTAACAGAACAAGCGAGTATCTATCCCATGTAAAGTTTCATCATCGTCTGCTGCTATTCACGAGTTGATTTGGATTCATATTGGTTAAGATATTTCACTCTTTTGTATTAAAGTACAGCCTAAGTATTATGTTCGGTATCAAGTCAATTTGTTGAGTGAGTAAAGAGATTCTGTCTGAACATGATCATGGACTTGATTTTCATTGATTGGTGGTGCACATTGCTGCACCATGCAGAGCTCTGCATGTAAGTTGATATACGGCTCGGCAACTTCATCTCACCATCACCGGCGTATTTCCCCTAATTCACCTTTACCCACGTCGCTTTGTTGCTCACTAGAAAACCTTCATCATCAATCTCTTCTTCTGCAAATTCATGTATTTTGAAATCCAAATCTAGATAAACTTTTTGTAAGACAGAGCCCTGATGTTATTGGTTCAAAAGTTACGATAGATTAGCCCTGATGTTATTGATTCAATAGTTACGATAGATTGAATCAATCACAGCTCTTTGTAAGACAGAGCCCTGATGTTTTTTATTCAATAGTTAAAAAGATTGAATCAATTTCAACTCTTTGCAAGACAGAGCCCTGATGTTATTGATTAAATGGTTGAGATTGATTGAATCAATCACAGCTCTCTGTAAGACAAAGTTGTACTGTTATTGATTCGATAGTTACAGCAGATGGAATCAATCATGCTCTTTGTAAGACAGAACCCTATGTTATTTTAGAATCTTGGAAAAGAGTGACAATTTGTAACATGAGCAGTATGCTCAACCTGCATTTCTATTTGGACAAATGGTATATGGATAAATACTAATCATAAGCACACCTAGAAACCTTTATTTTACCATGTATAAACAATACATGTCAGATTATTAAGATGCAGACAAAAAATATATTTCAGTGAACAGAAAATCTTGAATTATACAGTATACTTACAGAGTTGTTGAATCTTTACAGGCAAGCCAGGAAATAATTAGATATCATAAACAATCAGGATTCCTCTTAACTTTTATATTCATCCAAAATATGACCTATTGTTCCTGTCATGCCAGAGAGAGGACCTTTCTCTGTTGAAATCACTGTTCACTAAAATTCACTTCTCTCCAGAGCAGCTAAGAACAGCTGAACCTCAACAAGACATGGTGGTGACAGGCACAATATGAAGAAGCGTCCAGTGCGACCCTCTGAAGAATTCGTCAGGAATAGAGGAAATACGTTCTTAGCGCAATCAATTAAGGAAGGGGGACTTTCGGATGAAGATTCGGACAATCAACGGCTTAATGAAATTATCAACCCTGGCCGATTTTCCTGAGTCATCACACATATGTGTGATTGGACAGAGCATCAAAGTCTAGTGGGTTAAGGGATGTAAATAATCATTAGTATATCTAATTTTAGAGAGCAAATTGTTTATAAGAGTATGGTGGCAAAGGAGCCAATCACAAATGATTAACATGTTTGTTTGCTTCATTCAATTCACAGAAAGTAACAAACGGGATAGTCTGCTGTGTAATCCTTCACTCAAGTTAATAGGTCTGAATGAGCAGCATACAATGACTTGTGTACTGAAGGCCCTCAGTAAGTTTTGTGTACATGTGGTAGTCTTTAGGTGGAGACCCACTTGTTATCAAAGTTTCAATCAGAGTCTGTGCCTGCAGACTTATGACGGGCCTACATACATTCCAGTAGTAGATGTATTCATAACCTTCTGCACTCTATAAATCTATAAATATATATGATGTATGTTACTATTATTATTAATCTTCCTGATGTCCTTGAATATAATCAAAGAAATATGACTACATATTGCGTTTACAATGACTGCAGAAGGATAAGATGAAAACATATCACTGTGACCTTGACCTTTGGACCTCAAAATCAATAGGCTTCCTGGGATCCATGCTAATATCATACACTCTAAATCATATGAGCCTAGGTTAAGTCAAACTGAAGTTATCGCGTTTACAAGGACTGCAGAAGGGTAAGATGAAAATATGTCACTGTGACCTTAACCTTTGGACCTCAAAATCAATAGGCTTCCTGGGATCCAAGCTAATATCACACACACCAAATTTTATGAGCCTAGGTTAAGTCAAACTGAAGTTATCGCATTTACAAGGAAAAGTTTACGGACGGACAGACATAATAATACGTCCCGTCTAGACGGGCGTATAAAAACTACATATGAAAATTTTCAAGAACAAAACTACTGACAATGACAACTGACATTACATGATACTAACTTTACATCTTGAATAGATCATAAGATGTGTTCCTTCCTTTCAGTTGTTCATCTAATACAAAAGATGGTATAAAAATACCCCATGAAATCAAACATGAAAGCAAATTATTCCTCCCAAGTCAAACAAGGTAAATACAGCAGCTAATTCACCAAGACTGCATCAGAGATAATCAATAAATACTAGCCAAATAAAGCACATTAATGGAAATGTTAATGAAAGTATTTGTAAATCATTCAGCAGTGCCAGATGCATCCTGAACCTTGTACAACAACTGATATCCATCTCCCTGTGTAATTAGGCCAGCGGAAACGCCATTGGCTTAACCTACATTTCCTCTACAAATGGGCTACAAATTATAGTGAGAAACATCTAATCATCATTTTATACTGGGCATGTAATCACATTGTATTACTTTACTTTGCCTGGGTGGAATGTTGTTAGTCTTGTGGACACCATACTGTGCTGCCTTCAAAATATGAAATTGTACAGTCTGAAAGGTTTCGTCTTTTAGTACAGACAGCTCGTTGTCAAAATGTCACCTGAGTGTATAATGATTGGTGCAATGACAGACACCTGTAGCTAGTTGTTGCCCATTAATACCCTTTTTACACATGCTAAAATTTCCTTAACCCCGTGCTATAGGTGGGACTAAATTGCCATTTAGCCCCACCTATAGTACAGGGTTAAGCTTAGCCCACTTTCTTTTTACACAGCATTTTTGCAAAGTGGGCTAAATAACCCCACCTTTAGTACAGGATTATTTGGCCCTGCAAAAAAGCAGGGTTATCCCAGCAATTGCGGTGCTAAGAGCGATAGTACGGGGTTAAGATCGCTAGTGTAATAGAAAGTGGGCTAAGCGCTCCCATTCATGCCCCGCAACAGAGCCAGCCTTGTTGTCCAATCAGAGGTAAGCATAATGAATATTCATGAACAGCTGAATCAAGCAAATAACGTAATTAGGTCTATCGTATAGCCGGTAAACAATTCGGAGTGAAGTACTTGTACTTCGAATGATCGACAAATGTATTTAAAGCGCGCACGATTTTGGATATGACCCGAATGACCCCTCAGTGCGCTCATGAATATTCATGAGCTACCACTAGTCCGGGGTTAGCGAGTTTCGTGTGTGAAAAGCAAGCATTCCCTATCCGGGGTTAGCAATAACAATTTGGCATGTGTGAAAAGGAAAAAAAAAATAGTACGGGGTTAAGGATAGTACAGGGTTAGCGATAGTCCGGGGCTAAGAAAATCCTGTGTAAAAAGGGCATTAGAGACTTGGTGCAGGCTTACTGCTGGATCTAAATTCTTGTGTACAAATCAATGTTGGCCCCTTCCCACCCCCCCCCCCTCCAATCTAGCCAGGAGCAAACTCACAACCCAGTGAAGATAATAGGGGATCATTGTACCATGGGGCTCCTTACAGGCCGTTCAGACTGTCCCCCGTCACCCGGGGGGGGGGGGGGGGGAAGGGGGAGAGAAATCTTATCTCTTATCTCTTTACGACCGACCGTCCATACAGGTGTCCAGGAGATTGGCACCGGGGGAAGAGTGGGCTAGGTCATCGGCATGGTTACGTAAGGCGCGCCCGCACATGATAACGCGGGAAATGCAATTACTTGCAGCTAGCTGAGCACTAGCACAGTACTGAGCGGAAGCAGTTCTCTTGAAACCACATTTTGCGCATGCGCAATTATGATTAAAACAGGTGCGCGATCTCGGATTACGAGGCCAAGGTCCCTCTTTCTTCAAATAACCCGGGGAATAGAACCGGGAGACAGGGGACAACCCTCCAGACCGTCCAGACTGTCAATTTTCCGGGGGATGTCCCGGGTACCGGGGGATCCCCTAGGGGATGTCCCGGGTGACGGGGGACAGTCTGAACAGGGGGTTAGTAGCTGTATGATTGTACCATGATGGAGAATCAAGGTACTAATGGATAATTTGTTTTTCTGTTCCGATCATGAAGAAGCGAAAACGGAAATCAGCCTCGTGGTTTGGTTCTTGAAAACACACAAACGAAATCACAACCAGAAAAACGTGTTGTGATTTCGTAGATCAAAAACAGACAATTGAAATCAGAAATACTTTTGGCCTTTTTCTGATTTCTCATTCTAGATTTGTGTTTTTATACATAAAAAACAAAATCAGAACACGCTTTCCGCTCCATGATTCTGTTTTCAGACAATCGCACAGCAAACATCAAAATTGCTGTCGGCTCTCTGATTTCTGATTTGCTTTTCGTTCATCAATATTAAAGAGCGTCATCTACGTCAACAAAATGTTTAAAGCGCCATACTTCATAATCATCTTGATAGAATTCAAAGTAAACCACCGTTCTAGCATATATACTGGCAAGCTATGGGTGTCGATCTGTATTCATGATTGGGGGCTGTTTTGTTCTCTTGTGAGAGATCTTTTTTAATTTTTAAAAATAAATTTTGGATAGCTTTTATTTTATTATTCTTTTGGTTTGGGCGGAAGTCAGTAGGGTAATGGGTCTAAAGTTTTTGGGGCAAGACACGTCCAGAGGGCAAAATAAAATTTTAATTAAGTGAGTGAGGGAAGCGAGAGAGCAAAAATGGCTTTTTGATATATAAATCAATTTGTTATGATGGATTTTGTCATGATGTTTAAAACATATATCATATCAAAATCAGTTGCAAAATTTGATTTATCTATTTAAAAGGCTATTTTTGGCTCGGTCGCTTCCCTCGCTCAATGCATTTTGGAATGAATTTAGCCCTTTATGTCATGTCTTGCCCTGAAAACTTTAGTCTCATTACGCCACTGACCTCCGCCCAAAGTAAAAAAAATAATAAAAAAGCTATCAAACATTTAGAAAAAATAAAAAAAAAGATCCCTCACAAGAGAACAAAACAGCCCCCAACCATAAATACAGATCGACACCCATAGCTTGCCAGTATGTATGCTAGAACGGAGGATTACTTTGAATTCTATCAAGATAATTATGAAATATGGCGCTTTAAACATTTTGTTGGCGTAGATGGCGCTCTTTAATATTGATGAACGAAAAGCAAATCAGAGAGCCGACAGCAACTTTCATGTTTGCTGTGCGATTGTCCGAAAATAGAATCACGGAGCGGAAAGCGTGTTCTGATTTTGTTTTTGATGTATAAAAACTCAAATTTAGAATGAGAAATCAGAAAAAGCCCATAAGTATTTCTGATTTTAATTTTCTGTTTTTGATCTACAAAAACTAAATCACAACACATTTTTCTTGTTGTGTATTCGTTTTTGTATTTTCAAAAACCGAACCACGTGGCTGATTTCCGTTTTGCTTCTTCATGATTGGAACGGAAAAACGAATTATCCATTAGTATTAGTACCTTGATTATATAGCTACTAACCATAGCTCCATGATTGTTCTAGTAGGATCCATGACTAGTCTAATGACATAAATTGGGGCCACCTGCATTTTACTATATGTGCAGGTGGTTACTATTAATACTTCGAAAATTTCAACATAAAATCACAAGAATTTCAAGAGAACAGCATTCATGCACCGTTGCATTGACATTTCCGACCACAACCCCCACAATCATCCGTGATAACCATCATCTGTCTTACACACCTACAACCTTCCCCACTTAACACAGGGGCGGATCCAGGAGGGGGCCGAGCCGGCCCCGGCCCCCCCTATTTTTTGACAACCTGCAGAAAAAGTGTACTATAGGAAAAACACTAAAGAAAAGTAGGAAAGAGGTATCATACCCAGGATGTGTAATTTACAACCTCGTAACGGCCGGCCCGACCCCGAAAGGAAACAAGAAAAGGGTGAGGGGAAGAATTGGAAAAGGAACTTTATATAAAAAATTTCGCTCGCGCTTCGCGCTCGCATTGCCTGTGCCAATGAATCCCATTCGAGAGGATTAAATGACACTTATATATCCAGATCTGAAATCAATTTGCACACAATATTTTAGCTCGCACATCAAGCTTTAATTATGTTGTTTGTTTTACACAAATTGTTTATATCAATATTTTCAGCTCGCGCTGCGCGCTCGCATTGTTTGATTTGTGAATTACCTATCCTCTTTGTGCTCCTTTATCATGTCAGTATATAGAAAATTGAGCTTGTGCTTCGCGCTCGCATTTAATTGTTTGAGACACACAGCTTTTTCTGTATTTAAATAAAAACGCGCTTAGACTGTCCAGTTTTCAGGTCGGGATATAAAAAAATTTGAGCTCGCGCTTCGCACTCTCATTATTTAATTGGTGATACTTGTATCCTCTTCATTAATCACTAAAAACAGTCCTAATTGAGTCCCTTTTCACGTTTAAATTTCAGCTCGCGCTTCGCGCTCGCATTGTTTAGTTGGATACTTATCTTTTTCATGATTATAAAATCTCCTTAGAATCTTCAGGTCTAAGGACATAAAATATCAAAGAATTTGAGCTCGCGCTTCGCGCTTGCATTATATATTAAGACCACACGAGATACCTTATCTTGTTTATAACAATAAAAACTAACATATACTTAAAACTTCAGTCTCTAGTAAGGACTACCCCCTGAACCCCCCCCCCCCCAAAAAAAAAAAAAAATCAGATTATAGCGGCCAATCGAGAAAAATGTTGATGAAAATATTTTTCGGCCCCCCCTATTGGCGAAAGCTGGATCCGCCCCTGTAACATGCAACAAAAAAAGCAGAACGTTTCCTTCATAGTAATGACAGGGTCCCAGTGAAGGGCTTGTGCAACATGTTTGCATTCTTTTACATGTTTATGTCATTGAACCTTTTGGTATTCTGAGTCAATTTACTTGCTGACCCTCCTAGCTCTCAAAAGTCCAAGCAGGAGACACAGTAAATTGCATAAATCCTGCTAGATGGGTTAGGCACCTTCTCATTGAAAATATCCATTCTTTCTCTGGTTTTAATACGTTGATTGACCAAGTCAAAAGGCAAGTATTCTTGTTTGGATGAGGAAAGAGATAAACTGTACTTTTCATCATTTCTTTCTAGCTTTCATTAATGACTCTACACAGCTGTATCATATGCCATTTCTTAATCATGTGTCATTGCATTTCTAAATCAATGCTAAATGTTGAGTTCACATACAAGAATTAATGGTAACACCAGCTGAGAAGAAAATATCAAACATATTGCCTAAAAAAGATTAGTCCTACACAAAGAAATAGCAACCATAGCACACAACATGGTAGATTAATAAGATAAATCAGGAACTGCATTATTCTTGCTGAATAAGGAGGAGAAGGGAAACATTAATTAGCATCAATAATTGGAGAGGATTGTCACACAAACTACAGGAGCCCTTTCTACATAGCCAGGGAACTTGGGGATCTAAACTGTGGTTTCTATCTCTGTTTAAACAATTTTTTTCATAATACACTGGATTATATCACTCACTAGGGCATAAGCTGTTCAACAGTCTTTCATGCAGATTAAATTTGAGGGTATAATTTGTCTACGAAAATACTATGATTTTATTTGCACTTGAGCATGAATATGACCTGCATGGAACATGAAATGAAATGAAGATTCCCATGCTTGATAATAATAATAATAATTATTGGCATTTATATAATAATAATAATAATAATAATATAGGGTATTTATTTTGCGCACATATCCACCTTGTTAGGTGCTCAAGGCGCTCCTATATTACCCGGCTAAGCTAGGCGTTCACAGCGCACACAGCTTCTTGAGGAATTACTTCCTACCGGTACCCATTTACCTCACCTGGGTTGAGTGCAGCACATCGTGGATCAGTTTCTTGCTGAAGGAAATTATGCCATGGCTGGGATTCGAACCCACGACCCTCTGTTTCAAAGTCCGGAGACTAATCCACTGGGCCACAACGCTCCACAACGCTCCATATAGCGCTTTATCAATCTACGACTGCTCAAAGCGCTTCACAATTATTATTACCCGGTCACTGGATTCATAGCATTTCAAGCAGCCTGTTAGGCGCACACTTGCTAAACCAACCACAATGACGGTTGTTTCCTACCGGTACCCAATTAGCACCTGGGTGAGAGTGGCAAAGTGTGGATTGACGCCTTGCCAAAGGACGCTAGGCCATGGTGGGATTCAAACACACGACCCTCTGATTACAAGGCAAAATTCAGAACCGCTACACCACGACGCTTACAAGTGAATTTGTAACAAATGGTTTTATGAAACCTATCTAAATATGGAGTGCCCTCAGAGCAGGTAAATATTATTAGGGTGTGTTTATGCTTCCATTGCGAGGACAGAATCAGCATTTTCAAACGTTGTTTCAGAACACCGATCGTAAACGTGGTTCTGGAAGTGCTGTTTAGACTGAACTTTTCAGAGGCGAAATCACAATCTCCAGCTGGCATTACATCGTAATTTTCGTTGAGCAGGAAAGCAAGGTCAAATTGGGCGCACCATTTTTCGAAAGTTTTTTTCTTCTGAGTGTTGTTATGAACAACTATTTTTTAAACATCAAACAATTTCTGATATTTTAGTAATTGCTTTGAGCTACTTGACATAGCCAAGGTGAGAATAATAGTGAGACAAAATAAAGAATATCAAAGTATAAATAAGAAAATAATAAGACATCTATTTTTTGTATGCTACTGGGTCTTCTGGCTCATTGATGTCTCCTCATCATAACTCATGTTCCGATTTTTTTGTGTAAATCCCTCAACATTCATCGTGACGACAAATTAGAAGAGTAGTAGTGATAGTACTTAAATTAATAATCACACATGCAAATGTACATTGTCAGATGAGAGGTAATTCCTAGGAGGTAAGTCCCCGTTGAACCAAGCGACTATTTTGCCCGCAAATTTTCATCTCACCGGAAGCATGTACCAAATGACATCATTTAAACACGTTTACGATCGTGGTTCTGTACTTACCCATAAACCCTGATACTGGTCAAATGACGTTTTGAAACGTACCTTTTTGTGAGTTTATGATTGGTGTTCTAAAACGTTGTTTAAATGAATGTACACATGGATGCAACCGTGTTTTGGAATAATCACGTATGGAATCGCTGATTCTGGCCTGAAAAGTGGAAGCATAAACACGCCCTAAGAAATGTTTGATATGACTATACCTAGGGCTACACATTAGACCTCTAGTTCAAAAGTGGGTGATCTACCACTGAACAAACAGTCATTTCTTGTCAGTAATTAATTAACTATATATAACTTGGTGATATATCTATCAAACCTCTGGCAAGCTTTCAAGTTGCCAAGAACACTATTGGTTTAAATAGTACATGTACATAGAAAAAAGCAGGCACTTCAAATGTGTGCAAATGTAATTTCAAAGCATATTACAAGAAAATACATGGAATTGAAATGGTCAGCTCTATCTTCAGTAAATAAACGAGTTCACTCCAGGTCAATACTCAAGAATACAGAACTCTTATTTAGAAATCAATAGGTGTAAACAGACTGCCTTGAAACCAGAGTACCTGTTAATTAATGGTAACAAAAATACAAGATAATCATTCACTTTATTTGCTTTCACACTACCAAAATAACCAGGTATTTTCTGATCAGGGTAGATCAGCGAAAATTTCCCAATCAGAAAATACCTGGAACTGACGAACTTCAAGGCAGTCTGAAAACACCTAATGAATGACTTGAGGCCTTACTTCCCAGAAGGGCATCTGTCTAGCAGTCAGACCGCAGCTCGCGCGATAATGAGCATATTCACGAAGATTTATTCAGCGATTGTATAAGCTTTTTAGAAATTGTTACAAAATTAAAAAACTTGTTTAAAACTTTTAACAATAGTTGTTAGAGTGATAGGCTGCTTGAATTTTTAAACAGCATTTTAACTGAAAAGTCATTTTGATTTGACGTACTACAAAAATCAAGTGATGTGTGAAAAATTTGAATGGAAAGCTAACCCATGTTAACCACATGCAGTTGACAAGTAATGACTGATGATTTTTGACAGGTTAATCAAGAATATTTGGCACATACTTAACCAAAGGAAATGCCACCCATAAACATGACACACCCCACAGTTCACACAAAGTAGGGTTCATTTCAGCCTTCATGTGCATGCATGTATATAACAATGTTCTAAAACAGTCTTCTGGGATATTCTTCACTAATTTTTGTATCTTGGACATCAAGGAAAAATATTACAAGATGACACAATCCATGGTCAATTGTGAGAATGCTTATGTTATGTAACAGCAGAGCATTTTCAAGAGCATCAAGAGCTTGAAAACATGGCTTCTTTGCATAATTAAATATGCATTTAAAACACATAAGAATGATGGAGCATCTGTGGAGCATTCGGTAGATAAATCATTAGTGATCATTAATGATCTAAATATTGTAAAACGAAATATGCATATTGCTATGTACACACAAAACAATAAATAAATGAAAAAAAAAATTAAGGCCCAGGAAATCTTTGTATCTATTAACATAAATAAGGTGTTAAATAAGAAAGTTATGCCATTTAAAAGTTTCGCTTATTTAAAAAAAAACAGTTCTAAGCACAACTCAGTGACATGCAAATGAAAGAGTCAATGATGTCTCTCCCTATTTATTTTGTTTTTTATTGTCTAAATAAAACAATACTTCAATTTTTATAGATTTGACGATAAGGGCCCTCTTGATTAAACCACACAATTTTACAACAATGGTAATCCTACATGTTCAGGGACGAATGAAACTTACTTCACACAACAATGTCAAGAAAATCTAATTATTTCATATTTTATACAATACAAAAGAACAAGTGAGTGAGTGACATCAATAAAACAGAGATAGCTGGATATTAAAAAAGTTAACCCCTATGAATTTGATTTTGATGATTTGACTTGAAACTCAGACAGGATATTCAGGGATACTTGATTGCTCATTTGTTCAAATTTCATCAACAAGATCTATAAAATTTTAAAGTTATGACAAATCCACAAATACCCCCAATATGGCCAAAGTTTGTTGACCATAAATGACCTTTGTACCTTGGTCATGTGACCTGAAACACAGGCAGGATCTTCAGTGATACACCATTATCCCTATGTCCAAGTTTCATGAACTACTAGATCTATAAACTTCAAAGCTGTGATGACATTTCAAAAACTTAACCTTGGTTAAGATTTCGATATTGATTCCCCCAACATGGTCTAAGTTCATTGACCCTTAATGACCTTTGAACTTGGTCATGTGACTTGAAACTCAAGAAAGATGATCAGTGATAGCTGATTACTCTTATGTACAAGTTTCATGAACTATAGGTCTATATTCCTTCTAAGTTATGATGATATTTCAAAAACTTAACCTTGATTAAGAGTTCAATGTTGCCGACAACGCCACCGTCATCGGAAAAGTGGTGCCTATACTCTGCTTTGCAGGTGAGACAAAAAATGGTCAAGGGTTATTTTTTTTATGAAACAAAACATAAAATTAGGAGTCATTTGCTCAGCTGGTGTAAAAGTAAACAAAAGGTGTAAAATTGCTTAAACGTACCCTAACCCTATGGACAACAAACATGAATAACCAAAATGTATTGAATGTTCTGTACAATGGTGTAAAGAAAATCGTCTTGAGCTAAACACATCAAAAACTGAACACATGTGTGTGGATTTTCGAATGAGGAAAATTTTGAATCCACTTTAATCACCATATCCCCATAAACGATGAAGATATCAATTTAAAGTAGTTTCTAACTATAGATACCTAGGTACGACTATTATCTTGGGTGACTCAAATCAATGATGTATAGCTAAGAATGGAACCAAAGGATGTATTTTCTTCGGAAGCTACTAAGCTTTTGAATTTATAAGAAATTCATATATGTCAGTGATTGAAAGCATGACGATCTTTAGGTGCCCTCTGCCTTGTGTGATATAACATTGCTAGTCTTCAAGATAAAGGGAAACTAAAAAGAGTAATAGGTAAAATTCTGATGACAGAATTTGACCAAGACCTGATTGTGAAGAAATAACTCTTAATAAGGCAATTGAAGTATCTAGAGATAATTCACATCTTCCAAATGTTCATTATGCTTTGTTAAGAAGTGGAAAAAGATGGCGGTCTTTTAAAGCAAATAACACCCATATCTTAATTTGTTTGTGTCTCCTTCTGTCCGTCTCTTACATTAAAAGTTGTGAGTAGATTTCTCCATCTCTCTCCCTCTTAACTATTTGATTATGATCCATGTTAGTAATTATACCTGAATATGTTTACTGAACCAAAAGCATAATACACACCTGAAATGTAAAAGAAGGTACTGCAGTTTATAACTAAATTTGATAACCTTGTTGAAATTGGAGAAAAAAATTGATGAATTTGCCAATCAAATGAAATCATAATCCAAACCTAATATGATAGGAACTCCAAATTCAAATTTATACAATTTATTGTTTTTTATTATGTTTTCGAACGGCATGGATATAAACAAGGCAAAATTCCATTTATGGACAATACTTTTACTGTATACTTGTACTTAAAGGGATGGTCCAGGCTGGGGATATTTATATCTCAATAAATAGAGTAAAAATTCAGAGAGCAAAATGCTGAAAATTTGATCAAAATCAGGTTACAAAATTCAATAATAAGTTATTGAATTTCAAAGATTTGCATTATTCCGGTGAAACAGTTCTAGGCATGTCTTTATGAATATTCATTAGGTGGGCTGATGATGTCATATCCCAACTTGTTCTTTTGTGTTTTATTATATGAAATTAGGTTTATTCAAAATTTTCTACTAAGAAGTAAAACGATTGGATAGACAATTGATTAAGTGCATTAGTTATTTATTGCTGCAACTAATTTTATCATAATGGAGACACATCATTTACATATGTTTGAAAAAATGAAACATTTATGATTTCATGTAATAACATAAGAAAGAGGAAAGTTGGGATATGACATCATCAGCCCACCTATGAATATTCTTGACCATGTGCATATAACTGTTTTCACAAAATATTGATAAACTTTAAAATTCAATAACTTTGTTATTTGTTATCCGATTTTGATGAAATTTTCAGCATTTTGCTGTGAATTGTACTCTATTTATTTAGATGTAAAAATTTTCAGCCCAGACCATCCCTTTAAACATTACCAGTTATCAGATATATGATCCATAACCTCAATGACTACTGACATTATTGATGAAAGACCACAATAAAGTTGTGAAAACTTATTTTAAAAAAATCAAATTTCTAAAGAAACCACACTACCTCTCTTGCTCAGAACAGCTCCAGGCATATTGATTTTCCTTCTACAAAACTTTTCCAATGAAACAGGTAAAACACACACACACACATAAGTTCATGAATGAAAACAAAATTCCAGTAAGTAATGATCCACAAATAAGAACCATGATCCTGTCCTCAATCTGGCTACTGCATTCTTTTGAATCAAGTTGAATGTACAGCCAGAAGTTTATCAAAGGCAAAAAAAAAAAAAAACTTCATGGCCATGCAGGAAACTTGTGAAGGACTAACCATAGTAGCTTCATGGTCTAACGGTGTGCTCTTTGAGCAGCAAAACGATGAATTAAAGGGCTCCCTCTAACCTCCCTGCACTTTCTTCAGCAAAAACTTTCCATTTCGTATAAGGACTGTTCAGATGATTTATTTTTAAGGATAAACCAATTAGATACATATATATGCTTTTTACACTGGCAAAAAATTTGCTTAAACCTGAAATATACGGTAGAATGTGATTAAACATATCCCACTTAATTTTCACTCAGTGTCCAGTGTTCGATGTAAGAGGTAACGGAGCCAGCACTGTTGTCAATTCAGAGATAAGCATTTATGAATGGCTACCACTAGTCTGAGATTACTGAATTTTGTATGTGAAAATCAAGCACTTCCTTAATAGCTCAGGTTAGGCAGAAAATTTGGCCTGTGTGAAAAGGATAAACATTTAGTAAGGGGTTAAGGATAGTAATGGCTTAGCAATCGTACGGAGTGAAGAAAAAGTAGTGTAAAAAGCCCATCAGAGACCGATAATACACTACATGAGGATTAGGATCAGCATTAAACACTGGTTTTGATTCGAGTCATGCAACTTGGACTTAAGTTGCTATTTTGATTACTTGCCACTCGACTTGCTAAATGTCCAAAATGAACTGGTCTTGACTTGAACTTGCAATAAATGACTTGGGACTTGCAACAAATATCTTCTGACTTGACATGACTTAGGCTTGGACCTGAGCTATGGCCAACTGACTTGGGGCTTGGCTTCGCTTGCCCTGTTGCCAAAATAATGATAATCATATGCAACATCTATATAGTGCCTAATGCCATACTACTATCACTGCATACAATTACCCCGACTGTAGCACAGCTACTCTGATTGGGCGCTTGAGCATTCAAGGAATTTCTTCCTACCAGGTACCCATTTACTACACCTGGGTGGAGAGTGGCAATCATAAATAAACTCCTTGCCAAAGGATGTGAGTGCTGCAGTGGGATTCAACCCTCAGACCATGTGGTTCAAAGTATAGAGACCTATCTACTGAGCTACAACACACCTGAAGACTTTGGATTTGCAAAAACAAGTTTTTAGAAAATTGTGGCATGCAATGAAGCTCTGAAAAATGCACTGAAAGCAACATAATGCCCTTGCAGTCCTGAATGGAGTAATGATGAACAAGGGGGGGGGGGCAAATTAGTAACCTTGCTTATTGATGATAAAAATGTTTGACTTGTAACAATACTTCAATTTTTACAGATTTTTCAATAAGGACCCTTATGATTAAACCATGCAAGGTTAAAACGATGGTGTTCCACAAGATCAGGGAGGAATATAACTTTTTTTTTCACATGACAATGTGGAGAAAATTAAAATATGTCATATTTCATACAATTAATGAGAGACAACATCAACTCTCTCATTTGCATATCACTGAATTGTGCACATAACCAATGAGCTCCTTGATAAAACTGTTTTGTGAAAAATATGCGAAACTTTAAAATGTTACAACTTCCTAACTTCCTTATATTACATCCAATTTTGATGAAATTTAGCGTGATTTGCTTGTTGGATTTTTCTTTTTTGTGTCTCCATTTAATAAGATGGAGAAATTAAGGTAGCGTGAAGTTAAAGCAGGGAAGGCAGTATGACAGGATGGTAAATTGCCAATTCGTCTACTGCCAACTCGTCCACTCACCACATGGTCTACTTTCATTTAGTCTAATGCCATTCCGTCCATCAACATTTCGTCTAACAACCATTTGGTCCAATCATCACTTTGTCTAATCACAATTTCGTCTATGACCATTTCGTCTCATAACCAGTTGTTCCAATATCCATTTCATTTTCATTCATTTTGCACAATTTAACACTTAGTCCAATTAGACCAAATGGTATATGGACTAAATTTATTGGACCAACTGGTTATTAAAAAAATGGCATTAGACTAAATGAAAGTAGACCATGTGGTGAGTAGACAGACTGATGGTAAACCAAATGATAGTAGACGAGTTGGCAATTGGACGAATTGGCATTAGACGAATTGGAAATAAACCTACAGGGATGTTTAGAATTCCCCAATTGATGTAGGCATGAAGGTGAAGTGGTTTTAACTCTGGTCTTTGAATCAGAGGAGTTATGTATGGTTTGAACCTTATTCCACGCTAGACCCAGGTAGGATTAATTCCTCTAATGCACATAGTGTCTATGGTGGCTCAGCTGCAGGGGGTGGGGGGACAACAATATTCTACAATGTACTAAAAGTCAAGTCCACCCCAGAAAATAAGTTGATTTGAAGCAATAGAGAACTAGCATATCAATGATGTGGAGCTCATCCAGCATCTTGCAATGAAATTTAACACAATTTTAAATTTCAGCCCACTTGACACTGTAGTGTATTATATTGTTGACATAAATTGAGGAAACAGAATTGAAATTAATGAAGAAATTACAGAGAAGAAGCATTGTTTTTTTTTATTTATGAATACATTTCATATAAATAAGTATAAATTAGCTTCTAGTCAAAATTTCTAAATTCTGAGTAGAACCTTGGTGAACCTCATGTAGCTCTCAGATGGAACAAAAAAAAAATCAAAATCAGTCAACAAATAAATAAAAAGCATTTTTTGTGAGTTTTGAAAAATATGCATAAGTTAGCATATTCAATGGGTTTCAAAATTCTGTGTTATAATTTTGTATCCCCACCTAGAGCTATCATAAAAAGCAAATAAAATTGAAATTGATCAAAAATGAAGGAGAAAAAGCATTTTTGGTGTGATTTATGAATATATTTTGCATAAATTAGCAAAAAAAAATTCTAGTCAAAATTTCAAAATTCTGTGTGGAAGTTTGGTGACCCTCATGTAGCTCTACTAGATGGATGAAAAACTGGCACATCAATGATTTGGAGCTCATCCGGCATCTCACAACAAAATTTCAGTCCAATTGACACTATAGTGAATTATATTGGTGACTTAAATTGAGGAAACAGAATCGAAATTGATGAATCTCATGAGGCTCTCAGATGGAACCAAAAAATTGAAATCAGTCAACAAATAAATAAGCATTTGTGTGAGTTTTGAAAATTATGCATAAATTAGCATATTTAATGAGTTTCTAAATTCTGTGTAGTAGTTTTGAATCCCCCACCTAGAGCTATTATATAAAGCAAACAGAATTAAAATTGGACTTGAAATGACGATGAAGAAGTATTTTGAAATTCGGTCAACAAATAAAGAAGAGGCATTTTCTGTGATTTATGAACAAATTTTGCATTAATTAGCATAAATAAATTTCTACTCAGAAACCTATTTAGAAGTTTGGTGAACCTCATGACGCTCTACCAGATGGAAGAAAAAAAATCGGTCAACAAATAAAGAAGAGGCATTTTCTGTGATTTATGAACAAATTTTGCATTAATTAGCATAAATAATTTTCTACTCAAAAACCTATTTAGAAGTTTAGTGAACCTCATGAAGCTCTACCAGATGGAAGAAAAAAAATCAAAATCGGTCAACAAATAAAAAAGAAGCATTTTATGTGATTTTTTTTAAATATGCATAAATTAATTTCGCATAAATTAGCATACAAAGTTTTCTAGTCAAAATTTTAAATTCTGTGTAGAACAGAAGTTTGATGAAACTCATGCAGTTCTACCAAAAGGAAGAAAAAAATCAAACTCAGTCAACAAATAAAGAAGAAGCATTTTATGCAAATTTCTAGAATTATGAATAAATTAATATTGCATAAATTAGCATAAACATTTTCTAGTAAAAATTGCAAAATTCTTTGTAGAAGTTTGATGACCCTCATGAAGCTCTATCAGTTGGCAGCAAAAAAATAAAAATTGGTCAACAAATAAAGCATTTTTTTGTGAATTTTGAAAAATGTGCCTAAATTAGCATATTTAATGAGTTTCAACATTCTGCGTAGATGTTTTGAATCCCCCACCTAGTGCTATCATATATAGGAAAAAGAGTTGAAATCAGACTTAAAATGACAAAGAAGAATTTTTTTGAAATTGTGGACGGACGACACGCCACAACATTAGCTCATCTGAACCATGGGGCAGATGAGCTAAAAAAACTTTATCAAACCAGCATAGGGCTGAAAATTTCATCAAAATCAGACACAAAATAAGAAAGTTATGACATTTGAAAATTTTGCTTATGGTTTTTTTTACAAAACAATTATATGCAGTGACATCAAAATGAGAGAGTCGGTGGTATCCATCACTCACCATTCTTGTTTTTTTTATTGTTTGAATTATACAATATTTACATTTTTACATATGTGACATTAAAGACCAACTTGACTGAACCATAGTGTAAAAAAATTGTTATTTCACATGTTCAGGGAGAAACAACACTCTGTTTAAGGAGATAATAAAATACGTAAGAAATAGTGAGTGGATGATGTCATCAGTCCCTTCATTTGCATACCGACTAGGATGTACATAAAACTGTTTTGTGAAATTATGCGAAACTTTGTCTACTCTTAGCATATCTCTATCACACATCTCACATTCACAGACAGACACTATCAAAATGGTTTTCCCTTCAACGCAGAAGTAAGGAATATATGTAAAGCAGTGAATTAACTTCAACAAGTAAAGCTGAATATGAAATGGGTACCTACCTCCTCTACTTTGTTTCTTCCATATCATCCACTTTTTATTCCAAGCAGATCCAACATACTTCATCATCTTGCTGCACTCCTCATCCAGAAAACAAATAGAAGTGCAGAAACTCTACTATTCCATCAAATATGATCAAGAAGCTGGACTACTCCATTGAGAATACATAGTACCAATGCTAAGGTCAGAATCATTGTGTACAGCATGCAGAGCATCATCATTTATCCATGATTTACCTTCAGTTGTAATATGAATCTTCCTTGGTTTTATAAGGAAGGATACTAGCATGAGATTGAGAAGACAGCTAGTATCCCAAGCTCACATTTCACAATATCTGCTTCTGTCATTGTTTGCTGATGACCCACAATTCAGATCTATAAAAAGATTACAATATCATAATATCTTCTCCAACTATCGATGTTCAATGCCATTCGATATCTCTGCACAGAGAAGAGTGTTGTCAATTTATTTACAATAAATACACCATTGTTGGACAGAGAACAGCTTTTAACTTGACATGTATCACAATATGAAGTAAAAAGTAATTTCTGAAAGACTCTCCTGTGATAATTAATAATTACCACTGATACTTCACTGGATAACAAATTCTCTAATACCATTATCCTTCAAGAAAAAGCCTGAATCTGTGCCACTGTTATTGTTAAATAAAGAGCAAATCTTTTCCATCTAAAACACTTGAGAAAAGCAAAACATTCCAAGAACAAGAATGTGCCGAGAATAATCTGAAAATTAATAAGTGCCTGAGAGTACTATGGCCACAAAAACTGGACGTGTATCTAGCTTCAGAAAACCTTAGAAATGCACTTCAGCATGCCTCAAGTAAGAATGCTTTGTAAGTTTGTATGGAAGGAAACCCTATATTGAAGATGGCTCATTTGTGAAGTTAGAATTGGACAAATGTGAGACAAAGTTGAGAACAATTTTTAAAGAATCAGAAAAGTGTAAGAGTATCAGCTCCAGATGCCTAAAATAGCATGGTTGATTTGATTTAAGAACCACAGAGTTCGGTACCCAATTCACTTAGTCACAGCTCCATGTCAGTATAACACCATGAAATGACAAAACATCTAAAACCATAACAACCCACTTCAAGAAAGTGCAATGTACTTTTTACACCATTACCCTTCAATACACACATTACCCCGTTATCAACAGGTTTTTTTATACCATTACATTTCTTTTCTAAGGAACTTACGGAATTAATAAGAATATATTATCATGAAATATACCTACCACATCTGGGAAGTTCAACCAACAGTACTTTAGCAACACAACTAATGCACTTTAATTCCTATTAAAGTTTATCATGTAATTTAATACATGAATAGTACATTAATACCTATCACCTCCTCCTCCTCCCCCCCCCCCTGTTTCATGTGAGTATTTTGTCAATTTTGAATAGATAATCATTGTCATCAAACCATTTAGATATTCCACGTACACCAATGTGTATTTTTTCCTTTCCCTGCTTTTTCATATCTCGTTTTCTTTTTTTTTCTATTACATTATATTTCTCCATCTTTGCATGTCTTCCCTGGTCTTTCTTTATTCATACTGATTATTTCCATGTTTGTTTTGATATTAATGTACAGTGTATATTGTTACGTATTTCTCACTAGTTTTTAAGTATTTAATTGATATGTAATTTTGTATTTAATTGTACCATTTTCATTTATACACTGTCAATAATCAAACTGTCATGGTTGGAATGAGTTAATAAATGAATAAATAAATTTTTGAAGTTACCTACTCCAGTCAGAAAGCTATTTAAATAAAAAATGTTGATTTCCACAACTGAATTCAGTATTAAGATGAAAACATGAAAAATTAAATTGAATACCTCAAACTAAATCTCTTTTATCTACTACATGTTTATCTAATCATGAAAGGACTTTTGCAAAAACTTAGACCCATTGTCTAACAAGTGGAATGCCTCTGGCTGTCTCACCTGCATCACGCGATTCAATATAGCAGCAGTGCTGACTTTGAAAACTACTATAAAATAATTATTCACAAAAAACAACATTCATATAATGAGACAATACTACGTTCATTGACATTTGACCTTGATCATGTGACCTAAAACTTGTCAGTGATACTTGATTACCCCTATATATCTACATTTTATACACTATATCTATAAACTTGGAAAGTTATGACAGCAATCTAATAATTACCTCTAAAATGGCCAAAGTTCAATGACCTTAAATGACCTTTGACTTTGGTCATGTGACCTGAAACTCGCACAAGATGTTCAGTAATACTTGGTTACTCTTATGTCCACGTTTTATGAACTAGACCAATACACTTACAGAGATATGATGGTAATTCAACAAATACCTCCAAATGGCCAAAGTTCATTGACCTTAAATGACCTTTGACCTTGGTCATGTGACCTGAAACTAGGACGGGTTGTTCAAAGATACTTGATTACTCTTATGGCCAAGTTTCATGAATCAGATCCATAACTTTCAAAGTTATGATGGTAATTCAACAGATACCCCCAATTTGGCCAAAGTTCATTGACCCTAAATGACCTTTGACCTTGGTCATGTGACATGAAACTCAAGCAGGATGTTCAGTAATACTTGATTAAACCTTATGTCCAAGTTTCATGAACTAGGTCTATATATTTTCTAAGTTATGATGTCATTTCAAAAACTTAACCTAAGGTTAAGCTTTTGATGTTGATTCCCCCAACATGGTCTAAGTTCATTGACCCTACACGACCTTTGACCTTTGTCATGTGACCTGAAACTCAGGCAGAATGTTCAGTAATACTTGATTAACCTTATGGCCACGTTTCATGAACTAGGTCCATATACTTTCTAAGTTATGCTGTCATTTCAAAAACTTAACCTTAGGTTAAGAATTGGTGTTGACGCCGCCGCCGCCGTTGGAAAAGCGGCGCCTATAGTCTCACTCTGCTATGCAGGTGAGGCAAAAATGAACTCCCACATCCCACATCGTTCTCTCCCATTTACTCCAACATGTATTTCTCTCTCCGCACATTCAATTTTGATCGTGAGGTACTGAACTGAAGTTATTGGTAACAAACACGCAAACTTCTAAGGTCTACGGTATCCTTTAAAAGATTCTTGTCCAAGTCGTGTTTACTTTTTTTGCCGTGCTTTTTATATTACATGTATACGCTTTGTTGTTAATATACGTCGTACAAGATTCCTTTATAATTTCGTTTTGTCAATGAAATGACGCCGATTGCCTAGATCTAGACAATTTTTCAGTATGATATTTTGCATTTTCGTCACGCGAATTTTTACCGTGCAAACGATTTTTATTTCTCTGGAGGAAGAGTGAGGAATGAGACCTGTACTAAAACTGGAAACGAAAGGGATTCATACATCACACACAACTTATGAGAAATTAGAAAACTGGTCTGATATTTCTGTCTGATTTGCATTTTTGTCGCGCGCGAATCATAACCCGAACTTTTTTGTTTTCCTCTGGAAGAAGAGAAAGGACGACAGAAAGACTGGAAACAAAATTTTTAAAGGAATACGACTTATCCACTCATAGATAGAATATTTGTCATTCATAACAAAGACAAACAGGGAAAGAAGTAAGCTACTACTCAATAACTTCATTTCAGTAACCATGTGGGATGTACATAAAATTCAACAGAAATCAGGTCAAATATGTGGAATGTGATTATGTTAAAACAGTAGTCAAAATTTGCTTGTTGGTTATTTTAAAACAGTAGTCCAGTACATTTTATTTAAGGCACTTGCTGGCTTAAAACGAAACTCGAATTTCCCATTGAAGACACCGTTAGAAAAAAATTGCATCCAAGAAGAAGCATCAAAATCCAAGTGATTTCGCACGCGCACGCGACCCGACTGATTAGTATAAGCCTTTTTATCTGCCACTGCAATTTTAACCAATGATTGAGCTGTCTAGAAGTGTATCTACTGGATGATATCAGCTCACCTCCTTGCTCAGATAAACATTTATTACAATCTTCTTCAAAAATTTAGGGACTACTTTCTTCCTTTTTCTCATGAATTACCATGGTGACTCCGAGTTGCCTTGACAAAGTAGCAGCATGTTTTCGGGAAGAAATGTTTTTATTTAATGTCACTATATACAGTTGAGGCCGGAATTTTTCATAAACCCAGGAAATTCAAAGAAAAGTTGACACTTGCGAAGCATCATAAAATTTACTAAATCTTATAAAATATTTGTGCTATCATGACAAATTTGATATCAAACAAATGAGAATGTCATGCCCCTTCATCACATTGCTTTGTCAGAAGCAGAAAAATATTTAGGTGTCATTTTTTCCCAATTTTTTTTTTATATTT
The DNA here is from genome assembly GCF_037042905.1 of Lytechinus pictus. Classification (NCBI taxonomy): domain Eukaryota; kingdom Metazoa; phylum Echinodermata; class Echinoidea; order Temnopleuroida; family Toxopneustidae; genus Lytechinus; species Lytechinus pictus. The sequence continues at coordinate 1,721,170 of NC_087254.1, read as the reverse complement.
TAGACAAAGTAAAAATAAAAACTGGACAAAAACATTCCACATTTGTGCTAGTGACTTCTCAACACAAGACATTTCAGGTTACGCTTCTTTGTTCAGTGGTGACATATCATGATAAAAAATGTAATATAGATCATAGATTTGACATTTATATATTTCTATGAAATGATGTTTGAAAATTTAATAACAAACAATAGACTACATTCGGAATGAATATTACTTTTTTTTTCTTCAAAGAAAATTCCACTAGAAATATTTTAATCCCAACGGCATCCCAATCATGTGAAAGAGCTTCATACCAAATTTGTCACGGTAGTATTTATATTTCTGAAGATAAAGTAAATTTTACGATGTTTGGCAAGCGAACAGTTTCACTGAATTCCATGGGTGTCTGTAAACTTTTGGCCTAAATTGTATGTCTTCCGCTAGTATTATTTTCATTTTGACTATCTGTCAATTCAATTCAAACCATTACCGGTTACAACTGGTCTTTATGGCATGCACCTTTAATCAAAGCAATAAGTGAGGAAGTTAATTTGATGCAGAGGTTTTAGAATCAAGCTCTGGTCAAGTCATTCGGATGGTAAAATAACGTTAAAGGTCAGTCCCAGCATTAAAAGCGAATTTATCTCTGCATTTACAAACAAGCATAATTCTAGCCTCTCCCCCCCCCCCCCGATATCTACATGTATAATACCTGTTAAATCACAAGAACTTGTTTAGGTTAAATAATTATACTCAACATTGAAACCACCCCAAAGCAGAACCATTTTGGACAAGTTCTCAAAGTTACCATGCTGGCTCAGTGACGTCATCATGTTCTGGGTATTTTTTGAATCCCTTAACATTCATCGTGATGACATATTAGAGGAGTAGTAATAGTGATAGTACTTAAAGGGATGGTCCAGGCTGAAATTATTTATATCTAAATAAATAGAGTAAAATTCAGAGCAAAATGCTGATAATTTCATCAAAATTGGATAACAAGTAACAAAGTTATTGAATTTTAAAATTTATCAATATTTTGTGAAAACAATTATATGCACATCATCATGGATATTCATTAGGTGGGCTGATGATGTCACATCCCCACTTAATTTTTTGCTTAAGTTATTACATCAAATCATAAATGTTTCATTTTTTCATACATGTGTAAATGATGTGTCTCCATTATGATGAAATAAGTTGCGTCAATAAATAACTAATGCACTTAATCAGTTGTCAATCCAATTGTTTGAGTTCTTGGTAGAACATTTTTTAATAAACCTAATTTCATATAATAATTTTCCGTCAAGTATCGTCTGTAACAACGTCAAGTATCGTCCGTAATGGTGCATAACAACGGTTATAAGAGGCATAAATATGTTTACCAGATACGTATCCACACAATCAATTACATTATATATTTTTTTCCTTTCTTCATAATAATGTTATTCTGATGAAACACCCGCCATTTGACCATAATAAGCTACAAGGTCCCCAACTTATTGTTCACCCTATACTTAGAATCTGTAATTGTGCATGCGGTGATGTAATGATTATGATTATGATATAATTTTCAGCATCATCGACGTAATCAATATAGGCCTAGGCCTAAATATAAGAATTATATTTCAATAGAATAATTCATTCGATGAGCGACTCTCATCATCAGTGTCCTTCACGGAGAGGTTTTGCGCCCGCCACCAGCCCTACATGTACCCCAGCTTTACCCCTCCGCATCCTGGCGACATGTATTGCATGATGTAGGCCTATGACCATATTTGTTAATTTTAGATGAAATTAATCATAATGAAATGATTATATAAAATCATAATGATTTTATATCAGACTAAATGGCCATTAGACCAAGTGTGAATTGGACCAAACGACCATTAGACCGTATGACAATTAGACAAAATGAAAATTAGACCAATTGACGATTAGCCCAACTAGTCAATAGACCATTTGGCTATTAGACCAAGTGGTTATTAGACCAATTGGATATTAAACCAAGTGGAAATTAGACTAAATGGAAATTAGACCAAGTGGAAATTAGACCAAATGTTCATTAGACCATATGACAATTAGACAAAATAAAAATTAGACCAAACGGAAATTAGCCGAAGTGGAAATTAGACCAAGTGGTGTTAGACCAACTGATAATTTGACTAAATGGTTTTAGCTCAAATGCTCATTAGACAAATTGGATATTAGACCAAGTGGGAATTAGATGAATTTGATTTTATACCAAGTGAGAATTAGCCCAACTGGTCATTAGACTAAATGGGAATTAGACGAATTGGATATTAGACCAAGTGGGAATTAGACGAATTGGATATTAAACGAACTGGTTGTAGACGAAATGGGTTTGGACTATGTGAAGTTGGACGAACTGATAGGTAGACCAAGTGGCATTAGACCATCCGATAATTCACCCAATGAATCATGATCAGTGGGAAAATAGACTGAGACATGCTGAAGCTCTTTAAAAAAATAAAACAGTGCATAAAAGTTAACATCAGTAAACAGTAGAGGGCAGCAGGCATGTTGCACTGCATGCTACTCATTGAGAAATGGAGATGAAATATGGACTGCTATGAGAGGCATGGTTGTTTCTCGAGGATGAAGGGGACCGCAAAACAACCATGAACAAGGGCTTTGTCAAAGAGCAAGGTTGTGGCCAGTTCAGTTCCTGCAAGCTTAAAGAAACAACCATGTCTTGAATACCACAGGGGTGTTTTATGAATACATCTCTAAAATATTTACCAGGAAAGATCTAGCATTTAAAGGAACAGCTAACATTAGATCTTTAAATCTAGGCCAACTTATTAACCAGTGTTTGGCTCAGTTGGTAGAGCGTCTAATCCGGGCCACGTCACACTAAAGGTATGTTCAATGTCAATTTTTTTAAATTAAAACAGCAACATGAATCATGATTGAAAACTCAATTACAAAACACTGAATACCTTGAACCTTGAAGAGTAATCCCTTTCAGCAGCTTCAAAGCTATCCCGGGATGAAAACATTCTGTGTATCAGTGCGAGGTGCCATGGTGAAGTAATTTGAAATTTCACTTATATACATTAAAAGTGAATGTGCACCGTGCAAGTAAAAACTGCCTCTTGGTTTACAGAATACAAACACGATCAGCCGTGCACTGTTCAGTGTCAAAAAAATTAAGCTGTTTATCATCTTTAAATTTCCTGCATTCGTTAGCACAGCTTTAGTGTGCAGTTTTGACCCATCACAAGAAAGGTCAGTTCTGGCACCTGTCTGTGTAGGCTTCCACTGCCAGAGCAAATTTAAAGACGTTTCAAAACTCATTTGTGTTTGATGTCGCATTCGCGATGCTCAAGGTCATAAAGTTTGAGCTGATCGCATTAACAAATGCATCTTATTCAAAGTTTAAATTTTCCTCCAAATCATGATTTGAAAGACATTTACTTTTACACCGGGAATAGAGGACATTGAACACACCCTTTGTTTCTCATTTTATCTGCATTTTGTAATCATGTTTTCAATCATGATCCATGTTGCCATTTAAATTTGGAAACCGACATTGAACACACCCCAAAAGACGCTAAAAGATGGAAAAATGATAGTAGCTGCGACCCTTATTGGAGTTCCACAATTTGGCGCTGCTCTACCTTTTGTGAGCCTTGTTGATCATCAAACGAATGTGTACTGTTTATTTTTAAACAATATTCAATAAAATATTGGGGACAAAACAAGCAGAAGTCAAGATTCCATATCGTTCCATCAATATGTCATCTCTGTTATGCACATACATGCAAGAAGAGTGCAAGTTGTCTAAAATAAACTCGCGCAGATATATGGCATCCGCAATAACTGCTCAAAGCATCTCTGTGCCTGTTACTAGGTGGCAAAGGGCATAAATCTTGTTATTTATGTCCATTGCCCTTGGTAATCACCTTATTTTGTTGTTTTACAGCCACAGTCAAATATAACCAAAGTAAAGTGGACGCAGCGTGGTCCAGTGATAGCTAAAGTCAAAGCTACCAACGGAGAAACAAAAAACAAAGTGATACACTGCCTTATAGACTTAGATGCTTTGTGAACTTTTATTGCGGCCCCATCCAACTGACTTTTCCTACCGCATATATATTACCTGATATTTCACACAGGACTCTTGAGACTTTGAACGATTAATGTACTATCAGTATTTCCTATATGCATGTTGTACTTATCATAATTTTTATGTGTATATTGAATACATTAATTGTCCTTTTTTCAGTCCTCTCTTCAATCTCATAGGTTTATATTCATGTTAGCTAGGTCTACTCCATATTCCCCCCATGATGATCAGGATATAAACGTTTCAACATGTTCAGACCCAAGTGACATGATTCAAATGGCACCAGATGAGTTTCTGTCTGCAAGGGGTTTTTAAAATATCTCATCTGAATCGTCTATCGTTACTGAAAAATGTTGATGAAATTAAATCAACAACCATAAGTATGGGTCTCGATATTGCTACTCTAATTGAAACACATCTTAGTACAGCCATAAATGACGCTGAAATCCAAATCCCTGACTATGATGTTCAAAGATTAGATCGCAGCAGATTTGGGGGAGGTGTTTTAGTGTATATAAGGAATCATCTTCATTACGTTAGAAGAGACGACTTAATGGAAAACTCCTCCCTTGAGATTATTATAATAGAAATGAAATTGACCAATCAGAAACCTTTCATCATAGTATGTTGGTATCGCCCACCTAACACTAAAACCGAATCGTTTGTAGCATTTAAAAATGTGATGAGCAAAATCGATAACTTAAATACCAATTACATTGTTATCGGCGACATGAATTGTGATATGCTATAAAAGAATGTAAATCGTGGCAGACCACTAAATTGTTAAATATCATGGAATCTTTCAATTGCAAACAACTTATTACGAAACAGACAAGGGTTAGTTCCTCTTCTGCTACCACTGTTGATCTTGTTTTCACTACCTGTGAATCAAACTGTTCAATCAGTGGTGTTATTGAACTATCTATGTCTGATCGATCATTATATGATCTATTGCGTATTTGCTAGATCTCTTTCTGAGTCTACTAGTGCACGTAAGTATAAAATTTTAATAAGTTTGACGAGCTTGCTTTTCAAATTGATATAACATATCATGGGAGTCTGTTTTCAAATTTACTGATCCGCAAGCAGCCTACAAATGTTTTGTATCTTGTTAAATGTTACTGATAAGCATGCCCCTTTACGTAAGCTTCGAGGTGAAGCAAAAAGAGTCTCCTTAGTAATAGAGATATCTTTAAAAAGATCTGTGAAAGAAATCGATTGAAAGCCAAGGCTAAAGGGACTAATTCTCTGTCGGATTGGGTTGCGTTTAAACGAGCCCGTAATCAAGTTACTTTGTGCATTCAAGAAGCAAGACATTGCTTTATCACAAAAAAATGTTGAATCTGCAAATAAAAACACAAAGATGATTTGGAAATCACTCAGATACCTAGCACCCCGAAATAAGTCATCTTGTTAATTTCCACCCTTAGTATCTAATAATTCAGTATTAAAGGGGAGTGAGTTAGCTAATGCTTTCAATGATTTCTTTACCGACATCGGCAAAAACTTCAGGCTGAAAATTTACCAGTGAATGATCTAAACGCAACTAATCTCCCTTGTAATAAAGCAACAGGGCCTGATAATATACCCTCTAAAATGCTCAATTGTATATCTCACTCAATTGCACTCCCATTGACTTATATCATTAATCAGTCTATACTTTTAAGTACTGTCTCAAGTCAATGGAAGTTAGCGAGAGCTACACCAATTTTTAAAGGAAGTAGTAAATCATGTTTTGATAACTATCGTCCGATTTCCGTCATTTCAGTCTTGGGTAAAGTTATTGAAAAGGTATAACACGACCAATTGATGCATTATATAACATAAATTAATATCCTAACTCCCTGTCAATCCGGCTTTAGACCCAAACACTCGATGCAAACTGCACTGATAAATGTAACAGATCAATGGCTTTCTTCAATTAACTAAGGGAAATTAACTGGCTTGTTAATATGATTGATCTAAAAAAGGCCTTCGACACACTGGACCATTTGATCCTGTTGGAAAAATGAAAATATGCGGATTTTATCATCACACCACTGAATGGTTTAAGAATTATTTATTTCATAGACAACAGTTTACGTGTGTTAATGGTATATCATCTCTTATAAGGCAGGTTAACTGCGGTGTGCCACAAGGCTCATTGTTAGGGCTGGTATTATTCTCATTATATATAAATGATCTACCTGATAAATTACACTGTAAAGTATCTCTCTACGCAGACGATATATGTATATTTCATTCTTCAGAAACTCCCGAAGTCATAAATAATAAGCTGAATTAAGATTTATCAATCATTTCATCTTGGTTAAAAGATAACAAATTATTCATTAACACCAAAAAGTGTGAAACCATGTTTATTGGTTTAGCCCAGAGACTTAAGAAAAATAAAACCAAAGTTAATAGATGCAAAGTATGTACTGATGACTGTGAACTAAAAAGAGTTCATGTTTGTAAATATTTAGGCATATATATTGATGAGTCTACTCTGGAATGATCATATCCAGTCTTTATGCAAGAAAGTTATTAAAAGCTTTTATCTCCTTAGAAAAATCCATTACTACATTGATAAAAAAACTGCTCACTTATATTATAAAAGTATCATCCAGTCTATTTGATTACCGTAGCACGGTTTGGGGTAATACAGGTAAAAACAATCTAAACAACTGCAAATTTTGCAAAATAGGTCCCTTTGGTCAGTCCTTAAAGTTGACCATATGTATCCCACAAAAGTATTGTATAATACCAAAAAATTTGATAATCTTGAAGACCGTAGATCAAAACATTTGGCTCTTTCTATGTATCGTGCCGTCTAAAAACTTGCTCCTGATTATATTTGCAATACATTTTCCACTCGTAATACACCCTATAATACCAGATCTGGAAAAACCCCATTAAGGTTAACGCATCCAAAGACAAATTATGGTAAAAGATTCTTTGTCTACCGAGGTGCCCAAATATGGAACTCTATTGAAAAGAAAATTCCCCCTTGTATCACTTTATATTCCTTTAAAACACATCTTAACCCTCTAGCACCTACAGATTCCTATGCATAATGGCAATTACTCACTGGAGGAAACAATAAAACTGGTAGTAAGTAGGCATTGTTCCAAACAAATTGAAATATTTTTTTTTTAATTTACTTTTGTTCATTACAAGTTATATTTATTTTGTAGCATAGGACCTGTTGAATAGAAAGGTACACGGCAAAGTTCAATCAGATATACGAATATTGACCTTTGACAATCGTTTGCAGAGCGAGAAGAAAAAAAAACAAAAGTTCGGGTTTCAGCCGCCCCAGTCCCACGCCTTCAAAAAAATGTAAAGTATCACTGACAGAATACTAAAGTTTTCGCCAAATCTTGGATCAAATATGTCAAAAATTAATTCCAACTCACATCTAGATGTCACTCTGTGTGATATCCAACGTTTTGATGAACATATAGCAAGGCCCGAGCTTCTTCGGCGAAGTAAGTGGTTTTCCGAGACATGGACGCAGCCATCTTTGCTGAGATCGACTGCGCAACAGTCTGGAACTTGCTACACGTCAATCGGTTTTTCTCTATTATACTCAATAGGAGCATACACTTTTCTATGCAGATCTATGTAGCAGCCAACCTATACGGTATGCACACGCAATATTACCACGGTAAATCATAGACAAGAGATACTATAGCGCAAAGAAAACGTACGGACGGTTAAGGGCGGTTCAGTGTGTAATAGGAAGGGCGGTCTCGGGCGGTTCAGGTGCTAAAGGGTTAAAAACATGCTCATTTCCCCTCATCCTGATTATTGATGTTAGCAACGCCTGCATCATTCCCTCCTCATACCCCTTTCATAAACCCAATAAAACACAATTATGCGGCTAATAGCAGCATAATTTGGTCGTAAAATCAGAGGAGGACAAGAGTTATCCGCATTATTCTGATGCTGCTATTATCCGCATAATAGCGGCATCGGGACAAGATTTTGAGTTTATGAACGTATTTCCAAATAATGCGGATAATTGCCATGGTGCGGTCACAAGGTCACCCTTTTCCAACACAACCGCATTGGAGGGGGCGTGTCCAGTTGTCATGACGATTATCCGCCTTTTTCAGGACGGGCGCTCGTAAAAATAATTTATGGAGTTTGTGAACGCAATTTTTATTGAATTATCCGCATTACTCTTAGGCGGCTAATTGGAGGATATGTTTTATTGGGTTTATGAAAGGGGTATAAATCAATCCCTTAGCCCCTGCTTGAGATTAGGTTATCTTTAAAGGACAAGTCCACCCGAACAAAAAGTTGATTTGAATAAAAAGAGAAAAATCCAACAAGCATGACACTGAAAATTTCATCAAAATAGGATGTAAAATAAGAAAGTTATGACATTTTAAAGTTTTGCTTAATTTCACAAAACAGTTATATGCACATCCTGGTGGGTATGCCAATGAGGAGACTGATGATGTCATCCACTCATTATTTCTTTTGTATTTTATTATATGAAATAGAGAATATTCTATTTTTCTCCTCATTGTCAAGTGAAACAACGATTAATTCCTCCCTGAACATGTGGAATGAGCATTGTTTAATACTATATGATTCAGTCAAGTGGGTCCTTATTGTCAAATCTATAAAAAAATGAAATATTGTATAATTCAAACAATAAAAAACAAAAGAAAAAATGAGTGTGGGACATCATTGACTTTCTCATTTGAGTTGTGCATATCACTGTTTTATGAAAAATAAGTAAAACTTTTAAAAGTGTCATAACTTTCTTATTTTACATCCGATTTTGATGAATTTTTAAGCGTTTTGCTTGTTTGATTTTTCTCTATTTATTCAAATCAACATTTTCTGGGGTAGACTTGACCTTTAAGTTATATTTCTTATTGTTTACATTTTTTCTGTTTTCTTTTAGTCCCCCTATTGCTTTTAATTATCTTTTGCTTTTATTATCATATTGTATTTTGTTTCTTTCACCGATATTGTATGTTTTATGTCATATGATTTTGTGCTTTTGTCATTACCAGGCATGTTTGATTGTATTGTACTTTTTATTTTTGTGCGAATGGGCCCCTGCGAAAAACAGCATTAGCTGATAGGGTGTTCCATCCCACGCGTGGTAAATAAATTTAAAAAAAATTACAAATGACTATAAGCTTAAAAAACAACCAGGACATGATAGTAATACTATGCCTCGCTGATATATTGAACTATATAATACTGAGGGGATGCTAGATTTCAATTTAAATTCAAATGGCCAGAAAATGCCATAGTGGGTAAAACAAAATGCATTCAGTGACTTCTACACATTTTTAATATTGTAATGTTCGATGAACCTAAAATATATAATTTGACATTACTGACTCTATACCAAAGCTTTGGACCTTGTGACTATTAAAACCTTTGGACCCTGTGGGCTGTGACTATTAAAACCCTATACCAAAGCTTTAGACAGGCTTTAACCTTGTGATTATTAAAACCCTATACCAAAGCATAAGACAGGCTTTAATCTTGTGATTATTAAAACCCTATGCCAAAGCTTTAGACAGTCTTTATCCTTGTGAATATTAATAAAAAACATTATACCAAAGCTTTATACAGGCTTTAACCTTGTGAATATTAAAACATTATACCAAAGCTTCAGACAGGCTTAACCTTGTGAATATTAGAAATTATACCAAAGCTTTAGACAGGCTTTAACCTTGTGATTATTAAAACCCTATACCAAAGCTTTAGACAGGCTTTAACCTTGTGATTATTAAAACCCTATACCAAAGCTTTAGACAGGTTTTAACCTTGTGATTATTAAAACCCTATACCAAAGCATAAGACAGGCTTTAATCTTGTGATTATTAAAACCCTATGCCAAAGCTTTAGACAGTCTTTATCCTTGTGAATATTAATAAAAAAAACATTATACCAAAGCTTTATACAGGCTTTAACCTTGTGAATATTAAAACATTATACCAAAGCTTCAGACAGGCTTAACCTTGTGAATATTAGAAATTATACCAAAGCTTTAGACAGGCTTTAACCTTGTGATTATTAAAACCCTATACCAAAGCTTTAGACAGGTTTTAACCTTGTGATTATTAAAACCCTATACCAAAGCATAAGACAGGCTTTAATCTTGTGATTATTAAAACCCTATGCCAAAGCTTTAGACAGTCTTTATCCTTGTGAATATTAATAAAAAAAACATTATACCAAAGCTTTATACAGGCTTTAACCTTGTGAATATTAAAACATTATACCAAAGCTTCAGACAGGCTTAACCTTGTGAATATTAGAAATTATACCAAAGCTTTAGACAGGTTTTAACCTTGTGACTATTAAAATCCTATACAACAACTTTAGAATATCAAACAGTGGTATCAATGAACTCCTTGTTCTCTCATTCAGCACCAGTTATTCCTCCCTCTCCTTTTCTTCTCTAACTCCTTCCCTCTGTTCCATTTTCATCTACCCTCATCCCTTCCCTCTATCCACTCGTCTTCCTTCTCTCATTCATCATGAACTGCAGAATCATACTTCTTTGCCCCTATCATTACATTTCATTACAGCTATGTTTCTGAGGGGATTGGCAGAAGGGGAAACTCCCCTCTTCAAATCCCTATCTATCTGTCATCTATCATGACCTTCTTAACAAAATTACATTATATTTGAGGTTCTAGTCTCCTTGTAGGAAGAGATGAGTAGATTTGATTGCGCTACTAGGTTTCTATTTAATTACCACTTGCATCATGCCTGTAACCTAAATATACACATGTTTTTCTTTGATAACGTTTTGAAAATTAAATGTTTAGAATCTTGTAACATTTTGGATCCTAAACAACATTCAAGATCTTATAATACCAGTATGAAATCTAAATTTGAATCAACACATTCGTTCATCTTCTCAAATCAAAATGATCAGACAAAATAAAATAATTCCTTGATAAAATGAAAATTATACTTTGCATTAAAATCGATGTTGTCTTTGAATAGAAAATAAGTGATACATTTTCAGATGTATTGGTCTAAAATGTCAAAATATATTAGTACTTTAGCATTAGTCGATTAGTGGACATACACCAGTCATTTTATCTTTGGTGTTTCGTTTTTTGATTCAACGGTTTCATGACTTGCTACCATTTTTTTTCATTTTGATATGTATATATATATATATGTTTTTTTATGTGTTAAAACTGTAATACTTTTAAATATTTTCGTATTGTCTCACTTTTATATGTTTTTCAATGTTCACGGACTTGATGAAAAGCAGTCTGTTGTGACTGAATGTAAGTTTTACTGTGATTAAATAAATACAATACAATACAATATGATTGCTCCGGTGTAAAGTCTGCACATTAAACCAAACATAAATGCAACACCTAACCTCCAAAACTAAATAAAACCCTCATCCTGATTAACATTCTGAATAAAAAAAACTCTATTACAATTCTAACTCTAAACCTATGCCTTTTTGGATATTAAGACATGAGTAAATGTCGCAGGAGAATCATGTTGTGTCACCAGTTCAACATCTATGGGTGTTATTCCAACACATTTGGATGTTACTTTTACACTCTATGGTGTTATGTTCAATCTCTAGGGTGTAATTTTAACACCTCAAGGTGTGGTCCTCTAGGGACACCAACTGGTTTTAGTTTTAACACCCTGGTTTTTAACAGTGTATTAAAGGAAATGTCCATCAACAAATGGTGATAAATTCCCAAAATACAAAAGAGATAATCTGGTCACACTCCACTTATACCCCTTTCATACTGCACTTTTTCCTGGTGAACTTTGCCAGCGAAAGTGTCCAGTGCAAAAGGTACAAAGGAAAACTTTCCTGGTAAACTTCTCCAAATCGAGAGGTAGAGAACTTGCCTGGCAAAATGGTTTCCTTGGCAAAGTTTGCCGCTGAAAAGGGCAATATGAAAGCTCAACAGAGAATTTATCTGCTTTAATGACATCAGAGGTCAAATTTCATAACCCCGAAATACCCTAAAATTAGATTCTGCGCGCTAAATAAAACGGATGGCACATCAATCAATAGACCAATCAAACATAGTTTCTTTTTTTACTAACGATATTTATCATAAAAGTGTCTTTTACATGCTTAAAAATGCACTGCAAATATTAAAATACTCTCCATTTTTGTTTCTTTTGCTTATAATACTTCTAAAATATATTGTAATTCAATCGATAAGACGTAATGTTAACATTATCCTTTCTTTCGTTGCGCACATGCCGAGCTTGTTCAGCTGAGAAGTACTAGATCTAATAGCAGTCATTCATTGGGAGTAAAGCCCTGGTCAATCTGATCCCAAAATACTGGTAGTCCAGTCATTTTAGCCCAAAATTTGACCAAACTTGGAACAAATTGCAACATAATATTTTTCACCACAATGCATTTATGTGAGGTCCCTAGTACAACATACTAAAAGTCCTTAACTATCCGAATAGGGGAAAGGCATCTAATTTTGCATAAATCCAAGATGGCTGCAAAAACTAATTGATATGCCTTATTCTTAATATTTTTTGCACAGGCAATGGGAAAATCTTGAATGAATACACAATTCACTATGAATAAGATATTAGAAATCAATTGCAATCGTTTTTGGGACTGTCCGGTTAATATTTTTCCAAAAATGTGAGAATTTATGCCAAGATTTCCATGTTTTTGGTCAAATATTTGCATGCGCATTGACATCTTTCTGTTTTATCATTGACATCAACAACTAATAAATGCAAAATGTCAGCATTCGACAAGAAAGGGGATATATTATATTAATGAGAATATTGATATGCTTCATAACAGTATTAAAATCTTATCTTGCTTTAGGTTAAGGGCAAATACCTCCGAAAGTATTACTCGATATTGCAATAAAATGACACCAAAAACCAACCTTCGTGTCTTAGTCACACTTTTGATATCGACTACAACGCGATCGCTGGCATGCCTTTAAAGAGAGTACAATAGATTAAATCGGTCTTGCCTCGCCTTTGTTGGTGTGACTAACACGCATAAATATATTGTAATGTGCGTATAGCAATAGAAAGGTATATATTACTCAGAAGGGTATGTGGGCAAAGGGCGTTTTCTACATATAAAAGCAATTTTTATTTTAATAAAATCTCTTTGAAAAGTTAGAAACATTGCTCTGCATGCTGCATGCAATGAACTATTAAAATATCATGCTTTATGGAGCCCCCAATGTGACAAAGTGGTGTTTTTGCTACAGAGAAAAACAAGTTTTATTGTCTTGAAATCACTTGGAGGCATAAGAGTAGACTTTTCTTTATCAGTTACATATAAAGAAGTGATGGCACAGCAAATCCTACCCCATCAGGGGTCTGCGGAAGTCACCAACCCCTTTTTGTATTTTGTCCATTCCTTGGAAAATTCGACATTTTAGCCCCATTGAGGCAAAAGGCGTCTCCCCTTTGTTTTTGGTTTATTGTTTTGTAAGCACTTGGGGATGAATCAATAGACTTTCCTCTATCAGCAAAATTTAAAGAAGTGCTGGCACAGCAAAGCCTATATCCCCTCACGGGTTTGCCAAAGTCACTCACCCCTTTTCCATATTTTGTTATGGAAAAATCTATAAATCTGGAGCCCTCATTGAGGTAAAAAGCTGTTTCTGCTATAGTGTAAGCCTTTTTTATTGTTTTAAACCACTTGAAAACAAAAGAGTAACATTTCCTCTATCTGCTTCATATAAAGAAGTGCTGGCATATCAAAGCCTACATCCCTCTGGGGGCTGCCGAAGTCACCCCACCCCTTTTGCGTATTTTGCCCATTTCTTGGAAAATTCGCCATTTTGGAACCCCATTGAGGCAAAAGGCATTTCCCCTTTGCAGTAGACCACTTTTATTGTTTTGTAACCGCTTGGAGTTAACGAAATTATATCTTCCTCTATCAGCTACATACAAAGAAGTGCTGGCACAGCAAATCCTACCCCATCAGGGGTTTGCCAAAGTCACCATCCCCTTTTTGTATTTTGCCCACTTCTTGGAAAATTCACCATTTTAGCCCCATTGAGGCAAAAGTTGTTTCCCCTTTGCAGTAAACCATTGTTATTGTTTTGTAAGCACTCGGGGATGAAAAAAAGACTTTCATCTATCAGCAAAATATAAAGAAGTGCTGGCACAGCAAAGCCTATAACCCCTCTTATTCTTTAGTTTTTCTGCTTTCACATAAACTAAGTTGTCGCAAGGGTGATTTCATTCTTTAGAATAATGATGGTGACAACAACAATGCTTATAAAGATGGGGGTGACAGTAAAGCGAGTATGAAAATGAAACAAAGTCTAACCTTTGCCTTGGACCTGGTAAATATGACTCCTGCTGAGATCAAACTGTAGCATCTTATCTTGAAGGAGGGGTAAGAGCATGGCTACTGTCGTGTCATTGGTTACTCTCAAAGCCTTAGTGATCATGTGATTAGGTGATAACTCAATATGGAAGCGCAGTACTCCCTCATAGACAAGTCCCTAAAACAAAATAAAGGTTCAATTTACAGATTAACAGGCGTATTTGTTACTGAACTGAAAATGTATTTTTTGAAACTGCACACTCTACTGAATATATACTGAATATATACTGGAGATGTATGAAACATTGAAAAGACTACTTAAAGGACAAGTCCACCCCAACAAAAACTTGATTTGAATAAAAAGATAAAAATCCAACAAGCATAACACTGAAAATTTTATCAAAATCGGATGTAAAATAAGAAAGTTATGACATCTCAAAGTTTCGCTTAATTTCACAAAACAGCTTTATATGCACATCCTGGTTGGTATGCAAAGGAGGAGACTGATGACGTCATCCACTCACTATTTCTTTTATATTTTATTATATGAAATATTAAATATTCTAATTTTCTCCTCATTGTCAAGTGAAACAGTGATTAATTCCTCCCTGAACATGTGGAATTAGCATTGTTTAATACTATATGATTCAGTCAAGTCGGTCCCTATTGTCAAATCTGTAAAAAATGAAATATTGTATAATTTAAACAATAAAAAACAAAAGAAATAGTGAGTGATGGACATCATCGACTGACTCATTTGCATGTCACTGAGTTGTGCATATCACTGTTTTGTGAAAAATAAGTGAAACTTTAAAATGCCATAACTTTCTTATTTTACATCCGATTTTGATGAAATTTTCAGTGTTATGCTAGTTTGATTTTTCTCTATTTATTCAAATCAACATTTTGCTGGGGTGGACTTGACCTTTAACTAAATAAACAACAAGTGAAATGCCTATGGGAGTCTCACCTGCATTACCTGATTTAATATGGCAGCAGTGCTGAATTTGAAAACAACAAATGAATGTTCAAAAAAGCGATATGATAATAGAATACTATGTGTAATGTTCATTGATCCCAAATGACCTTTGACCTTGAAAATGTGACCTGAAACTCAGACAGGATGTTCAGTGATACTTGAATACTCTTATGTCCAAGTTTCATGAACTAGATCCATAAACTTTCATGATGGCAATTCAACAAATACTCCCAACCTGGCCAAAGTTCATTGACCCTAATTGACCTTTGACCTTGGTCACATGACCTGAAACTCGGACAGGATGTTCATTGATATACCATTTTCCATTATGTCCAAGTTTCATGAAATAGGTTTATATACTTTCTAAGTTATGATGACATTAAAAAAATTAACCTTGGTAGATTTCAATGTTGACGATGTCGCTGTGATTTGGGGAAGTGACGCCTATCATAATAATCCTTGAAAAAGTGCAACAAAGTTGCTGCTGATACTCAAAGCTGTGCAAAATTGACAAATTTTCATTTTTAGCAGTTTTTCTGTCTTTAAAGTATGTTGTAGGGTAATGCTGTCCTATTTAATTTTTCAGATTTTTTTGCTGATGTGTCATGCAGTATACTACCTATGTACGGGTTTTTTTCTCCATGTGTATGTGTTGTATAATTACCTTTTTATGAAAACATACTGCAACATACAAGCACTAAAAAGCAGTAACTTGAGGAAGATATATGACTCAGTCAAAATTTCACACCTAAAAAGTGAACTTACTTTATACCAAGAAAAATATGCTAAATCTTTGTTCCCAGGGGGGCCAGTCAAATGTATTGCTGTACACAAGCGTGGCCAAATTATTTCCAAACACCCCCTAAACAAGTTTTTCTCTGTGTGCAAAATGACCCCCTAAACAAGTTTTTCGCGGGCTTTATTTACACATTTTGGCCCCTTAACAAGTTGTCACCAGAATATGACCCCAGGGAATAAGCTAGGGGGGAGGGAAACATACCCTAAACTTGTTTTGCTAGTCTTAAAAAAAGCTTTGGAAAAAAACACATACCCTAAATACGTTTGACCCTGTGATTGACCATTGACCAGTCTTTCAAAACTTACCCTTCTTTTGAAAATCAGTGTTTTTGATACCCTTATTAAACGAGTGCATGCGCGGCCTGCGTCTTAACCTGAAAAAACACCCCTTTAAACATGTTTTTTGGCTCACGCGTATGTACAGCAGTATATTTGACTGCCCCCCCCACCCCGGTCTCTGTTTCTCTGCGTAAAAAAACCAATGTTACTACATAAATGCACAAACTTATTATGCAGGTCTATACACACATATTAATTGATTATTCAAGCCTCGAGAGTGAAAGGTTACAAACTATTGACCACTGATCAACTACACTGCAATAAATCCTGGTGAGAAAATATAGATCTGCACTGAAACTAAGCTTCTCTGTTAAACCTCAATGCTTCATTGATTTCTGATGTCACACTACAATCCTGCATTATCAACCAGTCTCTCTTCTATTCAAAATCAGCATCTTCATTACTGCCAGTATTTTTCAATTGATAACAAACACCTATACAGAGGAAAACTACAGGACCAGGATCTGTTATGCAATAACTTGAGGATATACCAAGACTGTGCTATCATAAACAATGTACCTGTAGGTACAAGAATTTTTTAAATACTATTACACACACAGAAAAAATAATTTAGAAATATATGCAATGCTGACAAATGAACACTCCTTCCTCACCCTTCCATGTGAATATTGATGAGAATTACCTCGTAACACACACATCAGAAGAAAAAATAATGGATCACCAAGAAAGTATAGCCTAGGATTGGATGGGAGTGATCAATTTGATTATGATTGATCATAAACCCACTAATATCACTTTAGGGTGACATTGCAAGAAAATGGTTTCGCCTGCAATACGCGATTCAATAGCAGCAGTGCTGACTTTGAAAACGACTACAGAATAATTATTCACAAAAACACAATTCATACAATAAAATACTATGTTCATTGCCCTTAATGACATTTGAACTTGATCATGTGACCGAAGACTTGTGCAAGATGACCGTTATGTCCATATTTGATCATCTAGATCCATAAACTTTCAAAGTAATGATGGCAATTAAACAAATACCCCAGACACGGCCAAAGTTCATTGACCTCGGTCACGTGACCTGAAACTCATTTATGCTTTTCACACTGCACTTTTTTTCCTTAACCCCAGGAAATTGGTAGGGCTAAGGGGGGTCTTAGCCCCACCAATTTCCCGGGGTTAAGCTTAGCCCACTTTGTTTTCACACTAGTTATGTTTTAGCAAAGTGGGCTAGCAAGGTAAATAGTAAGGTACTATCTGGCCCTGCAAAAAAGCAGGGTTAGCCGGCTTATTGTGGTGCTAGCACCACAATTGTGGTGCTAAGAGATGCAGTGTGAAACGAAACAGGGCTAAGGGAAAGTGGGGCTAAGCATTAGCCAATCACAGAAGTCGAAATCGCACATTAATCGCGCTCTGTCTGGTAAAATCATCAATATTCATCAGCTGTGTGATAGTCCAGGGTTAAGGCTTAACCCCGGCTAAGCAAATAGTATGGGGTTAAGAAAGACAGTGTGAATCGAAAAAAAAGATAGTATGGGGTTAAGGATAGTCCGGGGTTAAGGATAGTATGGGGTTAAGGAAATGCAGTGTGAAAAGCATAATAGAGGATGTTCAGTGTTCACTGATGCTTGATTACTCTTCTGTCCAAGTTTCAAACTAGAATACTTTCAGAGTTATGACATTTAAAATACTTAACCTTGGTAAAGAATTCATTTCGATTCCCGCAACATAATCTAAGTTCATTTACCCTAAATAACCTTTGACCTTGGTCATGTAACCTGAAACTCACAAAACATGTTTGATACTACTTGATTACTCTTACTTTTCCTTACTCGGACAAGAGGTGCCTATAGTATCGCTCTGCTATGCAGGCTAGACAAATATGACTTAGACCTACTTCAAATATGAAAGAATTCAGCCGCTAGGCGTGTCTTCTTTGCCTTCCTCTGGACTCGCACAGAAATTCTTTGACTGCAGCTCCAATGGTTGCCTGTGAGACAGAGGAGAACCTTCACAATTTTGCTGCTAGTTTTAAAGTATCTTAGTCACTGAAGTCCAGAGTACATTGATAACCTAGTAATTGGTCATTCTCAAGTCCGTAATACTTGTTCATTGTCATCAAACTGACACATTCAGCACCTTTCCAAGATACATCGTCACTGACACCATTCTCACTACCTTCCTAAAACTAGTTTACTGGAAACTAGTTTAACATGTAATGAGAACGTTCGAAGAGATCTTCCAAACCGGATCATAAAACCACCTCGTGATGTAGTTTTCAAGATCGCTTTGCCTCGTTAAACTGGTTTTAGCGTGAGGACACAACCGTTCTTCGGGAAGCAATCTTCGCACATTTTGAGCGCACTACTCCACATACTGTGTGTAGAATGGCTACGCTGCGGTTTCAAATTTCACGCAAAACGTGTTACCCCTCTGAGAGCATTCCCATAGCAACAAGATCGCTTTACTTATTTTTAAAACCACTTTCGAGTGATCAAATGGGAATGTTACGAAAGCGATCTTCAAAACTGGTTTCCTGAACTGGTCTTCAGTAAACTAGTTTTAGAAAGCGTAAAGAGAACGGGTCACTGTTGTCCCAGCAAAACCAGGGAATCACCTACTTGCTGCAGTGAAGACAGTCTCCCCTCTGCCCGTTGACCAATTAAAGGAAGCCAGTAACGAGCTTTCCATTATCTGCAACTGCAACATAGTTCTAGATGACCGGAAGTGGTAACACCGCTCGTTCAGTATCACGTTCGTACATTGATGAAAACAGTTTCGATTTCAGTCGACTTACCCGTACCAGGCCACAGCATATACCAGTGTGATAGCGAGCGGGCTGTGGGTAAATGCTCGGCCGGAGAATCAGGCGTAGCATCACGCCTCGAA
The DNA here is from genome assembly GCF_037042905.1 of Lytechinus pictus. Classification (NCBI taxonomy): domain Eukaryota; kingdom Metazoa; phylum Echinodermata; class Echinoidea; order Temnopleuroida; family Toxopneustidae; genus Lytechinus; species Lytechinus pictus. Next base: position 1,701,829 of record NC_087254.1, on the reverse strand, counting down.
CCAGTGGGGAGACTGTTGGTGCAACATTTGCACTCTTGCGCAAAAGCAAAAAAAACCACCGTTGTTTGGAAATGAAACATGAATTACCTACCGAATACGTAGTGTCTGAAAACAGGACACACTAAATGTAATGGAAATGCTGGTAACAAGCAGTAATTTGCCGTTTACCAGCCCTGCTGAATCAATGAAACTCGAATGTTGATGTGGCTTCATTCATTTTTGCTAAGCTTAGATGACGTCCTCATGTACGAACTAGCGCTGGTTCGAGCACTATGACATTGAACATCAAAACCCTCAAATACAGGTCACAGATTTGGACAGTGAGTGAGAAGGCTCGTCACAGATTACTTCGCACATGCACAGAGCTCCCAAAATTCCTTTATCTCGTACGTCCACATGGCTCGTCACAGAAAACGAAAGGTCTCTATTAAATGAATTGCATGGACTAAGCTGATAATTCCTAGGTGCTGAAGTATTGTTTTAGTGACCTAAACATGGTATGCAGCAATTTTGTAACAGAGAGAAAAGGAGCCAAATCAAGTGACTATTGAATGGAAAAAACATATCCAATCTGCAGAGTACATGTATGTAAGTTCCTGAAAGCATTTCAGTCCCAAGACAGGGCCCCTCTTTAATTTGATACCTCTTACAACCTGTAGCCCAATTTATACGTATTCAGACCGACTCACTAACCAGGATATCTGTAAATTTACAAGAATTTGTTCAGGGCTCAAAATATCTATAGGCTATTTTCCACATTTATTCACAAGAGATATTCAGATTACGTTCTCGCAAGTTAATCTAAATCTAAACATTAGAAAAGTTATGAGCATAAATATAAACATAAAAAAGTTATGAGCATACATCGTCACAGTGGCAGACGATCGAGGCATGTGATAGCTCACAGCAGAGATCTCATAATTTGCTTTATTTCACATTGCTAAAATACCTACAACCTTGGTCTTGTAATCAACATTCATGGGAACCATACTCAAAAGGTGGTTTCAGACCGCCTCGAAGTTCGTCAGTTCCAGGTATTCTCTGATCAGGAAATTTACCCGATCAGAAAATACCAGGTATTTTGGTAATGTGAAAGCAAACTACGCATAATTTCCCCGAAAAAAAATACCCGCTAAATAGTAGGTACTTGGCGAAATTACGAGAACTTTCGCGGGGATTTTTCCAAGGTCGCAGGTATTTTGGCGATGTGAAAGCAAATTACGGGAACTTTTAGCCCAGCGTGTCGTTGGGTGCGGCGCCGTGGGTGGCTGCTGGGCTAGTAGTTTTGAATCTCGCGCCTTGCCTGCTTATTAGACCATACTGCGCATGCTCCTAACTTCAGGAATTTATCCCGAAGTGTATGTTTCGGGGCGGTCTGAATGCAGGAATAATTAATGGGTATTTTTTAGCCTAAAAATGTTCTAGTAATTTAACGGGGATTCTTGTGATCGAGGCGGTTTGAAACCACCTAAAGAGACAATCAGAACCAAGGATTCTGAATTATATCGGCCTACTATTTACAAGGTATTTTTTATGGGAGGGAGATTGTGAGTATTTTCCTTTTCCATTTAGCAAAAATACCTGGAATTTCCTGATAGGGTAGATGTAGTCCACACAGTGCATAAAGCGAAGTCTGAAGTAGGAAGACTAGATTCACATTAGGGCCGTCTGCACCGTCCCGAGTTTTCAAATTAGCGCACTATTTCTGATCCGAAAATGTCATCAAAATCAGATGTAAATAAAAAAAGATGTGACATTTTAAAGTTTTGCTTAATTTCACAAAACAGTTCACATCCTGGCCGGTATGCAAATGAGAGGAACGATGACATCACTCACTCACTTTTTCTTCTGCATTTTATTATGAGAAATATGAAATATTCTAATATTCTCCTCATTGTCCTGTGAAAAAAGGCTTATTCCTCTCTGAACATGTGGCATTACCATTGTTTTAACATTTTATGGTTCAGTCAAGTAGGTCCTCAATGTCAAATCTGTAAAACTTGTAATATTGGAGAATTCAAACAAAAAAAAGGAAATAGTGAGGGACATCATAGCCCACCCACCCCCTATTTGCATGTCACTAAACTTTATAACTGCTTTGTGAAAAATAAGCGAAAATTTATGTCATAAGTTTCTTATTTTACATCAGATTTTAATGAAATTTTCAGCATTATGCTTATTTTATTTTCATTTATTAATTCATTTTCATTTATTAATTTATATCAACATTTTTCTTGGGTGGACTTGACCTTTAATCAATTTTCTTTTCTTCATTTTTTTCTTTACTTCATTTTTTTTTCTTTCCTACATTTTTTTCTTTATTTCCTTTTTTTCATCCTCTCTTCCTTTCCTTTTCTTTTTTTCTTCTTCCTTTTCTTCCTTTTTTCTTTAGTTCATTTTTTCTTTTCTTCCCTTCTTTCTTTCCTTTCTTTCATTCTCTCTTCCTTTCCTTTTCTTTTTTCTTCTTTCTTTCCTTCCTTTTTCTTTACTTCATTTTTCATTCTCCTTTTATCTCCTTTTTTTTCCTTTCTTTTTTTTCTTCATTTCTTTCATATATTCTTTCATCATCCCTTCCTTTCCTTTTATTCTTGCTTTCTTTTTTTTTCTTTCTTTCTTTCTTTCTTTCTTTCTTCATCTATCTATTTATTTATTCATTTATTTATCTATTTATTCATTTATTCACTTATTTATTTATTCTGTTCTTTTGATTTTTTTTCTTCATTAGTTATTTGAATCCTCTTTTTATTGCATGCCTTGGTCCCCTATAAAATACACGAGAATATATGATGAGAGGAAATTAATCAAACGGCATATTGACCCTTACTTTGGTCATGGCAGGCAAGATAAAATCCCTTAAAAAAATTAATTACAAGTTATATCACAATGCATGTTAAAAGAGAGACAATGGTATATAAAACCATAATGTTTTCTATTGAAGTAATAAAACTTTGTTTTGAAGGATTTTTGGTGGCAAAAAAAATATATTTACATGCAAGCATTTTCCAATTATCTAAAAATTCTCTTGCATGACCGGGCAAGTGCTTCAAAAAAGTTATTTAGCACCCTGTATGGCGATAGGAATTGAACGTTACACTTCAATTTTGATAATTTTTATCAAAAATTTCTCTCAGTCATTTCATTCATCGCTACAGTTCACAGGGGATATAGAACATGTTTGAAGGGGGCGGGTCGAAACAGAAAAAGGGTACATCACTTTTTACCAGAGCAGAAAGCCACGTTTGACTCGGAAGGTTGTTTTTCTTTAAGTGAAAGATGTTACAAATGTATATTTAAGAACCTTGTTCCCAAATACACATCATTAAAAGCCAGAAAAATGCACTTAGAATCATAATTTGCTCTTCAAGATGGAAATTTGCTAGTATCTTGTTCTAACTCAGTCACACATGCATTATAACGTTGAGATGGGCTTCAAATGAAAAAGGGGAAATATCTTTATTTTGATGTACATTTCATGAAGCAAATTTATGATTGTGATGGCAAAAAATTATTCTGAATTACGGTTTCCTTTTTCTGAGACTCACTGTATAACAACGTGCATGATTCCAATTTCAGTTGAACATTCATCATGCATGCAATGGTGATTTTAATTTTCTCTGAGTTTCTTTTTTTTTTTCCAATCTGCAGAATTTGTTGTTTCTACCAGGGGCATCTTAGGAATGGTAGGAAACTCAAACAAAATTCATTTGAAAATCTATCGGACTACAAAGGCATTCCAATATCTGACAAAGCACTCCACATGGGTTTGATATTCCATGTGGCATGCCGATGTTAACCCTTCGGAGCCGACTGGCTTCTGCAGAAGCAAAATATAAGTATTTACTGCTTTTGTCTCTAGAAGCATTTGTTTGGATCCATTTCTTTTGCAAATTTCAAATAAGTTATGGACTGTCGCCTGAAAAAAAAGTTCCTATTATTGACACATGTATCTGAATGTCATTGTTGAAACATCTGTTTGAAACACATTATCTTGTCGTCGGCTCATCACATGGGGTTGGTTAAAGCAGGCTACAGTAGGTGGTTTCAGACCGCCTCGAAGTTCGTCAGTTCCAGGTATTCTCTGATCGGGAAATTTACCCCGATCAGAAAATACCAGGTATTTTGGTAATGTGAAAGCAAACTACGCGTAATTACCCCGAAAGAAAATACCCGCTAAATAGTAGGTACTTGGCGAAATTACGAGAACTTTCGCGGGGATTTTTCCAAGGTCGCAGGTATTTTGGCAATGTGAAAGCAATTTACGGGAACTTTTAGCCCAGCGTGTCGTTGGGCGCGGGCGTCGTGGGTGGCTGCTGGGCTAGTGGTTTTGAATCTCGCGCCTTGCCTGCTTATTAGACCAAACTGCGCATGCTCCTAACTTCAGGAATTTATCCCGAAGGGTATGTTTCGGGGCGGTGTGAATGCAGGAATAATTAATGGGTATTTTTAGCCTAAAAATGTTCTCGTAATTTAACGGGATTCTTGTGCGGTTTGAAATCACCTAATATTACATTCCTATCCTTTCTAACACATCCCTGTTTCTACCAAGAAACAACACCATGCTCCTGGTCCCACTACACCTCAAGATTGCAAGGATACCTGTCACATGTTTTTAGACAAATTCCTGACAAATCTTATTTCTCTGACAACTACACACTACATCCGAGTTTCTCAAGAACCATCTTAAAACATATTAAGAAAAATATATGATAGACAATGTTTTTTTTTTTTTACCAATGAATAAATTTTAGTAGATTGTTCCAAAGAATCCAAACTCTACCTTCTCTTCCATTATCTATACCCTTTCTTATTCTTCATAGCAAGATGCATTTGCTTAAAAACGCTGTTCCGTCAATATTGATTTTGTATCAAATAATTCCACGCTCTAAGCATTATCTACGTAGTCACTGAGTCGAGATTTGTCTAACATCCAAGCCCTATTGAAGAGAGTGAAGAAAAGATTATTGATTACATCCAGCAAGTGCTACAGTATCCAAAAAGACAAATCATCTGTAACAAATATGTAGGCAAACTGATGTTATCATCTGCATTACAAGTAAACATATTTGAAATGGTACAAGCATTCATGGTTTAAAAACAAAACAACTAATGCATGCAACATTGACAAAATTTCAGATGTATGTAATAATATTCATGCCACTTTCTGAGGGGTAATAAATGTTGATAATCATTCGAATGTTTTAATGATCACCAACTAATCATACTCTCATTGGAATTCAATAATACCTTGGCAGGAATATCAAATTGGGCCTTGACAATTATCAACATTTTATAATGAAGGTTATGATAAATTATCAATACTTTCAGAGCAGCACATAGGCATGCTCAGGTGGCAATGTATGATGTCCTGAGTTCATTAGGCTGCACCAGTGGCATAAGGGGGGGAAGGGGGCAGGCTGCGCCCTTCCCCCCCCCCCACCCCCTGACGGATTTAACTGGGAAAGTACAAAGAAAAAAAGGAAAAAAGAGAAAAGGGAGAAAGGGAAAGGAAAAGAAAAGAAAGAAAAAGAGCAAAAGGGAAAACGTGAAAAGAAAAAAATATATATATATGGGAAAACGGAAGGAAAGCAGGAAAACGGATGAAAGAGGAACATGTAAGAAAGAATATATCATCCCGAAATACTATACATTAGCATGATTAACAAGAAAGGGAAATACCGGGGGGGGGGGGTACTCGATTTATAACATGATACCTTTGTGCCCCACCAAAGTCAAAAATAGGGGTCTCTGGATCTAAATCTTGGTCTTAAATCGGGGTCTCTGGAACGGCTCTTGGATCAATGATTGCCAAAGTCTGGAACTGACCACATAAAAAAAAAGGGGTCTCCGGAAATCGTAGGCGTAGCATGGTAGCGGCTAGGTTTGTATCGGGCTAGTTAGCTGCACATGGGCACGGGGAGCTTCGACAGCCTAGCATATGGCTCCGCACCGATCAAGCTCGCCGCTACGAACGGCTGAGTAGTTCATGATGGATGCGCACTGGAACAATACACCACAAATTTGAGGGTCTTCGGAACAAGAAAAAATAGGAATTTCTATGGCTTTCTGAATTGGTGATGCTCTGGAACAGAAATTTAGGCTGAAAATGGGGGTCTCAACCTCGGCACATATGTATCATACATTTATACTAAGTTCCCCCCACCTCGAATCAAAAGATGATTCGATGATGCATAAGAACAATAAACACACATAAAATTAATAACTATTGTGTAAAAAAATCAGTAATTAGCTTGTTCATATTTTTACTTGTTACATGATTTATTTATTTTGACTGCAGAATATATCGCAATCAAGATCTTTGCTAAGCCTATGATACATTATTATTTTCTTTATTCTACCTTGTTTTATGTTCTATACTGTATTGCCTCGGCAGTAATGTGCCAGGACCTGGACTACTTTTACTTTCTCAGTCTATGTTAATTACAAATGTATGTTTGTATTACCAGGTAAATGTTTATTTCATATCCTCTGATCCTTTATGAATATTTGAATAAAGTGATACAAAATCAAATTATGCTAAGCATGCTCATTACGACATTGATATTTGTTAAAAAGGAAAACTAGTGTCATAGAGTGATTTCTTGTCATAGAAAAACCTTAGAATAGCTGTATTATTATTCATGTTTTCAAGCTTTCAACTGAATTCCTCACCATAAAAAACCCTAGAAGAGCTGAATTATCTATGTTTTGGGGATTTCTGGATAACATTCACAAATTGGCCTCTAAGCTATTTAGCTCATTCCATAAAAAATAAAACCGTGGTCGTGAATGAATTCCCCACCACATGTCCTCTAAAAATATGGTATTATTAAAGTTATTAGTCTTTCTGGTTTAAGATTAGGAGCATATTACATACAAATTGTATGATAATTAGATGATTATGCTAATTAGGATAATTACAAAAAATTGCCTAAAGTTGCCAAGATGGCAACCAGGCTGAATTTACTTCAATAACCATATGGAACACGAATAAAAAAAAACAACCTTGTACTTGACAACTTTTCCCACTTTTCCAGGTATGGAAATGTTCTACTGGACTAGTTCTGTACATTTGTTGGGGGCAGCAAAATTTAGCAAAATAACAGTATCACAATCTCATCCATCTTTTTATTTTTTAAATGCAACTCATGAAAATTATAACGTTTGTCTTAATATTTCTAAAAATAGGGAAATACATTTATATGATTTGACATATTTTTATTGATATACCATAAAAACTTATTAAAATTTACAAATGAAAAGGAAACAAGTGGAATGCCTCTGGCCGTCTCACCTGCATCACGCGATTCAATATAGCAGCAGTGCTGATTTTGAAAACTACTATAACTCGCACAAGATGTTCAGTGATACTTGGTTACTCTTATTTCCACGTTTTATGAACTAGACCAATACACTTATAGAGATATGATGGCAATTCAACAAATACCCCCAACGTGGCCAAAGTTCTTTGACCTTACATGACCTTTGACCTTGATCATGTGACCTGAAACTCGCACAGGATGTTCAGTGATACTTGATTACTATTATGTCCAAGTTTTATGAACTAGACCAACACACTTTCAAATTTATGGCTGTAATTCAACAAATACCCCAATTTGGCCAAAGTTCATTGACCCTAAATGACCTTTGACCTAGATCATGTGACCTGAAACTTGCACAGGATGTTCAGTAATACTTGATTACTATTATGTCCCAGTTTCATGAATCAGATCCATAAACTTTCAAAGTTATGATGGTAATTCAACAGATACCCCCAATTCGGCCAAAGTTCATTGACCCTAAATGACCTTTGACCTTGGTCATGTGACGTGAAACTCATGCAGGATGTTCAGTGATACTTGAATAACCTTATCTATAAGTTTCATGAACTAGGTCCATATATTTTCTAAGTTATGATGACATTTCAAAAACTTAACCTTAGGTTAAGATTTTGATGTTGATTCCCCCAACATGGTCTAAGTTCATTGACCCTAAATGACCTTTGACCTTGGTCATGTGACATGAAACTCAGGCAGGATGTTCAGTAATACTTGATTAACCTTATAGCCAAGTTTCATGAACTAGGTCCATATACTTTCTAAGTTATGCTGTCATTTCAAAAACTTAACCTCAGGTTAAGATTTGGTGTTGACGCCGCCGTCGCCGTCGCCGTCGGAAAAGCGGCGCCTATAGTCTCACTCTGCTATGCAGGTGAGACAAAAAAAATAGCTCTACAATCAACAAAAAAGTTATCGGAGAGAGAGGTGGTCACAAATTCTGAGCAAAGTAGACCTTCCTAAAGCAACACTCAGGGTATAATTTTCCTGGTATCGCATCGCAATTTGCTCCACATTTTTGAAAGACTGCTATGCGTGAAGTCTTTTGTAATTGTATAGCATAGTTTTACATAAGACAGTACATCACTTAGTTGAGAGCTTTTCTCTTATTAACAAAAAATGCTTTTCAAATTTATAAAGCAAAATTATTCCCTGAACACTGCAAATTGTTGGCATCCTCAACTACTTTCATTTGGACAAAAAATAGCCTACATTTTCAATTTCAAATAGGCCTACATGTAATTATTACTTTTTAAATATCTAATAGTTTTATTTAAGGCTTAATAATTGATAAAACATTCATTGGCTGGAGGATTCTTAGTGTCCAATAAAGACAAAATATAAACCAAACAGGCAAACAAATGTTTTTGTTTAATTTCCGGAGGGGGGTGTACATAACTTTTCACAACCTAATGCCTAAAATTTATCTGTATAACATTGCTTTAACATTTGCCGAGCATTTCAGGGGCAAAATCGCTCTACGCCTCTATGTAATATTTTCCCTGAAGTCAAATATGTCTTTCTGATTCACTTTTCAGCAAACTCAGTATCACAAGTTTTTGACCAAGCTTACTAGCAGTCTGAGACTGGTATTACATTTTTGTCCCCTGCTGACAAAATAACAGCAAAAGGTATATAGCCACTTAATAGTCTATAGCCATTTTGTCTAGTATCTGTTCTTCCTTAGCGCTACATTCTGACCTATGGATCCTGCTGAGCATCGTCGTAGAAGTACATGTAGAAGTGGTCTTATTCTACATATAGAACTGATCCAAATTTCTTTAAAACCAGTTTGTATACTAACCATATGATCTAATTGCCATTTAGCTCTATATCCATAGGCCCGTATTCTCAAGTCAGGTTTAATTTAGACCATGGTCTCTTAAACTCTGTGCTAAAATTATGGGAAGCCAAAAGTGTCAATTTTTTTTATTAAATTGTATGTTTCTTATGGTTACTGTGCTCTTTCCTGATTCATCGATGGTGCAGACAATAATCTATTCATACTTCCTACACAATCATGAATGATTTGAGAGCCAAATGAGGTGAAATATTATATCTTTACTGCTGGTGATTAATTAACAATTGGCTATCCATACTTAAACCACAACTTTAAACCTAAGTTTAAGTTAAACCCAACTTCAGAATACTGGCCAGTTATGTCTAATATCAACTTGGTATAACACCACTTTAGTCTAGTAGGCCTATACATGAACCGTTAATGAACTAAGTTCATGCCAACCAAACCATCTGCAGGATTATATTCAGCCCTGAAGGAGATGAGAAAGTTCACATACCACTTAGTTTAGTATACGATAACATGTTAATGAACTATGTTCATATGATCTATGACAAAGTGAATATTGGACCACTTAGGAATTGGACAAAATGACAGTCCAAGTGAATAGCTTTTGCTTGAATATTAAGCAGCTATTGGACCAATCATACAAACCCAACACTGTTGTGCAAACCTGTCAGAGAGATGAGAGTAAGCAATTACATATCAAATTCTCTGTTGTCCTCTATTTTGCAACTTGCAGTTGCGAAGAAGCTTTAAGGGGATATCTTCTTTTCCTTGATGCATTGATGTATTCAATTTGGTTTGTCTGTATTATACAGTGCGTCCCAGAAAAAACGAAACCGAAATTTATCGATGATTTATCATAACTTAATCACAAATACAATAGACAAGTGACCTACAATTGTAAAGCTTAGAATTTTCTCTTTCATCTGAAATTACTTAGATTATTTCTCATTCACGCATGAGTGAGCAAAAACAATTTGAAGAAAGGATACCAAAAACTCATTTGGCGGGGGGTATCTGAATTTCAAAAAGAAAAAAAAACTTCAATATCTGCTCTTTTATTTGATACCTTAATCACAGAAAATGGTCAATAAGTAAAAAAGTTGTGTTCCCTCCAAACAATGCTTGTATTTCAATAATTTCATTAAATAAACATGTTTTCACTGGTTTCCCACAGAAGCTATCGCACGATTAACAAAAGACTTAATGCATGGCTGATCGTCAACAAAACCGTCGAGTGATTCAAAACGCTAGCCTGTAAAACCTCTTCATTTTATGAAATCATTGAAATTCAAGCTTTATTTCAAATAAGCAGAACTTTATTTCTTGACCATTTTCTGTAATTGAAGTATCAAGTTAAAGAGCAGATATTAAACTTTTTAAAAATGTGGTTTTCTTTGTGAACCCAGATACAGTTCGCCAAGTGGCTTTTGGTATCCCCTCTTCAAATTGTTTTGCTCACTCATGCGTAAATGAGAAATAATCTAAGTAATTTCAGATGAAAGAGGAAATTCTAAGCTTAACAATGGTAGGTCACTTGTCTAAATTGTATTTGTGATTAAGTTATGATAAATCATCGATAAATCTCGCTTTTGTTTTTTCTGGGACGCACTGTAGATTCAGCCCATGTAAAATTTTCTTCACACCTTATTCTTCAAGTATGGTTCAACTGGCATTGACTGAGAAACCATAAAGGGTTTAGCCTATATTATTTTATTTCTGTGATTGTAGTCCATACTTTGCTCATTGTGTAACACACAACATCCAGGATTATTCAATATTAGAATTGTAACATACATAGTTTTCTTGAAACTTACACTTACACTTGGTTGTATTCATTTACTATGATTATACAAGTTCTTAGATCCAAATTAAAGAAACTGGTATTCTCAACAACATTGATTTCCACAAAATTATTGTTCCCTATTTAGAAAAAATTGCCCAGTATCTTTTAAGTTTCATCTTTCAATGTAATTTGTTTTGTAGTTTCATAAAATTGCACTTATTTTCCTGCAGAGTCAGAGGCTCAGATCAGATCAGCTCAATCTCAATTTCTCTTTTTGTTAAAAATATATTTCTCTTCTTCTGATTCTCTTGTTTATGATGTTTTTATGATATTCGGAAGGTGGAGAAGGCGTTGTAGCTTTTGTTATATCCCATTGAAAAAAATCAAAATGTAATAAATAGATCTATTGTAGATCTATTATTGAAAATTAACGGTCAAAATTAACGGTTTTCTTTGAAAAACTGGCCGTAGGTTTACTTAATGAAATGAATCACTGGAGAATTTGCATTTAAAAGGGATTCCCCTCTTTATCTATAAACTTCATGAATAACCTTTTTTTTTTTTTTATATAGTCCGAGATGGAAATAGATTATATTCCTTTTTGCAACCTTCGAGAATAAAGAAGAAATATAGGCCTTTATATTCTTTCCAATCTTAGGCCCTCTTAAAGGATTGAGTCTATAGGTAGTAGTGATCTTATATTTGGGGCTTTTCTTTTTTTTTCGGATTCATTTCATAAACTGATCCGGAAATAGGGAGGTGGATTGGCTGCTCGCTGCTCGTCACTCGGCTCCATGCGTTGTAGGGCGTCCACCTGTCTGTGTGTTTTGTTGTGTGTAAGTGAGTTTGTCATGTTTTTGTCGTATTGTGTTTGTGTCGTTATTGTTTGTGTACAAAAAAAGAAATCTTCCGCAGGTGTTTCCTCTTTAGTATTATTCTCTTACTATGCGTATGACGCAGGGTAATGTCACTTTTATTTCCATGAACTGTCGCGGTCTAAGAGATAACCGCAAAAGGCAAGATGTTTTATTTTACTTGAAATCAAAGAAATATGATATTTGTTGTATTCAAGATACACATTTTGTTCCTGAAATAGAGAATGAAATCCGCAGGGAATGGGAAGGTAAATGTTTCTTTTCTTTTAACACATCCAACTCCAGAGGGGTAGCGATTCTTTTTAAGAAAACCCTCCCTGTTGATATAAATAGATTTAAAGTAGATAACATCGGTAATTTTGTCGTTTTAGATATGTTACTGTATGAACATAATATTACTCTCGTATCGTTGTATGGCCCGAATTTAGATAATCCAATATTTTTTTCAGAGATCCAACAAACCATAATAGACTTTGATAATCCACATACGGTAATTTGTGGAGACTGGAATTTAGTTCAAGATTTTACCTTTGATACCTATAACTACTTGCATGTAAATAACCCACGAGCAAAACAGCAAGTGGACAATATGAAAACCGATTTGGATTTATGCGACCCTTGGAGAGTTTGTTTCCCAGACAAAAGATATTATACATGGCGACAATCCACCCCCTTTAAACAGAGTAGATTAGACTTCTTTTTAATTTCTTCGGAACTCCTTTCACTTGTTCAGAAAGTTCGCATTTTTTCAGGTTATCGCACAGATCATTCTTTAGTTTGTCTAAGTCTCAACTTGAATAAGATAAAAAGAGGTCCTGGTTTTTGGAAATTCAACAATTCTCTATTGAAAAGTGATGAATTTGTTTCTAATATTAAAAAAGTAATAAAAGATACGACTATATTTTATGCGAGAGATGAAGTAAAATTTGATGAAAATGATCGAATAGTAGGTGATTGTGAATTCACTATAAACGATCAGTTATTTTTCGAAACTTTAATGATGATAATACGAGGAGAAGCAATATCACATGCCTCCTTTGTAAAAAAACAAAATATAAACAGAGAAAAAGACTTAGAAAAGAAAATTGAAGAGCTGGAAAGAAAACTGGTGATCACCGACGATAAAATATCTATTTTGGATCAAATTGATAAAGCAAAATCAGAACTGGAAACATTCCGTTTAAAAACAAATGAAGGAATTGCGATTCGATCTCGGATTAAGTGGATGGAGTTTGGTGAAAAGCCTTCTAAATTCTTTTTAAATTTAGAAAAACAAAATTGCATTAATAAAGAAATACGTCAGTTATCCACTGAAAATGGTGATAATTTAGAAATGCAAAGTGACATAATCAATGAAATATTTAATTTTTACTCTAATCTTTATGCGGAAAAAGAAACCAACGTAAGCAACTTGGAATTATTATTAAATTTTCCTGGTATTCCTAAGTTGTCCCCTAAAATGTCTTCCTTATTGGAGGGTCCTTTAAATGTTGATGAGGTCCTTTCCGTTTTAAAGCTCATGAAAAATAGTAAATCGCCCGGACAGGATGGTTTTACCGTAGAATTTTATCGTTATTTTTGGGAAGATATTAAACATTTTTTGGTTAGATCATTAAATTATGCGTATTTTTCAGGACATATGTCTAATTCACAAAAAATGGGAATAATTACTTTAATTCCGAAAGGAAACAAACCCAGACACTTGTTAAGAAATTGGCGACCTATCTCCCTATTAAATGTTGTCTATAAAATAGCGTCCAGTTGTATAGCAAACAGACTCAAAGGTGTTCTGTCTTTTTTAATTCATCAAAACCAAACTGGTTTTTTAAATGGTCGCTTCATAGGTGAAAACATTCGTTTATTGTATGACACATTACTTTACAGTGAATTACATGATATAGCTGGCATGCTTTTGGTTGTTGATTTTGAAAAAGCTTTTGATTCTGTATCACATAATTTTCTTTTCAATGTCCTGGAATTTTTTCGCTTCGGTCCATCCATTAAAAGCTGGATAAAATTGTTATATGCAGACGCAACCTCTTGTGTGTTAGTTAACGGACATTGTACAAATAGGTTTAATATAGGAAGAGGGTGTCGTCAAGGAGATCCTTTATCTCCCTATCTTTTTTTGTTAGTCAGTGAGATTCTTGGTATTTTAATTCGACACTCAGACAAACTAGAGGGAATGCATATTAATGGGAAAACACTTAAAGTGTTACAATATGCAGATGATACCCTTTTGACACTCAATGGTTCAGAACAAGATTTAAAATGTGCTCTTGATACACTTGATGAATTTGAAAAAATATCCAACCTCAAAATTAACATAACTAAAACCCAGGTGATATGGATTGGGAAGAATAGAACTTTCAAAAAAGAGATTTTACACGAGTACAAACTGAACTGGATTTCGGAAGGATATTTTAGGTACCTAGGTATAGACTTTTCAGTTGAACTATCAAAAATGGTCGATTACAATTATCAAGAAAAGTTTAAAGAAATAAAACGTCAGATGGCGGTATGGCGAAAAAGATCTTTGACTCCCTTAGGGAGGGTAACCATTGTTAAATCTATATTTATACCGAAATTGAATTACTTGTTTTTATCTTTTCCAGAACCAAAATTAGAAATTATGAATGATATTCACCGATGTTTTTACGACTTTATATGGGAAGGCAAACCTGATAAAATAAGTAGGAAACAAATGTGTCAACCGTATAGTGAGGGTGGTGTTAGGATGACTGATATTTTTATCCATTCCAAATCATTAAAAATTTCATGGATAAGAAGGTTCCTTTCTTGTTCTGAAAATTTTACTTTTCACATGTTTCAATCATTTTTGCCTGCAGCATATACATCTTTTCAATTATTCATGGGGGCTGAGCATTATAAATCACTTGCTATATCAATGAATAACCCATTTTGGGCACAGGTATTGTTGGCCTTTTCAGATCTTTCCCGCCTTATTGTTGATGACGTTGCATGTCAAGCCCTTTGGAATAATCCAAAAATTAAAATGAATAATAATGTAATATTTTTCAGGTCTTGGTGTGCTAATGGGGTGCGTTTTGTTAATGATATTTTGGGAACAGATGGAAAATTTCTCTCATATTTTGATTTTCAACGCAAATACAATGTACACGTCAATTTTCTTCAATATCATGGCCTGTGCAGCGCCATTCGATATGGTTTCAATAAACATGTAATACCAAAAGCTATGGAACCTATTATTCCAGAAGCATTATTTTTGATAATTAAAGTAAAAAAAGGTTGTGCTCACATTTACAATATTTTTTTGAAGTATAAGTTGAAAGATTGTAAAAGTCTCATCAAATGGAAACAGACGTTTGACTTTGACAACACGATATGGAGGTTCTACTATCAAATACCTTTTTATTCAACTGCAGATGTCAACATGAGATGGTTTCAGTTCAAAATAGTGAATAGAATTATTTATATGAAAGATGCTTTGTTACGATTTAAATTTGTTACAGATAACTTATGTACCTTTTGTTATAATTATGAAGAAACTATTATGCATATTTTTTGTTCTTGTGCCCACACAACGAAATATGGTCTCAACTCGAAATTTGGTTTTCTCGTAACAATTTGAATATCAAAATTTCAAACCAGAATAAACTATTCGGTTTTTACGGAAACAACAATGGTGCTCTTAATTATATTTTTATAATCGTTAGAAAAGAAATTTTTGCAGCAAAATGCAAACACTGTCTTCCAGTTTTCGACCATATTTTGTCTGAAATAAAATCTTATTATGGTATGGAAAAGTATATATATAAAACAAATCTGAAAGAGAAGAAATTCATAAAAAGGTGGTCATCTTTTACTTTATTACATTAAGTATATCAGATATCATTCTAAAATACACACATATATATATATATATATATATATATATTTTGTATGGATTTTTTCTTTCCTTTGCACTTTGATTTTGCTTTTTGTATACAAATGTTACGACAATTTCATGGAATATTGTATTGTACATATTCAACTTGTGTGTCATATACTGTGTTAATTATTTAATCATGTATTGTCAAAAAATATGTATTATAGTGATTTCAATAAAGGACCCCTGTGGAAGGGTTTAAAAAAAAAAAAAAAAAAAAAAAAAGTCCACCCCAGGAAAATGCTGACTCCAAAATAGAGAAAATTCAAACTAGCATAGTGCTGAAAATTTAATCAAAATCAGATGTAAAATAAGAAAGTTACGACATTTTAAAGTTTCGCTTATTTTTCACAAAACAGTGATATGCACACTAGATGAGTCAATCGATGATGTCCATCACTCACTAGTTCTTTTGTTTTTTATTGTTTGAATTATACAATATTTCGTTTTTTATAGATTTGACAATAAGGACCAACTTGACTGAACCATATAGTACTAAACAATGCTAATTCCACATGTTCAGGGAGGAATTAATCGGTTTATCGCTTGACAATGAGGAGAAAATTAGAATATTTAAAACTTGAAACTTAATTGTTATATCTCGGCAGTCTATCACTTTTACATTCTTCTCTTTCTTTCCTCTCTTCCTTATTCTTACATTTTTATTTTGTTTTCTTGGATGCAAAACCAGTTTAAAGGTGCTTCAACCAATCAAGCTTTTAGCTTATGTTGCAACACCTTTGTATGTTCATTATTTACTTGTGTTTTATATATATATTTATATATTATCTGTGTATTCTTTTACATTGTACATTATGAACATGCATGAATAAATAAATAAATAAATAATAAAAAACAAAAGAAATAGTGAGTGGATGACGTCATAGACATAGACTCCTCATTTGCCAGGATATAACATTTTTGTGAAATTAAGCGAAACTATAAAATGTCATAACTTTCTTATTTTGCATCCGATTTTGATGAAATTTTCAGTGTTATGTTTGTTGTGTTTTTCCCTTTTTATTCAAATCAACTTTTTGTTGGGGTGGACTTGTCCTTTAGATAGTATACCCAGTTGTTGTGTGTCCGGACAGGTTGTGTGTCCGGACGATCAATTTTAGAAAGTCATTTGGAAAAATTTGGAAGCGAAGTTTCATAAATTTTTAGTACAAAATGTTAGGAAATATTATAAAGACCAAAATAGAAGATGATTACAAGTATTGAATTCATATTTTTAGTGTAATCCAAAGACAAAAAAAGAAGGCTTCAAAAATATAAAGTGTCCGGACACCCGACCCCCCATGTAGGCCTAGGTCTACTCAAAGTTTTAGACAATCTAATCTCACCTCTTTGAGAACGACTGTAAATGAATCATACTGGCTGGTCCTATTGTAAACGGAAATCTTCCTGGCTAGTAATTCCCGCTGAAAGTCCATGTCAAAGACGGAATTTCTGCTTCTCCGAGTCAGAGATCCATTCTTTTTTCCTGTCGCCGCTTGTTGATTGTGTTCACGATGCAATGCGAGGAGATGCGCCAGAACTTTAGGCTCTGTGAGGAGTCCAATGCTGGACCGCTGTCGAGTGATGAAGTCAAGTGTTTGTTCGCTTGTTGACGACTGTTCAGCAGCAGTTTTGATGAATTTTTCAAAGACATCAAAGCTGGCAGATGACATCTTGAATATTGACCTTGTTGTACTTGCGTTTAGAAAAGAGTAAATATAATATTTGAATAAAGCCACAGAACCATGGAAATTACTATACTCTACAAGGAGGACTGTACACAACGGAAAAAGAACAAATGAGCACCATGGCGCCGTATCCCCCAGGCCATGATCAGCAGAGTATAGGTACTTTACCGGGTCATTCTCAGAAAAATGCACAAATTGATGGGGGAAAAATCGTAAAAATGAAGTCTACAGAATGGGTTGGAAAATGCACATTGTGAAAGTACCATCCATGAGAAAGTGGCAACAGAAAAAAAAGGCAAGTTGTTGTTGCGTCCTTTGAAG
Organism: Lytechinus pictus; assembly: GCF_037042905.1. NCBI lineage: Eukaryota > Metazoa > Echinodermata > Echinoidea > Temnopleuroida > Toxopneustidae > Lytechinus > Lytechinus pictus. The sequence goes on along the minus strand of NC_087254.1, from coordinate 1,684,111 downwards.
TACTGACCGGATTAAATGCACACAAATTCAGTCAAGTGTGGTATCAAAACAAATTATTTACTGAAGCCAAAATGTCTGCAAGATATAAAAAATATTCAATATTGTTTTTCAGAGGTAGTATGTTACCAAATAACATAACAAAAAGTACCATAAAAAAAATCATTGCACATCTTTCGTTCAGTTTAAAGTTCATAATTTGAATAAGGCAACCTTCAAATAACTTTTCATCTATAACCCGAGATCCTATAAGCAATGCATGACCAATTCTGGGAATCCCAAGATACTTTACCATCAAATCCTCGAGTGGCATTTACCCTTGTCAATCTTCGTTACGGAAGTTAAATTAAGTTTAAAAACTGCAATACTTATTTTGTTAGCTTAGGATCATCCATATTTAGGTATTCGTATAACATTTTTTGAATAATTAAAGATAAATGTAGAACGCATTGCTTAATTCTGCCACCCCCCCCCCCCCAAAAAAAAAAAGGTTAAAAACAGAAAAAGAAACGGAAGGACAACTGTATTTTTTGTTGTCGTTGTTGTTCATAGTTAAATGAGAACACCGAATAATCGGGCCACAGAATTTTAGTTCATCTTAAAACTTTCTGGCCCTAAATAATCCTAAGCAAGATCCTAAGCAATGTATTACAAATTCTGGGAATCCCAAGATACTTTACCATCAAATCCTCGACTGGCCTATATACCCTTGTCAATCTTCGTTACGGAATTAGTTAAATCAAGTTACAAATTGCAATATTTATTTTGTTAGCTTAGAAAATCCATATTTAGGTATTCGTATAACCTTTTTTTAATAAATAAAGATAACTGTGGAATGCATTGCTTAATTTTGCTACCCCCCCCCAAAAAAAAAAGTTAACAGAACAGGAAACGGACAAGTCGCACAACTGTAATTTTTGTTGTTCTTGTTGTTCATAGTTGGAATGAGAAAACCGAATAACCGGGCCACAGAATTGTAGTTCATCTTAAAAGTTTCTGGCCCCAAACAAAATCTAACAATCGTAGGCCCATAACCAGGATGGGTTCTCTGGGTTACGAGGAACCCCGCCGCTTGCCAATAGCCAAAAAGTTAGAGAGAGAGAGAAAAATGGGGGGGGGGGGGGGAACTAAAAAAGGACATGGGGAAATGAATAATGAAAAAGGGAAGGTGAATGAAACAAGAGGCTTTAATAGAATTCACCCTTGTGAGTTAATATACACAAATTATTACTAGAATCTATATTATCTAATCGCGATATTTTTTTCTTCATTATTTTGTTTAATCGAGATACGCAATTATACGCATCCTGTTCGTTATTAAAAAAATGATGAATAGCCAAAATTTTCGATTAGCGAGATACGTATTTCATTCCTAACTCCAACAAACCGTGTTTGAAATATCCTTTTTCATGTTTTCATGTCAGCCTAGGCCTATATCAATTATTTCAGCGCTTTTTATGCGCATTACAGGGGTCATCCAGGCTGAAAAAATATGATCTGAACAGATAATTATCAGACAAACAAAATATGATCGAAATCGGACAAGGAATAACGAAGTTATGCCATTCTAAAAATTTACATTATTTAAGTGAAACAGTTCTATTCATATCTTCATGAATATTAAAAGAGCTAATTGATGGTTTACATAATTTCTACTTGTTCTTTTGTATTTTATTGTATGAAATTATTTTATATTAAAATTAATTATATCCTCTTTATTTAAAAGCGTGCTTGAAATGTCTGGCTTTCATATTGGAATGACACATATTTTATTGATATATAGAGCCTAGTCCTTTTAGATTACAAAGCGCTGTATACACACACACACACACTGTAAAAACTGCGGTGTTAAAACTGACATCAGTTGGTGTTAATAGAGGACCACACCCCGAGGTGTTAAAATTACACCCTAGAGATTAAAAATAACACCAAAGCGTGTAAATATAACAACCAAAGGTGTTGTAATGACACCTATATGTGTAAAACTAACACCACCAATTCAACATCGGTGTAAAATAACTGGTGTGGTCCTCTATGTACACCGGTTAACACCACAGTTTTTGCTGTGCACACACTACTCCATGTTTAAATGAGCAGGTTTTAGTGGCGACTACATAGGCTTTGTCAGAATTAATGATGCTATCATAATTTATCTTCTTCATTTTGTTGTGATTGGTTTAGTTTCGATCTACTCCTTTTTACGCTTTTAATTCCAATTCTTTACTCTCTTCAAAACGGTCCTTCTCCCTTCTCTTAACTTTTAGTTCTTTCTTGGGAAAGCATGCAGACCAGTATAGTGTGAGAGGCGTATTCTTTCTCTTTCCTTTGCCAGGAAAGCTTCCTTTCTCCTCTCCATCGTTTCTGCCGACTTCAGCATCAGACAAAGCCATGACACCTGGGGAGCGTTTCATGAAAGGACTTGTCAGACGTTTTATCCGACAAGTCCCGTTTTTTCCGACAGTTACTATAGTAACAGTGCCTCTTAGCCAATCAGAATCAAGGAAAGATGTCAGATCTGACAACTTGTCGGACAAAAATGTTGATGAAACTCTCCCCTGTTCTGAACTATAGAATCGTACTATCAATCTCAGCAAAGTACAGCAGAGAAGTGTAATAACTTCCGTAACAATTACTGAAAGAAAAATATATAGCAAGGGAAATTAGTAATTTCAAGTTCTAAATAAGATGCTAATACTTCACATTTGTAGTATGAATTATTTAAAATTCCAAAAGCTTTAAATATCGTATATAATTCTCGTGAAATTGTTTTGGTTGGCAATTTTCCCTCTGTTCAAAGTGATGTTGAAAATAAGTTGTGTAATAATAATTCGACAAGTATGGAAAGCTATATGATATTTATGGGTACCTAGGTGGAGGGTACCTTATATGATTTATATATGTAATATGATCCGGAGTGATTCAGTTAAGCTTGTAGCATATTGAAGAAAAAATATTACGGAAGTTAATGTCTTTATGCTTTATGGTCAAACTTAGTCTTTATTTACTGAAAGAACTATATATCTTTGAAAACTCTATTTATCGTGAAAGGTGTCTCTTATCTTATATAATACTGAAGCCTTAACAGAACTGCCAAAGTGCATATTTTTAAAGGTGCGTTACGGATGTTAAAGCTGTTTCAGCGGCGGACCCAGGATTTTCCAAAAGGGGGGCAAATTTTTCGGAGGATATTTCGTCCGCTAAAAAATTTGACAAGCGCCTTCATCCATAATTAAAGGATTTCGTACCAGAAAAAAAATTAACAAGCAAAAAAAAAAAAAAAAAAAAGTTTTCTAGTTCAAAAAAGGGGGCACACGTCTGTTTTCATTGCATTTTTACATTACAAATTTTTAATTTTGCTTCTCAAAGGGGAGAAGGCACGTCCCCTGGATCAGTTTTTGTTTTCTTTTCTCTTAAACTCTTTCTTCTTTTCCCCTCCCCCTTTTTTCCCTCTCTTTCCTTTTCCTCTCTTTTCTTTTTCCTCTTTTCTTTTTTCTTTCCTTTTTTTTCCGCTTCCTTTTTTGTGCTTATGACTCGTCAGGGGGGGCAGTCTGCCCCCCTGCCCCCTCCTTAGGTACGCTAGTGAGCTGTTTAGTCATACATTTCATTTTTTAGAATAGTCCTTCATTACCGTGTAATACAGGAAACACATATGATAATTCCCTATCAATTATTTATTAAAGGAGAATGAAACCCTTGAAACCAGCTGAATCCATATCAAAGAAAAAAATCAAAGAAACATATTGTTGAAAGTTTGAGGAAGATTGAATGAATAATAAGAAAGTTATGAGCATTTGAATATTGAGATCACTAATGCCATGTAGATCCTCCCATTGGCAATGCGACCAAGATCTGTGATGTCACACACGTACAACTCCCTCATTACTTTAGTACTCATTTCACTTATATTCTCACTTTTATAGAGTCTATCACAAGGTGAGGTGTTCTGTTTATGAGAGGACAAGTACAGAGGTTTCACAACATTATATCATTGATGAATTGTTTGTCATATTTATGATTAGAATGAGCAAAAAGATATGTTTGGGGTATATTTTCAGTGTCCAAAAGGGGAGAGTTGTTCATCTGTGACATCATAGATCTTGGTCGCATTGCCAATGGGAGGATCTCCATAGCATTAGTGATCTCGACATTCAAATGCTCATAACTCTTCTATTGCTATAGTCCTATTTTACTCAAACTTTTGTTGATCTTATTCTTTGATTTTTCTGCTTTCACAAAAGCTAACTTGCTCCAAGAGTTTCATTCTCCTTTAATGAATATCACTCTACTTGCAGACACATTATCATATAATATCAGTTTGAAGGGAAGAAAAAAACTTGTAGCAGTATTCGTTACGGAGGATAAAATGAATTTGGGACAAAGTTAAAAGTGAAAATAATCACAAATTGATCATCAAATACTAGGATAAGCGCAATATGTCAGACAATTACACCAAGCTGCCCTCACCAGACATTAATGTAGGTAAGAAATACAGACTACTTAGGAAAAAGAATGATAGTAAAATCTAAAACTGACCAGAGACAGTGCCGATTTTAACAAAAGGCAAAAATAAAAGGCTTTTGCAATAAAATTAGAGCTTTAGTCACTGGTTGCAAATGCTTTGTGTAGATAGTCTATTAATGTTATTGTCTTAATAATATTTTTGTAAAAAATGTTCAGGGGTGTGAAGCAAGCGGCCATAATATAGTCGAGACACGTTTTTTTGTGAATTGTAACGATTTTTTGAGAATGACCCTACCAATATACTGCGCCGCGCCGTCCGATCCGGGGAGAATCGGCCGGATGATGCTTCTATTCGTGGGATGTCTCAACTCCCTGTTCTGAATGCAATCAGGCCAACGTCAATCTTTTTCGGAGGCATCTGATATCCCGGCTGGTATCTATCATTGTTTTATGATCAAACTTATAAGGTATGCCATGTCTAAAAGTCGTTGGAATCATTTAATTCATGAATCATTATTGCCATACTTTAGTAGATATGTATTTTTCCAATAAGGGGTAGAAATCAGTCATGGCCATATCTATTAAGGTATTAGCTATTAATATCCCCATCATATAGGCGGATCCAGGCCCCCCCCCCCCCCCCCATCGGCGGAGCAAAATAAAGAAAAAGAAAGGGGGATAGAAAAAAGGGAAAGGGAGGAGGAAAAGAAAAAAAATAAAAGGAAGACGAGTGAGTACATAAAATGAGGGGAAGACTTGGAAAATAGAAAAAAATCTTCCATGTCACTATAACATTTTCCACTCGCTCTTCGCGCTGGCATTGCTTGTCGGATGATAAATTATCTTGCTCAATAGGCTGATATATAGAGCCTAAAATATCAAGTTTTGAATTGAAGTCAATATACAATACATATTTCAACTCGGACATCGAGCTTTTAATATTTTGTTTGATTTACAAATTAATTTTTAGTGCTTTGTAAAATGTTTAGCTCGCAATGTGCGCTCGCATTATTTGATTTGTTCTTTATTAAAAACGTGCTAAAATTATCCAGTTTCAGATCAGAATATATAATAATATAGGGTATTTATATTGCGCACATATCCACCTTGTTAGGTGCTCAAGGCGCTCCTATATTACCCGGCTAAGCTAGGCGTTCATAGCGCACAAAAGCTTTTTAAGGAATTACTTCCTACCGGTACCCATTTACCTCACCTGGGTTGAGTGCAGCACACTGTGGATCAGTTTCTTGCTGAAGGAAATTACGCCATGGCTGGGATTCGAACCCACGACCCTCTGTTTCAAAGTCCGAAGACTAATCCACTGGGCCACAACGCTCCACAACAATTTTCTGCGCCACAACAATTTTCTGCTCGCGCTTCGCGCTCGCATTATACAGTGCGTCCCCCAAAAAAACTATACACTTTTGAAATGGCTGCCAAATAAATAATATAGCACTTTGGGGGAAAAAACTATTATGGAAGCCAATAAAGTCAACTTTCAAATGACACCAAAAAGTTGGAAAACTATTCATGCTTGAGCGAGCACTGCCCAATGAAACAAAGGGTATGAAAATTAGGCCGGGCTGGAATTAGCCTTCCGATTTCTGTCAGTTTTGAGAGGCAAATCCTTTGGAACTTGCAAAGTTAAGGGCGTTGTGGTAAAGTAATGATCAACCGTGACCAGTTTTGGCAAATTTCATAAATTATTAAATTGAAGTTTAATGCATGAGTGAACACAAATTACACATTTTTGGGCAGCATTTCAACTTTATCATAATGTGGATCTCAGCAATGTGTTCATGGGAGTCGGGAGAATAGGGGGTGAGCTAGGACTTAAGTGGGAGAAGTAGGTTGATGGAATAAGGGTCAACAGAACATTTAGCCCCCCCCCTCCCTCCCCTTCTGTTGAGAGACTGATTGCTATTGTCATGTACGCGTGAAGTCCAGAGCAGAATCCTGATTTAATGATTAATTCTGAATTGGGCATCAACTTTTTCTTATCAATCATTTAGTCAACAATTTATCAGTAAATCAACTCATTCAATGTGAATCAAACATTCATTTTTTTCAATAAATTATATTTCATAAATCATCATAATCAGTAAATTTCTTGGTAATCATTCAATGAAAAAAACACTGACCATCAGCCACTGGTCACTTGGCAGTTAAGTTTTGAATAGGCTACAATCCAGGAAGTGAGAGAGAGCGGGCGAGCCTGGGAAATGGAGGTGGAGGATACATATGACTTTTAATTTGTAAAAGGACAAAAATGAGAGGAATGCCCTTTTAACAAAGTCTTACCATATGTCGCCCTCTTGCTTGTAACAGGTACCATCATTTCGCTGACCTCTGACTCTCACGAACACATTGCTGAGGTCCACAAGATAAATATGTTACACTAAAATTACAATTCCTGTTCATTCATGCATTAAATTTCAATTTAGAAACTCTTGAAATTTGCCTAAGAAACCAAAACTTATCTCACTTATTAATTTAGCATAACACCCTTAGCTTTGCAAGTTCCAAAGGACTAATCACTCCTGCCCAGCCTAGCCGAGCTTAGTCTCTCAGGAGGAGAGAAGTGGGGGGGGGGGGGGGGGGGGGTAGAGATGGAGGTAGGGGTTGCTAAATGTTCTGTTGACCTTTATCCCATCAACGTACTTCACCTACTTAAGTCCTATCTTACCCCCTATTCTCCTGACTCTCATGAACACATTGCTGAGATCCACATGATAAAGTCTAAATGCTGCACTAAAAATTGCAATTCATGATCACTCATGCACTACATTTCAGTTAAATAACACATCATCATTAATTCATCACAACCCTCAACTTTGCAAGTACCAAACCAAAAAACCTGAAAGAAATTGGAAGGCTAATTCCAGCCCAGCCTAATTTTCATACCCTTTGTTTCAGTGGGCAGTGCTCGCTCAAGCATGAATAGTTATCCAACTTTTTGGTGATTTGAAAGTTGACTTTATTGGCTTTCCATAATTATATATAGGTCTTTACTCTTTCACCCCAAAGGGATATATTTTTTATTTGGCAGCCATTTCAAAAGTGTATAGTTTTTTGGGGGACAAACTGTATATGTAGGAAGATACTAAATTGCCAAGTTTTCATGATTTACAAACTACATAGCATGAATAGAGTGTCTCGTTTTTAGATCAAAATTTCTTTTTTTTCCACTCGCGCTTCGCGCTCGCTTCAATCGTTTATACCTATCCTGTTCACTTTTCACATATATTAGAGATTTTCTTAGAATCAGACACACCACTCTTGCACTTCCCTTACAATTGCACTTGCATCAGCTTGATCCATTACTTATCTTGCCGATAACTACAGTACATGTGTAACTTAACATGATTATTTTAGAATCTAGAATATGAATTTATTTTCAAACCTGACTTTAACTTTGAATTGTATTTCAAATACTTGTGTATTTTAAACTTTGCGTGAACCATGTATACCTGAGTTGGAGTTTTATTCCCCTCATGTTGACATGTTTTCATCATCTTTTGTTTTGTTCTGTGTACAGAGGCGTCGATCCTGGGGGGGGGGGCAGGGGGGGCGATCGCCCCACCAATGAAAATATTGGGGGGGCAAACATATCGTTTTGCCCCCCCCCCCATAATTCCGCATGTGCAAAATATAAAATAAGATTGTAATGTTACACAGAAATCAGCAAGCGAGATTGAGATACACAACTCGTTCTTTATCTAAAATCGTGCTCAAAATGTCCGCTTTTCAGATTGGAATATAAAAAAAATTTAGCTCGCGCTTCGCGCTCGCATCATTTCCGTAGCAAAGACCCATACTTTTCATGATTAAATAGGTGAATAGAATGTCCCATTTTCAGTTCTAGACCTCAAAAGAACTCCCACTTCGATTTGCAATAATCTTTTGTTGGATATATATCTCGTTCTTTATTAAAAACGTCCATTAAACTCAAATTTTTCAGGTCGAAATATCAAAATTTTCAGCTCGCGCTTCGCGCTCGCATCTATTATTTTTTTAGATACCCATCTTAATCATTAGTACCAAAAATGCTTAGAATATCAAGCTTTCAGGTCAGAATATGAAGAAATGTCAGCTCGCGCTTCGCGCTCGCATTAATTTGTTGGTGAGATATGTGTCTCTATATCTCATGAGTCATATATATATAGGCATATGTGTATGTGAGTTTGTTTGTTTTGTGTGATCGAGTGCCTTTGGAAAGTTGATTCATGATTTTGCCCCCCCCCCCCAATCTGAAAAATGGATCGACGCCCCTGTCTGTGTATATACATTGTATCTACATGTGTGTAAACCCGCATACATTCGTAGTTCCGACGCTTCGTTATTCCGAAGATTCGAATATTTCGAAGGTTCGTAATTTCGAAGGTTCGTTAGTCCAAAGACGAAATGAGGTTCGTAATTCCGAAGGTTCGTGAGTCCGAAAACGAAATAAGGTTCGTAATTCCAAAGGTTCGTTAGTCCGAAAACGAAATGAGGTTCGTAATTCTGAAGGTTCGTTAGTCCGAAAACGAAATGAGATTCGTAATTCTGAAGGTTCGTTAATCCGAAAACGAAATAAGGTTCGTTAGTCTGAAGACGAAATACCCGGTAAGGTTCGTAATTCCGAAGCTTTATTAGTCCGAAAACGAAATAAGGTTCGTAATTCCGAAGGTTCGTTATATAGTCCGAAACGAAATGAGGTTCGTAATCAAAATTCCAAAGCTTCGTTAGTCCAAAAACGAAATGAGGTTCGTTTTCCGAAGGTTCGTTAGTCCAAAAACGAAATGAGGTTCATTTATTCGAAGGTTTGTTAGTCTGGAAACGAAGTTAGTTTCGTTAATCCGAAAATTAAATGAGGTTCGTTTGAAGTACTTATTCTATTCATGTTTTCCATGAAATTCTCAAACTAATCCTTTTCAAGTCTGATCGTAAAAACTTATCAATGCGTGCTCGCATTTTCATTAGTATGTATGGGTCAACTTCTATATGAATTCTAACAAACTACTTAAGGACGTTCCACAGTTAAAGTGAAATCCATGTCATTTTCACCAAACTTTGCACATAGATACTTTAGAACCTTAATATTCGAAATATGCAAAAATTAACATAGGTCCATGTGCTTGATTTTTTGCTATAGAACTTCAAAGTTCACCCAAATTGATGTTCTTAAGAATTGCGCATTCAAAAGAATTTGGCATTTTTAGACCGCCCAAGATTACTACAATGAGTTTAAACCTGTATTACTCAGTCAAAATACATGAAAAAGTCATCAAATTTCGCAAGAGAGTTAATAATTGTATCGTTAGAATGGAACATATATTTATAGTGCTATTTGTTTGCAATTTTAAGTTTAACAGCACTGTCAGTTCTTAAAAATGGCGTAAAAGATAACAAAATCCCAATCTAAAAAATGTGAAATTTCAGTAAAAAACTACATAAGTACAATAAATGCTGCACTATATTCAAAATCCATGCCATTTTCACCAAAGTTATGACATTTTTAAGTTTCGCTTATATTTCACAAAACAGTTAAATGCAACTTAGCAATATGCAAATGAAAGAGTCGATGATGTCCATCACTCACTATTTCTTTTGTTTTTTTATTGTTTGAATTATACAATATTTCAATTTTTACAGATTTGACAAGAAAGGACCAACTTAACTTAACCATAAACTGTTAAAATAATGGTAATTCTACATGTTCAGGGAGAAATAAAACTTTGTTTCACTTGACAAGGAGAAAATAAGAATATTTCATATTCCGTATAATAAAATACAAAAGAAATAGTGAGTGGGTGACGTCATCAGTCTGCCAATTTGCATACCGACCAGGATGTGCATATAACTGTTTTGTGAAATAACTGTTTTGTGAAATTAAGCGAAACTTTGAAATGTCATAACTTTTTTTATTTTACATCCAATTTTGATGAAATTTTCAGTGTTTTGCTTGTTGGATTTTTCTCTTTTTTTTCAAATCAACTTTTTGTTGGGGTGGACTTGTCCTTCAAGTAGTTTGTTGTATAATCAATGAGATATTAATATGGGTTCTGGCTTGATCGAAAAGGGAGTTGTTAAGGACGATTTGCAGTTAGCCATTAAGACGATACATATTTCAACTTTTAGAGTGAGACAGAATCTGGGCATTCTGTATACATTTAACTTTTCATCATGAAAATCAATAATGCGAGCGCGAAGCGCGAGCGGAAAATATTTGATATTCCGGTATGAAAAGGGTAAATTTAAGCACTATCTAAAGCACTGTGTAGGAAAATTGTGAAGTGTATGTGGATAGCATTTAATAAATGATGCGAGTGCGAGCTGATATTTTTACTATTTTACTATTATTTTGACCTAGGACCTGGACATCCTAGGCCTAAGAACATTTTGTCATCATATGAAAATGATGACTATCTTCCTAAGCGCGATATGAAACTTTTCGATATTCCTTTCTGAAAAAGGGACAATTTAGTTATTAGGAATTCATGAAAATTTTATCATCATATTTATCAATGTAATAAGCCTAATGAGTGAGTGAAATTTGTTGACATTTTAGGCCTGAAAACTGGATATTTTAAGCACTTTTGTAATCATGAATAGGATTTATGTGTTGATATATTTTAACTTTTAATGCGAGCGCAAATCGCGAGACGAAATTTTTGATAAACTGTCATAAAAGGGAGATTTTAAGAAGTTTTTTATAGAATTAATATTTGAATAATCTTATGGAATGAACAAAGACAACATGCAGGCCTACTTGGCAAATCAAATAATGCGAGCGCACAGCGCAAAAAGCTGCAAATGATATTCACACCATAAAACTGACATTTTACAGAGCACTTTAAAAAAATCAATTTGTAAATCAAACAAAATAATAAAAGCTCGATGTCCGAGCTGAAATATGTTTTGTATATTTACCTCAAAACTTTATATTCTAAGCTACATATCAGCCTATTGAGCAAGATATGTATCTCATCGAACAGGCTATGCCAGCGCGAAGCGCGAGCGAAAATTTAATAAAGTGACATGACATATATATTGTTTTATCATCTTCCAAGTCTTCCCCTGACCTTAGTTTATTCACTCGTCTCCATCCTATTATTTTACTCTTCTTTTTTCCTCCTTTCTTTCCCCTTCTTTTTCTTTTTTTTTGCTCCGCCAATAGAGGGGGGGGGGGGGGCCGGGCCCCTCGGCCCCCCTAGATCCGCCAATGCATCTGATTTACCTATTTCAATTTATTTCCTTTTCAACAGAACAAAGTAAAGTGGTCGAAATAATTACAATGAACTCATACAGACAATATAAATTGAGGCATGTATATGTTATTTATCTATAAGTTAAACAAAAGAGTGTTATATATAAGCAAAAATAAAATTCTGAGAAAATGGAGGGATCCACTAAAAAGCAGTGCTTGTATTGTGTTGACCCCTCTAAATAATTATCGTAGAATTGCCTACGAAGACGGAAACGGAGGTGACGAAACAGAGAACAGCAGAACAAAAAAAGACAAAGAACAAGAAACAAAATGGAAACACATACAAGGGAATATGAAAATAGAAGGGAAAAGAAATATAATAGAGCAGGACTTCAACGCGCGGATAATTAAAAAAAAAAAAATAAGTTAAGGAGGCATGAAATGGTTAATTTAATGATATGATTATTCATAATTGAGGAAATGATGACCTGTATGATTTCAGAAAATTATTTTTAAGTTTCATTTTAAAAGAACAGAGGGGTGGGCTTTTAATGATATCTTCATTAAGGGAGTTCCAGAATCTCGGGCCATCATACACAAATGTTTTTTTTTTTTTAGCTAACAGTGTTCTAAAAAGAGGTAAATGAAACTCGTTAGACTGTCTCGTAGGGTAATGATGAATGTATGACTCGATACCTTAATGTATGCATGATTATGTAACAATTACTATTGAATGCATATTTGGCTTCTCCATGGACATCTTATGCTGCTTTCACACCAAGGAATGATTACTGGGTACGGTTGCAGCGACCGATCAAAACTGCTTTCACACCGCCGTCAAAATTTGGTCAAGTCACTATATGGATGGACGGTCGCACGCTGATTGGCTATTCAGAAATAATAATAATAATAATAATAGCTGTATTTATAAAGCGCCTTTTGCCTGAGGATACAAAGCGCTGCTATTATTACCCCGGCTTTAGCTCGAGCTACCATCACCGGCGCTCAGTGCATGCAAGGAATTAATCCTGCCGGGTACCCATTCACCTCACCTGGGTCGAGTGCAGCACAGTGCGGATAAATTTCTTGCTGAAGGAAAACACGCCATGGTTAGGATTCGAACCCACGACCCTCTGTTTGAAAGGCGAGAGTCAGAACCACTAGACCACGAAGTCACCGATGCGGGGCGGTGGCTATCTTGAGGCCATCAAAAACACGTCTGCTTTGCACAAGAAGGCATGGGCTTCCAATCTATTTTTCACTAAAATTCGGAGGTTTTTCAACTTAATTTTGAGCTATAAACTTGTATTAGACTCTTGGTTAACGATACACGAAAAACCGGTGCGTTTGGGATGAGATATAGTTCCATATAGTCCAGGATAGAAGAGGCATAACCTTGTTTTTTCATATATACATTATTTTTTTATGGTTTCTTGTCAATTCGAGTGTGCTGAATACGAATCTGAATGATGCCACTCGTGTAACCTTGAGCATTTTCCGCAAATTGGCAAAATCCAATATGGCCGCCAAAATATGCATATTACCCATTTAATCATAAAATAGCAAGCAAATTGGCTATAAAATGTATGTAATTGTGTTGCAGGAGTGAAATACTCTCAGATTTTTTTTTGGGACAAAATATTTATTTCTTGAAATTCAAAATGGCCGCCACAGACCTCTGTATATACTATTATGTACAATATGAATAGGGAAAATGAATTGTTCAAAAAAATGATCACTAAACTGCAAGTAATTATGATCTATGGACAAAGTAATATATGAAAATCATCAATGCTGACATGATATATCATTTATTATGTCATGTATGGGAAAATTTTTGTATTTAATATTCAAAATAGCTAGCTGCCACTGGCCCAAAAAGTATTTTTTATGGCAAAGGGGCCAACAAAAATCGCAAGAGTGAGCACTAAAATGCATAGAGAAACGAGTGGAATACTGACTAAAAGCACAATTGATAACGAAATATATTATTTGATATGCCATGTATGTAATAAATGTTGTATTTTGATATTCAAAATGGCCGCCAAAGGCCCTAACAGTATTATGTACAATGAGAAAGAGGACCAAAGAAATCACAAGAGTGGGCATTGAAATGCATTTATTTGTGATGAATGGGATACAGTCTAAAAACATAATTTTTAACGAAATATATCATTCAGGTTTAAAGTTTGTGTTTAATACTGTATTTTGACTTTCAAAATGGCCGCCATAGACATTGATTGTATTATGTACAATGTGAACTAGGAAATAAATTTTCACACGAGTGAGCACCATAAATGCACGTAATTGTGATCTATGAGTAAAATAATGTCTGAAAGCATAATTTTTACAGATATATCAGTTCTTCTGCCAGGTTGGTGATAAATACTGTATTTTGAAAGTCAAAATGGCCGCTACAGGCCCCAACAGTATTATGTACAATGTGAATGGGGACAAATGATTTAACAGATTTTGGCTTTGCTTGACTAAATGGTGTTGTATGAGTGAAATATTGTCTGAAAACATGATTACTAACGAAATATATATCATCTAAAATTTAGGTGATAAATGTTATATTTCAAAATTCAAAATGGCCGCCATATGCCCTTTTGTGAAAATTATCTGTCCTCATTCAAATTGTACACAATACAATAAGGGCCCATGGAGTCCATTTTCCATTTCAGAATGCAGCATTTATCACCTTAATGACCAGATATGATATACCTGGTTAGGAACCATGGTTTTAGACAATATTTCACTCTTACATCACAATTATATGCAATACAATGTACATAATACTTTTAGAACCTTTGGCAGCCATTTTTAATTTCAAAGTACAGAATTTATTACCTCCATGACCAATATGTGATGTATTTATTTAGAAATCAAGTTTAAGACAATATTTGATGAAATTTTCAGTGTTATGCTTGTTTCATTTTTCTCTTTTTATTCGAATTAACTTTTTGTTGGGGTGGACTTGTCCTTTAACAACACTCTTACAGCACCTTAACAGCGATTTCTGTGCAGTCGTTCTACCTATGATCTTAGTTACTGATTTGTTAGTGACTATTAAACAGAGCTCCAACCAACAGCATTTCTGTCTGCCCAGTATGAATAAAGTAAATGAGAGACTGTTATTTTTAAAGATGCACGACTCACAAATGCATTTTAATAGCTAAGTTTTGCAATTATTAAAGTTTGTTTGACAGAGAAATTTACGGCACATAATGTATAACCTGGTGTAATTGTCCAATGTTTAAAGGACAAGTCCACCCCAACCAAAAGTTGATTTGAATAAAAAGAGAAAAATTGAACAAATATAACATTGAAAATTTCATCAAAATCGGAGTTAAAATAAGAAAGTTATGACATTTTAAAGTTTCCCTTAATTTCATAAACACAATTATACACGCTGGTCGTTATGCAAATGAGGAGACTGATGACGTCATCCACTCACTGTCAAATCTGTAAAAAATGAAATATTGTAAAGTTCAAAAAATAAAAAAACAAAAGAAATAGTGAGTGAGGGACATCATCGACTGTCTCGTTTGCATGTCACTGAGTTGTGCATATCACTGTTTTTTGTGAAAAATAAGCGAAACTTTAAAATGTCATAGCTTTCTTATTTCACATCCGATTTTGATGAAATTTTCAGCATTATGCTAGTTTGATTTTTCTCTCTTTATGCAAATCAACAGTTTTTCTGGGGTGGACTTGACCTTTAATAACAACAATCTATTAAACCATATTCATATTAAAGTTTGTTTGACAGAGAAATTTAGGGAACATAATGTATGACCTAGTGTAATTGTCAAGTTTATGTTTAAAGGAGAATGAAACCCTTGAAACCAGCTGAATCCATATCAAAGAGAAAAATCAAAGAAACATATTGTTAAAAGTTTGAGGAAGATTGAATGAATAATAAGAAAGTTATGAGCATTTGAATATTGAGATCACTAATGCCATGTAGTTCCTCCCATTGGCAATGCGACCAAGATATGTGATGTCACACACGTACAACTCCCTCATTACTTTAGTACTTATTTCACTTATATTCTCACTTTTATAGAGTCTATCACAAGGTGAGGTGTTCTCTTTATGAGAGGACAAGTACAGAGGTTTCACAACATTATATCATTTATGAATCGTTTGTCATATGATTAGAATGAGCAAAAAGATATGTTTTGGGGTATATTTTCAGTGTCCAAAAGGGGAGAGTTGTTCATCTGTGACATCATAGATCTTGGTCGCATTGCCAATGGGAGGATCTCCATAGCATTAGTGATCTCGACATTCAAATGCTCAGAACTCTTCTATTGCTAGTCCTATTTTACTCAAACTTTTGTTGATCTTATTCTTTGATTTTTCTGCTTTCACAAAAGCTAACTTGCTCCAAGAGTTTCATTCTCCTTTAATAACAACAATCTATTTAACCATATCCATAATAAAGAAAGTCAACATCATATTGTTTGTTGTAAAATCAGATACAACAGAAATATTGTTCATTAGCGCATGTTTATGCTCAAGTCAAGTTTGTTTTCTTTTGAATTATATTGAACATTGAACCTCTTTTTATCATGTTTAATACTCAGCATATAGCTTTGAGGCATGGTCTCATACACTGTAGGTCTCGTTGAGTCTCATGCCGCCACACAACAATTACTCGAGCTGATTGTCTTAATCTTGATCTTTTTCTAGCACAGTCTGATTTTACTGCCTAAGTTAGGGCTCGATGACTCTCCAATAATGTGTTAAAGATATAACAGTACCATCTCTTGGTAACACTTTTTGATAAAAAGACTTTCAAAATACAATTCCTATCCTGAAGGAGTATACCTCAGAGATGCCAACCCTACAGGACTATTGTCAGTAAAAATTACATTTGTCAAATGAGGTGTTCTCAGTATAACACATAGCGACGCAGCAATTTTTCACGCGAAAATGAGCAAAATACGCACAAACGCACAAGAACACTAAAACATCACTCAATTATTACAAGTGGAACGCCTCTAGCCTGCATTGTGTGATTCAATATAGCAGCAGAACATGAATAAAATACTGACGTGGACTACTAGTAACTACACGTATGCTCAACACAGCACGGAGCCAGCTCCACCAGTGCAGCGCGGTCATCAGGCCCCAGGCACATCCTAAACCTGCTGGCTATGCCAGGGCGCTTGCATTTTCCTAAACTTACTCTACTTACTTGGCATCAAAGCTGGCCATTCTCCATTTTTTGATGGTCCAGAGTAAGAATCGCCTCTGTTACTTACCTTTTTTTGCATGTATCCATTGTTAATCAAAATGAAAATATAAATGGCGAGTGTGAGTTTGCGGAAGTGCTGATCTATGCAAAGGAGTATTTAAGTAATAGCACTTACAAACTTAGATTCAAGATTCAAGATTTATTAAAACAAATGATTGCAGCTTGTTAAGCTGAATTGACAAATGTTTTACAAAAAGGCATAAAAACACACATAAAATCAACAAAAAAAGCAATGTTACAAAAGAATCAAGGAATTACAAAAGCAAATACGGTATAATCATGATAATAATGAAGAAGTGATCTTAGTTTTGGAACGCTTTGAAAAAGTTATTGGAATTTTCATTGAACGGAACTATTTGTTTGTACACCGTATTTGTGGAGTGATATGTGTCAATCCGTAGAAAATACGGAGAACGGGACGGTTGGCATCCCTGATACTTACATATATTAAAGAGTAACTTACTTTCAACAAATCTTGTAAGCACTGTATAATGGATGTGTCTAACTAGAGCTACCCCAGCTCTTAATACAGGTACTCTCAGAACATATTAATATACATGAGTGCATGAATAGCATCGTAGTACAGAGTAGGGCTACGCAGCACCTCAAGATGAAATCTAATTGTAACAAAAACTGACCTATTTTGGGATATTAAATCAGACTCTGTTAGGAAAAAAATTTGGAAAATGATCAAGATTATGACACTATGATTGATGTAAAGTAAAACCTGCTTAAGCAGCCAACTGTATAAAAGGACTGTATGAAGACTAAAATTTTAATTTCTCATGCATTCTTTTCTCAACTGAAAAATATGAAACAAAAACCTTTCCGTAAAGACCATCTTCTCTTTTCTTTTCTCCCTAGTGAGGACTTAAGATACAGGTTTCACTAAAATCTAACTAAATCATGCGAAAAATTTCATACAAGAAATACACTAACCTGTTCATTAGAAGAAAATAAGCCCTTAAATCGTTACTCAAACCATGGTCTAGTCTACATCTGGGCTATAATCACGGCCAATATGTCAAAACTTCATGTGTTTGGTCAATTTTCAAATAATTTGAATAGGATTATTAAGCAGAGCTGTCAACCTGAACAAGAAGTATTTTATAAGCTGGCATTCAGTATTTTGATGGGGGAAACTTATCATTTAATACATTTATTATAATCTATTTTCAAAGAAATACAATAAGGACAACACATAAACTGGTTTCATGCATAATCAGTGTTGTGCATGAAACCATCAGTTTTCTTCTCTAAATACTGAAAATCAATACTAGTTGGTGGTTTTGAATTGATTGAAATTGACTATCAAGTCATCAAGATTTGCATTACATTTGGCTACCAATAGGTAAACTATAGCATACATAAAGGCCTAAAGGCCATAGAGTCTTATTCCATAATCATTCATTCTAGAGATGAACATAATGGCCCTGTTTACTCTAACTTGTAGCATGTTTTGGAGTATATTTTCATTTTCACACTTGTAGAATAAAGCACATTTAGTCTACAGTCTAAATGAAACAAGGTGAACCACAAATATCTGTTTGGCTTTAAAAGGCAATATTAGACTTTGAAGATGAAATCAACATATATGCCTTAACAAAGAGGATGATGAATGGTCAAGTTATTCAGAGTCTATTGTATCTCCAAAAGGAAATCAGCAGTAAACAATAGGCCTAGTAAACAGATCATATTAAAGAGCTGATTATACGTAGAAAATGATCACTATCTTCACTTCATATTAAAATAAAAATTAGCATCTAGGTGTGCAGCCTTCGTCATGAGTGTGGTATGGATCCTTTTAAGTACCAATGGGGGCTCTTGAAAACGCAAACATTCTGAAAAAAAGAAAGAGATTGAGACTACCAGTAAATTACAAAGATAATATTAATAACATCTATCTAGCTAATAGAGCAGATGATCTCAAGGAAATGAATTACAATATGTCAAAACCTATTTAACCGTAACCTGACACTGAAAGCAATTCAAATGAAACAGGGCCCACGTCTTACTTAAGTATATCACTGAATGTCTGTATATACAGTTAACTTCCGCTAAGTCAATCTTGTCGGGACTGGGTAAATTTGTTTGACTTTGAAAACTGATGTGTTAGTCAAAGAAAAAAAAATCGACTCAGTACATGTACACTGTATCCATATGATACAATGTCCCACTCAACAGACAGCCGCTTGGCAGCGTAATCGGCGAGGATAGAATTCAGATTTTTGCTAGGCCAAGATGATATTCAATTTAAAACAAAATACAAACGTACCTTTAAGCCCGGCGCATACTATGCGATTAGTTGTAATCCAAATTTCAAAGAAATTGCAATAACATTTGATATGAGCATTCCAGCCATTAAAATCTTAGCAATCCGAATTCAAAATTGTGATAGGACTACAGAAATCAAAGTTCAAACCTCCCTGTTGGAATAAAAGTAAAGTCAATTCTAAATCGCAATGACGTCATCATCACCTGCGACATGAAGCCGATTTGGACTTCAATCCGAACACAGGGCTTGCCACAAATCAATTACATGTATGATTTAATTGTTCCAAACATGCAAAATGTGATTTATCAAAAAAATTTCAGTGCTATAATCCTTGAATGTGTGAGTTTTGTCTCTTTGCTTTTGCAAAGCTGATGAGTAGTGAATGTGATCACGCAGCATACATGAGACTTCAAGGTAAACGCCTGACCAGGGAATTCAAAGGGGTCAGATGGGGGGGGGGGGGGGCCTGGAAAGAATGAATTGCGTTTTGATCTACTGTGAAATAATGCCATATGTAGCAAGGACGCATGTGCATCTCTCATTCTGTTTCCTATTTTTCTCTCTCGAATGTGGTCTTTCTTCTACTTTTTCTCATTTTCTCTCATTCCACATTTTCACTTGCTTTCGTTCAGACATCTACTACTATACATGATCCTCATTATTATTAATTTTTTTTTTTTTTGGGGGGGATAATGTACAGGGCATCTCATTCTCTCCCATCTTATTCATCAATTTCACTTATCAACCTGAGCTCTAAATATCAGCTCGCCAGCCAGCCAAAACAAAGTTTATAACGTCATGAAAATAAAGCGCCCCAAGCCCCCCCTCCCCCATCTGTACGCAGGCACTGAAGCATATTACTTTAAAACTGGCTTTCCATCGCAAGCTGATTATAATAAGCTTGCATGTACGGCAACTCGATCACCACGTATGCACCACCAAGACCATTGAAAATAAATAAGCCTAATATGAAAATGCACAAAAATGTGTTTTTTCCTTCTTTTCTCTTCCTCAGTTACACACACACCCTCACACCTCCATACCCTCACACAAACTTACACAGACACACAAATAAACTACTGGTATAAGAGACTAATCAGCACAGCCTTTCGTGAAATGCTCCCCAAGTTGTCTTGAAAAGGTGCGTTCATTTGACCACCCTCCCTCAACCTACACTTTCTTGAAAAGCTCCCCTGGTTTTCTCAAACGGGTACAGCCACCCCCGCCCCTCAAATGCAGACGATGATAACAAGCCATCCTTTGCAGATGAGAAGAAGACAAAGTAATATCATACTCACTTTGAGAATCCTATCAAATTCTGCTTTATTGGACGGTTCCTCGCCCAATATTTCTTTGCACTGCTCCAAGATGTGGGTCTTTCTCACTTTGAAGTTCTCTCGAAACAGATCAAGGATTACCCCGCGGAACTGTAGGTTGATATAGATTTATTGAAAATATAAACAATTAACCTAGATAGATTTTTGAGCAGTCATCTCACAATTAATGCTTCTGAAATTGCCACATCGAGAACATATTACACACCTAACCTAGTTTAACACATGAGTGTTGCTGAGGCGAGCACATAATATGCCTGCCTGTAACGTGGAAAATTGAAATATTGGTCAAGCAAGAAAAGTGAAAGGTGGCAAGTTCACCTTTGACCTTCTGACCTCAAAATCAATAGGCTTCCTGGGATCTATGCTACTATCATACAAAAAAAAAAAAATGAGCCTAGGTTAAGTTAAACTAAAGTTATCACGTTTACAAGGACTTCAGAAGGGTAAGATGAAAACATTTCAGTGTGACCTGGACCTTTGACCTTTTGACCTCAAAATCAATAGCCTTCCTGGGATATATGCTAGTATCATACACACCAAATAATATGAGCCTAAGTTATGTAAGACTGAAGTTATTGCGTTTACAAGGAAAAGTTAATGGACAGACAGACGGACGGACGGACACCTAGCGTGATACCATCTAGGACGGGTGTATAAAAAGATGGAAGAGAGAAAACAAGGGGGGCGATAATAAATTTCTGTCTCCGGCTGCGGAGAAGGTCAAGTTTCCTAAAGGAAGCAAAAACCTAAAGGGAAGACAAAATTTATACAATGCCAAGCTACAAGAAATCCGCTAACACCTGTAAGGGAATTTAATTCAGTCAACAAACTTAGATTTTTTTTTTGAAGTATCAGAAGAAAAGTTGTCGCGTTTACAAGGAAAAGTTAACGGACGGACAGACACCGAGTGTGATACCATAATACGTCCCGTCTAGGACGGGTGTATAAAAAGTCAATGCAAATTGGGTTAAAAGCAGTATTTGAATTGACTATACTTTGTACACAGAATCACGTTTTGAGCAATTTGGGCTCCGACATGCACTTACAAAATGTTGCATAATTTCGGAACAGCATACTTGGGCATCGCAAATTTGGTCTCAAAAGATGTGCAAAGCTTGAAAGTAAAAAGTCACTGAGCAACGAGGTCAAAAAATTTCTTGCGGTCACATAGTGACGAAGTCGACCCCCTCCCAAATTAAGTAAGGGTTTGACTTTAAGTGCATAGACAGCATTTATTGTTTAAAATGAATTCCTTGTCCAAAATAACATAGAAATTGACACAAAAATCATTAAAATAACTTATGCAGAAGAAGAAATAAACAATTTTGATGAAAATGGGTGGGGGTCAATGGCCTTTTTGCCCCAAATCGTTTGACCGATTTTTCTGAAATAGGTGTCCAAATGCTCAGGAGCACAAGCTGCATCTATGGAGCTGGTCCTCTCTGTGATTTGAAACATAGACATTCAATAGCCCATCACTATTTATAGTGAAATAATTTTCCAAATATAAAAAAAAATGACACTTCATGGCATATAAATTTATACATGGCATATTACGGAGCTGCCCAAATGTGACATTATACAAATAGCGAATAGGCATGAGGGCGATGGTGCCAGATTTCGCATGAGGTGAAAGAAAGATGCTCTATTCAACGAGGCGTTAGCCTAGTTGAATAGAGCGTCTCTTTCTTTCTCTGAATGCGAAATCTAGCACCATTGCACGAATAAGAACATTCGCTATTTGTGTTGTACAACGCCTCGGAATTTAGCGAAAAAACAAGAGTTTTTCCCTGTAGTAATCTATGAAAAGGAAGCAAAAATACTGAAAGCGAAAAGCAAAATCCCACAAGCGCACATGACCTTGGGCAGCATTGCGCATTTAGCCAGCAAGCTTATACGCGTATTGCACCTTCATGTTTACTGAGCGCAATGATTTAAATCGTATTGTGACTTCACCTCCTAAAGCCGTGCAACGGTACATTTTGGATGGTACGTCTTGTGTGCAACGGTACGAATGTTTGACATTCAGCCTCCCATTTGCTCACGTACAACAAGCTAAGTAGGCATTGTACAATATAATATATTCCATGTTTTTGTACACATTGGCCCAAATTCACAAAGGTCGTTTTAAAAACCATCGGTTGAACCCATGGTTTATGCAGATTTCCTGAAAAAATTACGCTTATTTACTTACATTTAAAAAAAATGTCCAATGCTGATGCACGCTTTTGTCACAGTGTGCCAAATTGCCACCTGTCGGCATGGTTATATACGCTATTTTATTCATGAGTCCACTGTTTGACGAGTGGACTCATTAATTCAAAACAGTGGACTCATGAATAAAATAGCGTACTTAACCATGGCAACAGGCGTCAGTTTGGCGCACTGTGACAAAGGCGTGCATCAGCATTGGACATTTTTTAATATAGGCGGTAAATAAGCGTAATTTATACAGGAAATCTGCATAAACCACGGGTTCAACTGATGGTTTTAAAAACCACCATTGTGGATTTGGGGCAATATGTCTGAACATTCAGAGTATGACATATTTCAGATTTTAGATAAATTTATGAATACTAACCTTGTCTTGTGATTCACCTAGAGCTGTTCTACAAAATAATCTCTTATCTTGAATATCATTATACTGAGGTGGCCACTGAAAATAAAAGACACAATGATTGAATGATTAAGATTAAGATCACAATGTCACTGTTGTCATATTCATCATCATCATCACCAAAGTTTTCATTCATATCATGATCATCATTGATATTTTTCAGGCCTGTTGGAGGTAACCCCCCCCCCCAGAAACTAGAAATTTGACGTGTCCAAAAGACACAGATTGAGATGTCCCCGCTTAATGCGATCAGAAATTCATTCAATATGATTGAAAAAACTCGCATATATAATGAGCTTTGACCTGCGGACTCCGAATTTCAACTTTGCCTGTATTTTGGTGTCATCTACCTACACACAATTTTTTTTTTAACGTTCGTACACGTACAAGTCAAATGACATCTAAAATATTTGCATCTGTAGTGAACAAGGGCAGACGACGACCTTGACTCGAACGATCAGACGACTGCGATGCTGCTCTCGTTCACTGCTCCTAAAACTCTCTATTATATCAAGGGGTTAACTGATAATGCAAATACTAAGAATTTCTGGAGATATGTGCGTTCAATAAGGAAAGATAATGTGGGTATCCAGCCCTTGAAAGTCAACGATCAACTTTTCACCAATGATCAAGTCAAGGCTTGTGCCCTGTCAAGACAGTTTGAAAAAGTCTTTTATCGTCAAGAGTCAAAATTCTAATTTAAAGGAGAAATTCACTGATTACAAATAATCGTCTTCACGCACACCAATGTAAAGATAATTGCATGGAGAGGAGATTTCTCAACATAGATACCTAGAGGCATCACCCTGCAGAATGATATGAGATGCAACAAACAGGTTGAAAATTCTAAAAGAAAGGCCATGCATTTCTTCTTGAAAGAAACTTCTTTTACCAATCCTCATCTGAGGCGAAGGAAAATTTGTATACTATGCTGGTTAAGCCTCATCTTAACTATGCTTCTTCAGCTTAGGATCCCTACACAACCACAAACATAAAAAAAAACTTGAAAAGGTCCAGAATGCAGCAGCTAGGTTCACCACTAACACCTATGGGCAAGACTCAAGTGTTACTCTTCTAAAGGACTTACATGTATTAGGTTGGATCCCCATCCTGCTTGTTCATGGTTTAATGTACATCAACTACACATCTCTCTGAAGGATAATCAAGCAAGACGGAGTCATGACTAGCAGTTCTACATCAAACATTTCAGAACAGATGCACATGCAAACTCATCTTTTTCCAAGAACTATAAAAGACTGGAATCGTCTCCCCTCATCAGTCATATCCCAACTATCCCTAGGAACCTTTAAATCAGCGCTCAGAAAAAAACAATGAAAGTAAAACCGAAACATTAAGTTGGTGACAGCACACGACACACCTCCAGTTCAAACACCTTTATAGAGTCTTTTGCAGGAACCCTACAAAGTACCAAGCACGAAGATGAGTATCATAAGCAGTATGTCAATTTAACCACGCTTTGCAGGAATGTGTAAGCGAGTTTGGTGTGGTTGTTGAAGAGACAAGTCCTTGAAGCAGGGAAAACCTTGTTTTGTTTCAGAGATCATAGTATACTTGAAGAAATAGATTAGATGGAAAGTAGCTACTTCAAAACCTATGTATAGGACTTCACAAGGTTTTTTCTATTCTCTTCATTTGAGCTATATGTATTTTTTATCATATTTTGAAGGATGTGACAGTTTCATTGACCTGGCCTCAGTGACAAAAATTCAAAGGTAATTGGTTTGCAAAAGATATTCGCTGATAGTGAATATAGATATTGAAGTTACTTCTGCAAGGTTTGAAATTACTTATGTGTAATTTATGTGTAATAAAAAATAAACACAAACATTTGCTTGGCATTTAAAGTTGAAAATTAGTTGTCATTTCCTCAATTCAGATGAGAGCTATATAGATGGTGAATGTAGAGGGCAGTGATTTTGTAATCACTGTTTCATTGGTACTGAATTATGGTATGATATGAAATTACAATAACTCAATCAGGTAAATATTGAATACAGAGTCTCGTTATTTCATAGACATTCTGTAACATTATATTCTTTGTATCTTCAGAGCAGGTTTTTAGAACTGGTTACTATGAATGGATTAAGAACAAAGGAAAGCAGGCAACAATGGATTTTTGCCCTCATCAACTGCTCTTGATTTTCTCTAAACATATTTTCCCCACACTTTCATAATTTCCAATATTAAAGACCAAGACCAAGGCTAAAAGTGAGGTATGAAGCTGAAGAAAAACGAGGGGATTCAATAGGTCACCTTGTATCTGGTGGATTGTGATTCCATAGATCTGTATGTAGAAAGGAAGGAAGTTATTTTTTTAATATCCAGATTATGAATTTGATTTTTTTCTATTTGCAGAGGAAAACGGCACCAACAATTATTCAGTGCTCAAAAGGATAAAAAAAACTACAACTATTTATTAGGTTTTTGTGATTTCTTTGTCTGACTCTTACTGGGCCTAGACTGCTATGTCAGGAAAAGTTGTTACACATAATCTAAATGCAGATAGATTTGGAAGGCTGCACAAAATAAGCAGGAAATAAAACATACAAAAAAAAACTAGTCTAAAGCACTAGATTTCATGAATTCAAGCTTGCAGGAAAATATATTTATGATATCTGTAAGTGATAGAATTGAAAAAAAAAAGCATAATCTAACAAGTGTCGCTAAGGGGAGCACATAATACGCCCGCCTGTAACACAGAAAATTGAGTTATTGGTTAAGCAAGAAAAGTAGAAGTTGGCGACTTCACCTTTGACCTTCTGGCCTCAAAATCAATAGAATCTATGCTAGTATCATACAAACCAAATTATATCAGCCTAGGTTAAGTTAAACTGAAGTTATCGCGTTTACAAGGACTGCAGAAGGGTAAGATGAAAATATGTCACTGTGACCTTTACCTTTGACCTCAAAATCAATAACAAAGTTCTGGTTATTTGAAATTGAATTGGCTTGAATTTCAATAATTTCATAAAATGAAGAGGATTTACAGGCTAACGTCCAGACTCACTCGACACTCCATTTTGTTGACCATCAGCCATGCATTAAGTCCTTTGTTAACCGTGCAATAGCTTCAGTGGGAAACCAGTGAAAACATGTTTATTTAATGAAATTATGGAAATACAAGCAATATTTAGAGGGAACAGAACTTTTTTACTTCTTGACCATTTTCTGTGATTAAGGTATCAAATATAAGAGCAGATATTGAACTTTTTCAGCATGTGATTTTCTTTTTGAAATTCAGATACCCCCGCCAAATGAGTTTTTGGTATCCTTTCTTCAAAATTGTTTTTGCTCACTCATGTGTAAATGAGGAATAATCTAAGTAATTTCAGATGACAGAGGAGATTCTCAGCTTTACATTGGTAGGTCATTTGTCTATTGTATTTTTGATTAAGTTATATGATAAATCATCGCTAAATCTCGGTTTCGTTTTTTGTGGGACGCACTGTACATGATCACATGTACAAATGTATGTGTAATAGCTGAAAGTCTATTTGCAATGTAATACATGTGATAATCCAGTTTGCACACTACTTGTTGCTATGTCTGTCAAGCCTCTGACAATTTTCAGGTTGTTAATAAGCAGCCATCGTTTAAAAAGTATACATGCATGAAATTTGAATACATATAATTCTCTTTATTCCGAATCTTGGTTAGAATCCCGTTTGTAAATAATTGATGCTATGTCTGTCAAGTCTCTAGCAAGCTCTGACACATTTCAACTTGTCAAGGACAACTTCTCAATTTCTTATCACTTCACTGTCAGCCGACATGCAGAGATGGTTATGACCAAAGTTTGAAGTAGATTCCCCAAACGGATATACAGCTGTCAAGAGAATGAGATACGCCCATACATAATGAAATCTATGACCTTTGACTTTGCAACCCCAACGTCTACTCGGATCAGTGCCCATCCAACATGAATGTAGGAACCAAGTTTGAAGTATATCATTCAAACGGTTTTTCACTTTTTGTAGTGCTAATTTCCATGTATATAATGGCCTCTATGACCTTTGACCTCATGATGCGCAAATATAATCAGATCATTGTCACTCCAATATGTAAAAATGATTCACGTTCTTATTACAACTTGGCATTCAAAAATATCCTCAATCTTTAGAAAATGCCATATTTTGAGTTGCTCATCAAGATTCATAAATCTGATATGAATAGGCAATCATGCTCATGCATATTAATAAGTAAGATCACAGCTTTTGGGCAATCTTTTGGAGCTAAAACTTTGCACCGATGTGATCTTGAAAGAAATTTTTCGTGCTCCAGAAGTTGTAAACTTTGGACTAGAAAAGCATTCTTGCTAGCCGCAAAATTCCAGATAATTTTATTCTTTTTGAGAAAAAAATATCCGTAATTATTTTGGTTGCCATCTTGGCAACCATGGTGGGAGTTTTATGTTGCCCGCAAATAGTTTTGGTTGCCAATGGCAATGGCTTGAAAACCGCTAATTTCAAGCCATGATTATCATCATATCATCAACACCACCACCATCATCAACACCACCAAGACAATCTACATTATCAACTTTTTTATCATCACTGATACTTTGAACATAAGCAGCAGTATCAATACGAAAATGCAATGCACACTTGAATGTCACTCTGACATTACTAAAAGAAGCGATTTCAAACTCACTGCAACTTGAAGCAAAGTTCCACCTGTTTCCCGGGCACATTCTTCTAACAGCTGATCGCTGACACCTGATCCCAACACATGACCTGGAGTACATTCAGTCAATCTCCCCATCAAAAGCTTTCTCATCTGTGTCACACTCAAAATGGAATGTTCCTGGAAGATATCATCTAAGAAAGTTCTAAGTTCTGTTTTCAAATCCCCATCACCACCACCATCATCCGGCGCCCTTGCACCCCCATTGGTTGATTGAGTATTGCTGGTGGAGCTTGATCGTGTGATGTTTCCCTCGGCAACCGAATTCATGTGTGTATTTCCCTCCAGAGATACTATTGTAGGTATACGTGAGGGATGCTGGGAAGGAGTGAAAGTGTCTAAGTCTATGACGTGATTTGCCACATCTGTGTTTTGAGTTGAGGATGACTTAACTGGGCTGGAGTCTGACATCGAAGATGACTTGGTACGAGCTCTGCTACGGGCAGTCTTCACTCGCTCAGAACCAGATATGATTTCAACTGCATATAATTATCATAAAAATAAGTATACAGTCTGATTAACGACATATATATGCCTCTGATAAATGGAAAGAAAAATGAAATTCATATCACTCTATAATTTGTGTTTCAACTATGTTATATGAGAAAGGAATACTCGCTACTGAAGAAGAATGATAATCATTATTTACCCCTATAAGTGTCCTGGGGCCCATTTCATAAAGCTGTTCGTAAGTTAAGAGCGACTTTAAGAATGACTGGTGATCCTTTCTTATGGGCTAAACCATTTTCAATGAACATTTTTATGCTTACCATTCACCACAAGAAAGGATCACCAGTTGTTCTTAAAGTCGCTCTTAACTTACGAACAGCTTTATGAAACACCCACCAGGGATGGAATCCGTCCCCTCCCCCTCCCCCTTGATATTTTTTAGTGATAAATCTCTAACACAAAAAGCTTGTGCCACATCGTTCCATGGCTTTTTTCTTTCAAGTTTCGGGCAACTTTTGAGAACAAATTTGTGACACCAGATTACACTTCTGAGATACATGTACACAACACTTCATAATGTATGTCAGACCCAAATTGCTCAAAAAACATGAATTCATGTACAAATCCAATGCAAATTGTGTTTTTAGCCAAAATTCATTAATGTATCATTATTTCTACTTTTACTGATTACCCCCCCCCCTCCCTCAGCTGTGAGGTGGGTCCAACTAACCTGGCTCTAACAGGGTTTATATTCTGAAGATAAACTCCTTGTTTCATGGATGCGCCAAATTGGTTGCATACATTTTTTTATTATCATCTTTATTCTCCTTTCCCATAATGAGCTTAATTCCTTTTTATTCCAATCAAGGAGAGGGTTTTATTCCAATGATCTTACCTTCATTTCTCACTTTGCCTTTCTTCTCTGTTTCATGTTTGGGAATTTTCAACACCTTTGAAATCCTGAAAGAAACCAATAGTACGTGTAGTTTACATTTATTCAAGCACCAATATGAAAATGACAATTTTCTGCTTGTATATAAAATGAATTAGTAAAAGGGCATCAATCAAAATGTCATGACATCAATGAATGCAGGCACAGCAGGAGACCCCAATGTGCATCTCATTTAACAGGCATTGTATTTTGAATTCCCTACAAACTTCTTACACACATCCAATAGTGGTGGTTCCCAGTCAAAACACCGTTTTTCTTATTTGCCTCACTTTGGCAGCCTTTCATGTGCAGAACTTTCCAGAATAACCATCATGTTCATGAACTTTATTTAAGTGAAAGAAATATTATAATTCAGCCAGTAAAACTTGTGATTTGATCATGTTTTCAAACAAGGCTCACTCCTCCATTAATTGTTAACACAAATGTATCACAAATCCCACAATGGTGGAAAGTACTTATACATATTCATTAGGCTTCATTCATAATCTTGTGACTGTGTTCGCTGTGCCAGTCTTATATTTTGGGAGAACATCATAGTTTTATGCAGGCCTTTACAACACAATAGGAACTTAATGTACAGGAAGCATTGTAACGATAATTTTCAACAGATAGTCGGCAGGCCATATAATTGTATCATGTTTTTTCGTGGTCTGGTCAGTGGTGTTAGAATTAAAATTCATGATAACCTTCTAAATTTTATAAAACATGCATAAACACTTTGTTCTCCTCACGATTATACTCCCAAATGTATGAAAATTAAATAATTCTGACGTTATTTCAACGCTCATTCTTCGTGAACACTGCTTTTATAAAACATGCTGGCTTCTGGTTTACGTGATTCCGGCCAATCAGAAGGCAGCATTTTCGGGCTCGTTCACGATCGACTTCTAACATTGACAACCAAGATGGCAACCGACGCTACGGCCACTGGTTCGTCGACAAGTTCAGAATTAATGTGTTTCTGGCGATGATTTAAATGCATTTAATGCAACAACGTGGGCCAAAGCTTTGAATTGCGAGGGCACGCAACAGAATTGTATCGAAACTTCATTGTGAAATGACTGGGATGGAATAACACTTGTCATAAGAGTCTTGCACGTAAACTTTAATGTTGACCTGAAAATGACCTTTCACTTTACCATGTGACCTCCGACTGCAGCATAACATGCAGGTCGCCTAAGTACATCTACCATCCAAGTTTGGTTGAAAAGTGACTTATGGTTACGGAGTTAGGTGTCATAAGAAAGTCTTGCATGTAAACTTTAACGTTGACCTGAAAATGACCTTTGACCTTACCATGTGACCTCCGACTGCAGCATAACATGCAGGTCCCCCCAAGTCCATCTACCATCCAAGTTTGGTTGAAAAGTGACTTACGGTTGTGGAGGTTTGTGACGGACGGATGACATTTGGATCCCTAAGTCTCGCCTTCACCTCTGGTGGGCGAGAAAAAAGTGATCACTAGGTGTCGGCCAAACTTCGTTCAGGTGAAACAAAAAGGTGGATTTTAGGTGGGTTTTGGGCCTTTGATTTTTTTTGTATACAAATATCCTCCCCCAAATTTCCCACTTTTATCATTACTCCTACAAAATTGAACTAATGCACGGTTTGGAAATTTATCACTTTATTCATTTTGTTAGTTCTCATGCCAATTATTAGAGTAATTACATAGATTTTTGGCTTTGAAATTTGTTTACTTTATTTCACACCATTCAGCTTTACAAATGTGGGGGCATCGTGGTTTAGACTCTTTCAATCAGAGGGACATGGGTTTGAATCCCAGCCATGATGCGTTGTGCTGCACTCAACCCAGGTGAGCTGAATGGTTAACTGGCAACATTAATTCTTTGAATGCACCGAGCGCATTTAGCAGCTGGAGCTATAGTCGGGGGCAATATATAGTGCGCCACTGAATAAGCAACTATATAATAGGCACCTCATAAATGCCTTA
Source organism: Lytechinus pictus (assembly GCF_037042905.1). Lineage (NCBI taxonomy): Eukaryota > Metazoa > Echinodermata > Echinoidea > Temnopleuroida > Toxopneustidae > Lytechinus > Lytechinus pictus. The sequence continues at coordinate 1,652,912 of NC_087254.1, read as the reverse complement.
CATTATTATTAATTCACAAGTGATCATAACTGATCGCAAGGCCAGTAATTGGTGTGCAGCGCTGTGCATGAATGGGCTGAGTCAGGTCTATCAACATTCACAATATTGGTCAAGAGTGGTTTGAATATATTTTAGACAAGAAACCTGCCTTGTAAGGCTATACATCGCTGAAGGTTATAAGAATATGATATTCAAGAATTTCTGGTTTGTTTATAAGCTCATACTATCTGTCCCATTTTGTTTTGGCCATGAATAGGATAAAAACTCACTGCTGGAGCTTAGCCTGCCATAGCATGAGCTGGCGTTGATAGACTTCTGAGAAGCGATCAACAAAGTCCCTGTCATACTCGTGAAGGAATTCCCAACCTTGGTTGACCTTGGGTTTGGCCATCTGTTCAAGAATCTCCTTGGTGTCTTCTGCTTGCAACTAAACACAAAGGACAATACAATAAAGAAACACTATGAATCGAACATGATAATAGAGAAGAACAATAGACAATAAGGCAAGAACAACATAATAATGAATAACGAATCTCTTTCATGTCTTTATCTTTTCACTAAAAACAAAAATAATATTGTAACAAAGAATATATACATATATACGAAAAAATTGTATTTATGTTTAGACAAGTGGATCGCTTCTGGCAGTCTCACCTGCATTACGCGATTCAATATAGCAGTGCTAACTTTGAGAAGTACTATAAAATAATTATTCACAAAAAACACCATTCATATAATGATACAATACTACGTTCATTGACCCTAAATGACATTTGTCCTTGATCATGTGACCTAAGACTTGTCAGTGATACTTGATTACCCCTTTGTCTTCATTTCATAAACTATATCTATAAACTTTGAAAGTTAAGACAGCAATTTTATAATTACCTCCAACATGACCAAAGTTCATTGACCTTAAATGACCTTTGACTTTGGTCATGTGACCTGAAACTCGCACGACATGTTCAGTGATACTTGATTACTCTAATGTCCAAGTTTCATGAACTAGATCCATACACTTTCAGAGTTATGATGGTTATTCAATTAATACCCCCAACATGGCCATAGCTCATTGACCTTGAATAACCTTTGACCTTGGTCATGTGACCTAAAACTCTCACGACATGTTCAGTGATACTTGATTACTCTTATGTCTAAGTTTTATGAACTAGATCCATACACTCTCAGATTTATGGTTATTCAATTAATACCCCCAACATGGCCAAAGTTCATTGACCTTAAATGACCTTTGACCTTGGTCATGTGACTTAAAACTCAGGCAGGATGTTCAATAATACTTGATCACCCAAGTTTCATGAACTAGGTCCATATACTTTCAAAGTTATGATGACATTTCAAAAACTTAACCTTAGGTTAAGATTTTGATGTTGATTCCCCCAACATGGTCAAAGTTCATTGACCATGACCTTTGACCTTGGTCATGTGACCTGAAACTCAGGCAGGATGTTTAGTAATACTTGATTAAACTTATGTCCAAGTTCCATGAACTATATAGGTCCATATACTTTCGAAGTTATGCTTTCATTAAAAAAAATTAACCTTTGGTTAAGATTTGATGTTAACGCCGGCGCCATCGGAAAAGTGGCGTGTATAGTCTCACTCTGCTATGCAGGTGAGACAAAAATCAATAGTTAATGAAGAATATGATGTAGTTAGGGTTAAGAAAATAATATGTGTGTGATATTAATGAATATAATAGACCTGTATATATCTGACCTTGGTTACAGAGGCTACCTCTTTCCTTACTACACATCGACTCTGAGTAAATCTCCACATCTGAAAAAAACAAAATAAAGAGCTAACATTGGAAAATACATTATTACAACACAGTAAACAATAATCTTAACTATGAGTGTGTTTGCTTATTTCCTTGATGCATAACATTCCTGAGAACTTCCTTATTTCTCTTTGGTGAAAAACATTTTAAATTCTCTATTATTCTTTGGGAGGGGTTCTTTTTATGAAACAAATGACTAGTTGTAGATTAATTAAAAGAGAAAAGATTGGCATGCAGTACCTTAATTTTCATCGATAAAAGTTTGTAGGATTTAATATTCGAAGGCTAACATTTTACACATAGGCCTATCTTTCCGATATTGAGGATATCAAAACAAATGGTACAACATTCCTTAAGTAAAAATATAAACTTGAAACCTCACAAATCCCAAATTTAAGGAAAAGGTATGTCATGTACACATAATTATTATATATTGACTGAAAGAATACATGTATGTTCTTCCAAATAATTTTATACCACATTTATGTGTTAATGCTTGGGTGATCAGGAGAGGAGGTATTCTTTGCAGTGATGTAAATTTTGATTTGTGCCAAAGTAAGGCATGACTGCAATGAATGAATGCAGATGTCAATGATGTGACAATCCTACAACCGTTTCATTAACATCCATTTCAAAACACCTTTTCAATAAATATCATAATTGTTTAATAAACACTTTTTTAGTATCAATTTTCAAGTTAATTTCATTGAGAAGGGACTTGAAATAAGTTTACATCTGGATTCATTCACTGTAGTCATGCCTTACTTTGGCGCAAGTCAAAATTTACATCACTGCAAAGAATACCAAATGTACTGATTATCTAAGCGTTAACACATACCACATAAATACAGTATCAAATTAATTGGGAGAAGGTACTCTTTCCAGCCATAGACAATGATAATAAGTTCATGACATACTTTTTCCTTAAAATGCGGATTTGTGTCAAGCTTTTTTAACTCACACAGTTTTCCATGCTTTGCAATTTCACATTATTATTTCTGTTCTGATATATTCATTTGTAATTTCTGTTCTAATGTATTCATTTGCAATTTGTGTTCCAAATGTAATGTACATGTACTCTGATCTTTTACACCATTCTACACACTTATGTTTGTGTATCAAGAGCAACAAAACAATTTTTTTCAACAAATACAATTTGAATTTAATCAAATTGAAACTTCATTAAGTAAACAGTATTAGCATTGTGAGTAATGAGAATCTACAAGATTCTGAACAACATAATTTGTAGGTCAGATGTGAAGTTCTTACCACATAATCTCTTCCTCGACATAGGATCTCAGATGATACTCCACTAATGGGGCTACAAGTATCCTTGGGGTACAACACCTCACTGTTAACAACAAAAGATAAACAGTCAATCAGAATGTAACATGGTAGAAATATACCTGCTTTATCTCAGTCAATTACTAGCACATCAATGATGTGGAGCTCATCCGGCATCTCGCAACAAAATTTAACACAATTTTAATTTCAGCCAAGATGACACTGTAGTGAATTATATTGGTGACATAAATTGAGGATATAGAATTGAAATTGATGAAGAAATGACATAGAAGCATTTTTTGTGATCTATGAAATAAATTTCATACAAGTTAAGCATAAATAATTTTCTCGTCAAAATTTCTTAACTTGGTGAACCTCATGTAGCTCTCAGATGGAACAAAATCAATCAACAAATAAATAAGTATTTTTTGTGAGTTTTGAAAATATATGAATAAATTAGCATATTTAATGAGTTTCAAAATTCTGTGTTGAAATTTTGTATCACCACCTCGAGCCATCATATAAAGCAAACAAAATTGAAATTGATCAACAAATGAAGAAATTTTTTTTTTGTGTGTGATTTATGAATGTTGCATAAATTAGCATAAATAATTTTCTAGACAAAATTTCAAAATTTTGTGTACAAGTTTGGTAAACCTTATGCAGCTCTACCAGATTGAAGAAAAAAAAAAAAATTGGTCAACAAATAAAGAAGAGGGATTTTCTGTGATTTATAAATAAATTTCGCACAAATTAGCATAAATAATTTTCTACTGAAAATTTCCAAATTCTGTGTAGAAGTTTGGTGAACCTCATGAAGTTCTACCAGATGGAAGAAAAAAAAAATCAAAATCGGTCTACATTTAAAGAAGTATTTAATGTGAATTTTTAAAAATGTGCATAAAATAGCATATTTAATGAGTTTCAAAATTCTGTGTAGAAGTTTTGAATCCCCCACCTAATGCTATCATATAAAGCAACCAGAATTGAAATCAGACTTGAAATGATGAAGAAGAAGCATTTTGAAATTCAGTCAACAAATCAAGAAGAGGCATTTTCTGTGATGTATGAATTTCGCATAAATTTGCATAAATAATTTTCTACTCCAAATTTAAAAATTCTGTGTAGAAATTTGGTGAACCTTATGGTGCTCTACCAGATGCAAGAAAAAAAAATCAAAATCGGTGCACAAATAAAGAAGCAGCATTTTTTGTGAATTTTGAAAAATGCGCATAAATTAGCATATTTAATGAAATTTCAAAATTCTGTGTAGAAGTTTTGAATCCCCCACCTAGTGCTATCATATAAAGCAAACAGAATTTAAATCGGACTAGAAATAGCGAAGAAGAAGCATTTTGAAATTGTGGACGGACGACAGATGCCACGCCACGGCATATAAAGCTCATCTGGCCATTCGGGCCAGATGAGCTAAAAATATGACAAAAAACAATGACTATCATCTACAAACCAGCAACCCTGACAAAATAACTATCTTTATAAACCAGTAACCCTGACACAATGACTATAATCTACAAACCAAAAAACTTAACCTTATGTTAAGATTTTGATGTTGATTCCCCCAACATGGTCTAAGTTCATTGACCCTGAATGACCTTTGACATTGGGCATGTGACCTTAAACTCAGGCAGGATGTTCAGTAATACTTGATTAAACTTATGTCAGTTTCACGAACTAGGTCCATATAATTCCTAATTTATGATGTCATTTCAAAAACTTAACCTTCGTTTAAGATTTGGTGTTGACGCCGCCGCCTTCGGAAAAGCGGCGCCTATAGTCTCACTCTGCTATGCAGGTGAGACAAAAAAACCAATATCCGTATTACAGTGCATGTCAAATTTCACTTTCACAAAGTCAACTTCCCATTCAGTGGAAACAGTCAATTGTTAATCCTGTTCATAAGTCTTGGTAATCCCTCTGATTATCGTAACTTCTGCCCGGTTGTAATCACCTCAATTATTTGATTGATCAATAGTATCCCATGCCGATTCATATGACTTGCTTTCTCCCTAATAACATGGTTTCACTCCCTAAAGTCATGTGTTACACAACTACTTAACATCACCCATGACTGGTTTACATCCCTGGATCCACTCCTTTAATCCATTGTTTTTTATTTTAGCAAGGCATTTCGTCCAATGCCGCATAGTCTTATCCTAAATCAATTATCCTAAACCTACAATATCCATAGTAATGTGTGGAAATGGATTAAATCTTTTGTTTGTTTGAGAGAGCAAACTGTTCAGTTATGGGGATCATGAGCTGGCTGGTCAGAAGTGACTTCAGGAATACCTCAGGAAGTGTATTAGGCAAAGGTTGTTCAATCTGTTCGTTAACGACATCACTCGGGTAGTACAATCTCAATGCACTAATATCGCATAATCCGTAACGAGTCAGATAAACTCCAAGTACTCCAAGCTGAAATTTCATATATTAACTGGTGCGATTAAACAAAAAAGCAACTCAATGCTACAAAAAATTGAAGTCCTTAGGATTGCCCATAGTAAGAGAAAATGTCGGAAACACAGCGTATACAAAATGATAATAAAATAGAACAAATACATTCTATCAAGTACCTTGGGTGTCACCCTGAATTCTAGTGTGACATGGGATGACCAGATTGATAATGTAATCAAAAGGGCAAATAGAATGTTCGGTCTAATATCAAGCTTACTGTAGGTGAGGGCCGTGTCACAGCAGGCATCATTTTGTTTGTACAAATCACTTGTGTTGCCAATCCTGGAATACGGGGTTCCATCATGGTATGTTTATACAAGGAAACATACTGAAGTCCTTGAACAAGTACAGCCAAGGGCAACGTGAGTTAATTTGAAACAAAGGCAACAAGAAATGCCTTATCCACAACACTTACAAACCCTTACTTGGTTTACTCTGGAATCCAGAAGGAGATATCTCAATGCATTTGTCATTAAAGATCTTTATAACATTGTATCCTGTGAAGCGGTAAGGACATTGTAACGGTAAGATTATACCAGAGTGAACGCACAATCTTTTTCCAACACATGAAAGCTAGAACCGAACATTTGCACAAAACTGCAATACATGGATTTCAAATTATTTGTTATGTGTTATTGTTTAATTGATCTCATTATATATGATCCAATATATATATTTCTGAATTTATAATTGTTTAATGTTTATTATTGTTAATGCTTGACGTAATGATGTGGGGGAAGGATTGTGGGGGTTTGCTTGAAGTGATAAAGTCACATGTTTGACCACTTTTTTTTTACTGGTTTGCAGCAACACTTGCTCTAAATATCTTCATTTTCTTATTTTGACCTGAATGGAGTAGGGGAGGTTTTGGGGAGGAAGACCTGCAGGTTATGGTTATTGAGTTAACCTTTTCAATACCCAGGCAGCCTCTCAAACTCTTAGCCATGTCATATTTTCTTTTTCATGCAACATTGTAATTGTTCTTTTCATTGACTTGCCTGTAACTCTGTATTCTATATGAATTGAAATGCCAAATAAAAAAGTAATAATAATAATTAATCTTTTTATGAAAATGGGACATAAGGAAAGAAAGATGATGAGAAATGTATGACTGCTTTTCTTGAATGGTTCAAGAAGAAGGGACAAGTAAAAAAAACCTGATTAACCTCTTAACGACCCAGCAACCTTGAACCAGCAATGCCACCATCTGAAGAGCTCGTAAGACAGACACCTGGTCATAACTACCCGGTAAGATACTCATCAACTGCGAGAAACGAATTACTTTGGCTGAAAGAAAAACAAAAGCAATTCCACATTGGTATATAAAGAGGTGTATCTTATAGCTGTTTGAAAGTTTACGAAAAATTCTCGAAAACAATTTGAACACAACATGCACAAAAAAAGATGCTCAATTGTATCTACAGATATGCTTAATGCTTTAGATTTAATGAAATTATATTCATTGCACATTTATGGATTGCTTATAGCTTTAGATTTAATTTAAATTGTATTCATTGCACATATAAATGGATATATAAATATTTGAATGGTTTATTAGTAAAAATCAAGACATCTTTGCAGCTAAGGCCGAATTGGGATGTATTTTAGAGTAATAATGACACAAAAATTGTTCATACAATAATACAGATAACTGCAAATTAAATAAAACAAATATAATATGGTACTGAAATTACTTGTAATCGTGGAAATTGGAATGAAATATCAACTGGAAAGTAAATTGGGTGTCTGGAAAATAACTAGTGGGAATACTATTGTAGTATATTAAATTACATGTATGTCTCAATAAAAATGTAAATATTCAACAGTTTAACAGAAAAATTTAACAATTGTGTAAAAGATATTGTTCAATGATGATAAACAAAACAAGAGTGTCGCTAAGGCGAGCGCATAATACGCCCGTCTGAAACGCGGAAAATGGAGCTATTGGTCAAGCAAGAAAAGTGGAAGATGGCGACTTCACCTGACCTGACCTAAAAATCAATACAATCTATGCTAGTATCATACACACTAAATTCTATGAGCCTAGGTTAAGTTCAACTAAAGTTATCGCGTTTAGGACTTCAGAAGGGTAAGATGAAAACATGTTACTGTGATCTTGACCTTTTAACCTCACAATCAATAGGCTTCCTGAGATCCATTCTAATATCATGCACACCAAATTATATGAGCCTAGGTTAAGTTAAACTGAAGTTATTGCATTAACAAGGACTGCAGAAGGGTAAGATGAAAACATGTCACTGTGACCTTGACCTTGGACTTTTTGACCTCAAAATCATTAGGCTTTCTGGGATCCATGCTAGTATCATACAAACCAAATTATATGAGCCTAGGTTAAGTTAAACTGAAGTTATTGCGTTTACAAGGAAAAGTTAATGGACGGACGTTACGACAGACAGATGGATGGACACCGAGCGTGATGCCATAATGCGTCCCATCTAGACGGGCGTTTAAAAAGTGATCCTATGGTTACAGGAGTAGGTAACAGCAGGCATTTTGTGCAATTATAAGACCACCTTGGATTTTCGCACATAATGGAAAACTGAACAACCTTGTTACTTGCCCTATATTTGCCAAATTCATTTCTCACAGGTGAACCATGGATATAAAGTATGACCGTTTTTAAGTGATGGGAGTTACACGCCACCCTCTTGGATTTTCATGCAAAATGGACAATTGCATATCTTTATGAGCAGTCCAAAAGTATTATAAGATCCTTATAGTACAGGCACCAAAATAATGTCTCTCAGACGGATATGAAATAAAATATGTTATTTTTTAAGTAACAGCAGCCATTTTAGACTCCATTTTGGAAGCCATCTTGGATTTTAGGACAAACTTGACCACTGACTGTCCTTGTAACTTGTCCCAATGTACTACTTGACCCTTTAAAACCATTGAATAGAATCAAAATTAAAGACATTAAAGTAAGTAACAGATGAATTGTGGATATTTAGGCTTTGGCAGCCAATTTTGGTTGCCATCTTGGATTTTCAGGTACCCCAGACCTTCATTTTTGAGGAGCGCGATCGCGCCGGCGCTCCTACCGCGCTCCTTGAAAAAAATAAGGAGAGCAAAAAATCGCGCTCCTAAAAAAAAAAAAAAAAATGAAAAAAAAATTGCTAAAATTTGACATTTCACATCTTTAAATCCATGAAATGGTCTTCTTTTTTCCATAATTCCTTGAAATTACTTTGATTTAGTTGAAAACTATCAGAAAAATGAAGAATATTCATCTCTTTCCCGACTCTGATTTTAATTTAAACTATTAATATTGCAGTCCCATGTAGTCCCATATGTAGATTTTCATGGCAACACCATGGAAGTCTACATGTGGGACTACAATATTTACCGAGGTAAGTTAAAATCAGAGTCGGGAAAGAGGTGAATATTCTTCATTTTTCTGATAGTTTTCAACTAAATCAAAGTAATTTCAAGGAATTATGGAAAAAAGAAGGCCATTTCATGGATTTAAAGATGTAAAATGTGAAATTTTTTCAATTTTTTTTTCAATTTTTTTCCCCAATTTTTTATATTTTTTAGCAGTAGCGCATACGACATCTTGTAAACGTATTGACGTGACCCAGGCCTAGTTTCACCACAGATTAATTAATAGCTAACACAGCTATTGCATATATACAATGTTAAGAAAAATCTACAATTTATCATACATGGATTGTATTGAATTGATTTGAGCTCCTCACGGAGAGCGATTCTGAGTAGCTCAATTGAGCTCCTCAAAAAAATAAGGAGAGCGATTTATTGAGCTCCACGAAATTATAAACGTGAAGGACTGGTACCCTGGTCTGCTTATGTTCACTCTTACCTGTATCATTAGATGTTCTTACCCCTTTAAACCATGAAATATGCACCGACTTTGGATGTCTAATGTGGATAGTGAGTGAGTTATGTCCATTTTCTGTGAATGGTGGCCATTTTGGATGCCATCCTGGATTACAGTAAACCCTCAAGGACCTTGAGTATGTTATTCTAGACATATTCCTGGACCTATCCTGAAAAAATATCAGCTTGTTACCTAAAATTTCCTTTCTTAAGCCCATTTTGGCCTAATGCTCTTGGCCTTAAGTGTTGAAAATTATATTACTCTTACAGCTATACACATACCAATACCCCACCACACATTTGGATTTCTTATTTTTTATCTTAGAAAAACAGAGTGCCCCTCTTTTTGGTTGATAAAAAATCTTAAGAACGGGGGTAACTCCTGGAAAAAAAGGAGTAGCTGGCAAGCCTGCTAGAATCCCTCAAGGTCAGAACTGAGCCGACTCACTGGAGCGCCTAGCCAGTAACCGCCTGCCAATAATTACAAGGGCAACTTGCAGTTTTTATGTCGCCCCCGTACACATATTCTTGGACAATTTCGGGGCGCTCTGAGGCATTTCCGGGGCGATTTCGCCCGCCACCCTGTGTAATTTTTTCCCTTATCCGGAACTGCACTCCACCCATACTACAAGTATTTGCAAATGTTACATCATCAACATATTCCCATCGTGCCACATTTGTTGATGTTTGGAGTGCACCATTTATCATTTCTAGGAACACAAGTGGACCGAGGCATGTCTCTTGCAGAACACCTGCATTATTTTGCTGACCGTGAGGTACAGTTTGCCTTAATAACGAGTTACATGCTGGTAACCACTTAGAAAACTAGAGATCCAGGGAATCAGTGATGGAATGCAATGCAGCCTGTAAATTCTTAGATATTGATCTACAGACTTGCTTCTTGTTTTAGATTTAATTCTAATTATATTCATTGCACATACTGTACACACAGACTTGCTTATTGCTCTCACCATTTCTGAGGAGAGCCCTCACTTGATCTGGTAATGACATTGTCTTGAGTTGTGACATAGATAGAATGTTGACAGGCATGTTTGGTTTGGTAAGGGCATCCTCTTCCATCTCAGGAATTAAAGATGATAAATATTCTCTGAAACAGTTTTAAAAATAAATTGAGGAAAAGGCATTCATAATCTAATTTAATTTTCATCCATTATCAGCATATAGGGAAACTGTATCTGCTGAGAACTTACAAAAAAAATATCTTAATATTTCATCACAATTTCTTTTATAGCTTAACTACTAGTTTTCCTAAAATATCTAACCGAATGATTTTAATTTTGTCATATTTCATGTAACAGCACCCCCAACCTCCATCACTGAATAAAAATAAATGGATCAAAGTGGACTTACTTGGGTGACATGGTAAGATAACAGCCCCCATCCAGGTGAAAGGAATCTAGTTAAATGAGCTTACTTGGGTGACATGGTAAGATAACAGCCCCCACCCAGGTGAAAGGAATCTAGTTAAATAAGCTTACTTGGGTGACATGGTAAGATAACAGCCCCCACCCAGGTAAAAGGAATCTAGTTAAATAAGCTAACTTGGGTGACATGGTAAGATAACAGCCCCCACACAGGTGTAAGGAATGTAGTTAAATAAGCTTACTTGGGTGACATGGTAAGATAACAGCCCCCACCCAGGTGAAAGGAATGTAGTTAAATAAGCTTACTTGGGTGACATGGTAAGATAACAGCCCCCACCCAGGTGAAAGGAATCTAGTTAAATAAGCTTACTTGGGTGACACGGTAAGATAACAACCCCCACCAAGGTGAAAGGAATCTAGTTAAATGAGCTTACTTGGGTGACATGGTAAGATAACAGCCCCCACCAAGGTGAAAGGAATGTAGTTAAATAAGCTTACTTGGGTGACACGGTAAGATAACAACCCCCACCCAGGTGAAAGGAATCTAGTTAAATGAGCTTACTTGGGTGACATGGTAAGATAACAGCCCCCACCCAGGTGAAAGGAATCTAGTTAAATGAGCTTACTTGGGTGGCATGATAAGATAACAGCCCCCACCAAGGTGAAAGGAATGTAGTTAAATGAGCTTACTTGGGTGACATGGTAAGATAACAACCCCCACCCAGGTGAAAGGAATCTAGTTAAATAAGCTTACTTGGGTGACATGGTAAGATAACAGCCCCCACCCAGGTGAAAGGAATCTAGTTAAATGAGCTTACTTGGGAGGCATGGTAAGATAACAGCCCCCACCAAGGTGAAAGGAATCTAGTTAAATGAGCTTACTTGGGTGACATGGTAAGATAACAGCCCCCACCAAGGTGAAAGGAATCTAGTTAAATAAGCTTACTTGGGTGACATGGTAAGATAACAGCCCCCACCCAGGTGAGTGGAATCTAGTTAAATGAGCTTACTTGGGTGGCATGGTAAGATAACAACCCCCACCCAGGTGAGTGGAATCTAGTTAAATGAGCTTACTTGGGTGACATGGTAAGATAACAACCCCCACCAAGGTGAAAGGAATCTAGTTAAATGAGCTTACTTGGGTGACATGGTAAGATAACAACCCCCACCAAGGTGAAAGGAATCTAGTTAAATGAGCTTACTTGGGTGACATGGTAAGATAACAGCCCCCACCAAGGTGAAAGGAATCTAGTTAAATAAGCTTACTTGGGTGACATGGTAAGATAACAGCCCCCACCCAAGTGAGTGGAATCTAGTTAAATGAGCTTACTTGGGTGGCATGATAAGATAACAACCCCCACCCAGGTGAAAGGAATCTAGTTAAATGAGCTTACTTGGGTGACATGGTAAGATAACAACCCCCACCCAGGTGAAAGGAATCTAGTTAAATGAGCTTACTTGGGTGACATGATAAGATAACAACCCCCACCCAGCTGAAAGGAATCTAGTTAAATGAGCTTACTTGGGTGACACGGTAAGATAACAGCCCCCACCCAGGTGAAAGGAATCTAGTTAAATGAGCTTACTTGGGTGACATGATAAGATAACAGCCCCCACCCAGGTGAAAGGAATCTAGTTAAATGAGCTTACTTGGGTGACATGGTAAGATAACAACCCCCACCCAGCTGAAAGGAATCTAGTTAAATGAGCTTACTTGGGTGACATGGTAAGATAACAGCCCCCACCGAGGGGAAAGGAATGTAGTTAAATGAGCTTACTTGGGTGACACGGTAAGATAACAGCCCCCACCCAGGTAAAACGAATGTAGTTAAATGAGCTTACTTGGGTGACACGGTAAGATAACAGCCCCCACCCAGGTGAAAGGAATGTAGTTAAATGAGCTTACTTGGGTGACACGGTAAGATAACAGCCCCCACCCAGGTGAAAGGAATGTAGTTAAATGAGCTTACTTGGGTGACACGGTAAGATAACAGCCCCCACCAAGGTGAAAGGAATGTAGTTAAATAAGCTTACTTGGGTGACACGGTAAGATAACAACCCCCACCCAGGTAAAAGGAATCTATAGTTAAATGAGCTTACTTGGGTGACACGGTAAGATAACAGCCCCCACCCAGGTGAAAGGAATGTAGTTAAATGAGCTTACTTGGGTGACACGGTAAGATAACAGCCCCCACCAAGGTGAAAGGAATGTAGTTAAATAAGCTTACTTGGGTGACACGGTAAGATAACAACCCCCACCCAGGTAAAAGGAATCTATAGTTAAATGAGCTTACTTGGGAGGAATCTATAGTTAAATGAGCTTACTTGGGAGGCATGGTAAGATAACAGCCCCCACCCAGGTGAAAGGAATGTAGTTAAATGAGCTTACTTGGGTGACATGGTAAGATAACAACCCCCACCCAGGTGAAAGGAATGTAGTTAAATGAGCTTACTTGGGTGACACGGTAAGATAACAACCCCCACCCAGGTGAAAGGAATGTAGTTAAATAAGCTTACTTGGGTGACACGGTAAGATAACAACCCCCACCCAGGTGAAAGGAATGTAGTTAAATGAGCTTACTTGGGTGACACGGTAAGATAACAACCCCCACCCAGGTGAAAGAAATGTAGTTAAATGAGCTTACTTGGGTGACATGGTAAGATAACAGCCCCCACCCAGGTGAAAGGAATCTATAGTAAAATGAGCTTACTTGGGAGGCATGGTAAGATAACAGCCCCCACCAAGGTGAAAGGAATGTAGTTAAATGAGCTTACTTGGGTGACACGGTAAGATAACAACCCCCACCCAGGTGAAAGGAATGTAGTTAAATGAGCTTACTTGGGTGACATGGTAAGATAACAGCCCCCACCCAGGTGAAAGGAATCTATAGTTAAATGAGCTTACTTGGGAGGCATGGTAAGATAACAGCCCCCACCAAGGTGAAAGGAATGTAGTTAAATGAGCTTACTTGGGTGACACAGTAATATAACAACCCCCACCCATGTGAAAGGAATGTAGTTAAATAAGCTTACTTGGGTGACATGGTAAGATAACAGCCCCCACCCAGGTGAAAGGAATCTATAGTTAAATGAGCTTACTTGGGAGGCATGGTAAGATAACAGCCCCCACCAAGGTGAAAGGAATGTAGTTAAATGAGCTTACTTGGGTGACACGGTAAGATAACAACCCCCACCCAGGTGAAAGGAATGTAGTTAAATAAGCTTACTTGGGTGACATGGTAAGATAACAGCCCCCACCCAGGTGAAAGGAATCTAGTTAAATAAGCTTACTTGGGAGGCATGGTAAGATAACAGCCCCCACCCAGGTGAAAGGAATCTAGTTAAATAAGCTTACTTGGGAGGCATGGAAAGATAACAGCCCCCACCCAGGTGAAAGGAATGTAGTTAAATGAGCTTACTTGGGTGGCATGGTAAGATAACAACCCCCACCCAGGTGAAAGGAATGTATATACATGAGCTTACTTGGGAGGCATGGTAAGATAACAGCCCCCACCCAGGTGAAAGGAATGTATATACATGAGCTTACTTGGGTGACATGGTAAGATAACAGCCCCCACCCAGGTGAAAGGAATGTATATACATGAGCTTACTTGGGTGACATGGTAAGATAACAGCCCCCACCCAGGTAAAAGGAATGTAGTTAAATAAGCTTACTTGGGTGACATGGTAAGATAACAGCCCCCACCGAGGTAAAAGGAATCTAGTTAAATGAGCTTACTTGGGTGACACGGTAAGATAACAGCCCCCACCCAGGTGAAAGGAATCTAGTTAAATGAGCTTACTTGGGTGACACGGTAAGATAACAACCCCCACCCAGGTAAAAGGAATCTAGTTAAATAAGCTTACTTGGGTGACATGGTAAGATAACAGCCCCCACCCAGGTAAAAGGAATCTAGTTAAATGAGCTTACTTGGGTGACACGGTAAGATAACAGCCCCCACCCAGGTGAAAGGAATCTAGTTAAATGAGCTTACTTGGGTGACACGGTAAGATAACAACCCCCACCCAGGTAAAAGGAATCTAGTTAAATGAGCTTACTTGGGTGACACGGTAAGATAACAGCCCCCACCCAGGTGAAAGGAATCTAGTTAAATGAGCTTACTTGGGAGGCATGGTAAGATAACAGCCCCCACCCAGGTAAAAGGAATCTAGTTAAATGAGCTTACTTGGGTGACACGGTAAGATAACAGCCCCCACCCAGGTGAAAGGAATCTAGTTAAATAAGCTTACTTGGGAGGCATGGTAAGATAACAGCCCCCACCCAGGTGAAAGGAATCTAGTTAAATGAGCTTACTTGGGTGACACGGTAAGATAACAGCCCCCACCCAGGTGAAAGGAATCTAGTTAAATGAGCTTACTTGGGTGACACGGTAAGATAACAACCCCCACCCAGGTAAAAGGAATCTAGTTAAATGAGCTTACTTGGGTGACACGGTAAGATAACAGCCCCCACCCAGGTGAAAGGAATCTAGTTAAATGAGCTTACTTGGGTGACACGGTAAGATAACAGCCCCCACCCAGGTAAAAGGAATCTAGTTAAATAAGCTTACTTGGGTGACATGGTAAGATAACAGCCCCCACCCAGGTGAAAGGAATCTAGTTAAATGAGCTTACTTGGGTGGCATGATAAGATAACAGCCCCCACCCAGGTGAAAGGAATCTAGTTAAATGAGCTTACTTGGGTGACATGGTAAGATAACAGCCCCCACCAAGGTGAAAGGAATGTAGTTAAATGAGCTTACTTGGGTGACATGGTAAGATAACAGCCCCCACCCAGGTGAAAGGAATCTAGTTAAATGAGCTTACTTGGGTGACACGTTAAGATAACAGTCCCCACCCAGGTGAAAGGAATCTAGTTAAATGAGCTTACTTGGGTGACATGGTAAGATAACAACCCCCACCCAGGTGAGTGGAATCTAGTTAAATGAGCTTACTTGGGTGACATGGTAAGATAACAGCCCCCACCCAGGTGAGTGGAATCTAGTTAAATGAGCTTACTTGGGTGACATGGTAAGATAACAGCCCCCACCAAGGTGAAAGGAATCTAGTTAAATGAGCTTACTTGGGTGACATGGTAAGATAACAGTCCCCACCCAGGTGAAAGGAATCTAGTTAAATGAGCTTACTTGGGTGACACGTTAAGATAACAGTCCCCACCCAGGTGAAAGGAATCTAGTTAAATGAGCTTACTTGGGTGACATGGTAAGATAACAACCCCCACCCAGGTGAGTGGAATCTAGTTAAATGAGCTTACTTGGGTGACATGGTAAGATAACAGCCCCCACCAAGGTGAAAGGAATCTAGTTAAATGAGCTTACTTGGGTGACATGGTAAGATAACAGTCCCCACGCAGGTGAAAGGAATCTAGTTAAATGAGCTTACTTGGGTGACACGTTAAGATAACAGTCCCCACCCAGGTGAAAGGAATCTAGTTAAATGAGCTTACTTGGGTGACATGGTAAGATAACAACCCCCACCCAGGTGAGTGGAATCTAGTTAAATGAGCTTACTTGGGTGACATGGTAAGATAACAGCCCCCACCCAGGTGAAAGGAATCTAGTTAAATGAGCTTACTTGGGTGACATGGTAAGATAACAGCCCCCACCCAGGTGAAATGAATCTAGTTAAATAAGCTTACTTGGGTGACATGGTAAGATAACAGCCCCCACCCAGGTGAAAGGAATGTATATACATGAGCTTACTTGGGTGACATGGTAAGATAACAGCCCCCACCCAGGTAAAAGGAATCTAGTTAAATAAGCTTACTTGGGTGACATGGTAAGATAACAACCCCCACCCAGGTGAGTGGAATCTAGTTAAATGAGCTTACTTGGGTGGCATGGTAAGATAACAACCCCCACCCAGGTGAGTGGAATGTATATACATGAGCTTACTTGGGAGGCAGTGACAGTTGATTGATCTCACTATCCATGGCCTGGCAATACAGATGATCCCTTTCTCTCTCTGATCTGGAGTCCTTTAAAAAGATATTGATAACAATTTTCAGGAAACAGTGACAAGCCTGGTCAACGTCTAAGCATTGATATAAATCCATAATTTATAAAATGTTAACTCAGAGCAATGGCCAATATGAACAAACTTGACAAATTCCTCTTTTTTTTCTTCTTTACTACACATAGATTTGTTGTTTTTATCAGTCAGCCTTACCGTGTGCACTGAAATATCTATATAAAGTGCCCTAAAAATCATTTCTGTTACAAAGCTATTTAGAAGGGCTCTGTTCCATGAAATATGTTCCCATTATCAAAATGGAATCGTACAATAACATAACCTAAATTAGGTCCATATACTTTCTAAGTTATGCTGTCATTTCAAAGACTTAACCTTTAGTTTAGATTTGGTGTTGACGCCACCGCCGCAAAAGCGACGCCTATAGTCTCACTCTGCTATGCAGGTGAGACAAAAAAAATTCTAGTCAAAATTTCGAAATTCTGTGTACAGGTTTGGTGAACCTGAGGCTCTACCAGATGGAAGAAAAAAAAAATCATAATCGGTTAACAAATAAAGAAGAAGCATTTTATGTGAATCCTCATGAAGCTCTACCAAATGGAAGCAGAAATATCAAAATCAGTCAACAAAATAAATAAAGAAGCATTTTTTGTGAATTTTGAAAAATGCGCATAAATTAGCATATTTTATGAGATAAAATGAAATAATATAACTGTACATTATCTAGTGCTGTAGCTCGGATCACCTTCCGAACTGAATCCCGCCGGGTTCAGCTAGTTCGGTTCGGAAAATACGAACCGGGCTACACTGCCAAGCTCTCTCAACCCGGAAAATTAACCGGAATGCTTTACAACTTGTTTCCGTCATCGTGATAAAAATAAAAATCCATTTAATTGTTTAAACCTTGATCTATTCACCTGCAAAGTTAGAGGCAGACTCAAGCCAAGCCTTACCGCTCATTCATAACTTTAATAGGTAGTCCAGTCCGTCCATGCATGACGATTGGCCCTAAGTACCGTACTTAGCTATGTTTTTTTCAGCCCGATATAATCCAGCGTAAAGCAATCTTTGCGAGCCATGCACCCCTGCGCTGCCCGCCCTAGCCCTGCGCCTATTCTGTGTACATGTGGCTGTGCGGCTGTACTGTGCCGTTATCACAATGTGTGTGTATTACATGTATGTGTCCATGTAGTGTACAGTGCACGTTAAATGCGTGTGTATGGAGTCATGTGATTGATCACCTGGTCAGGAATGGTTTCAATCACTTGCTTGAATTTTTTGAACGAGGCCCCGGTTGTCATGTTTACATTAATTTTCTTGGTTTTGTGAGCTACATGTAACTGTCATCGGTGGTGGTCATAAAGAAGTCCGAATGAGAATTATGTTTCCTTCGAGATGATTGTGATGGCAAACAAATTACTTTTTTGTTTCCATGTTGTGCCCAAAACTACAACCCCCCCCCCCCCGTGTTACAATGGTATATTTACGGCGTCTGTTTATTTACAATTCAGCCACAGCAGTGTGATGTGATGTAACGTGATTCAGCTAGTTATTAATTTCGTTGATGAAGAGAAGAGAGAAGGAATGAATGAATTAATGAATGAATGAAGGAATGAAGGAAAAATTATTTGAAAATGACTGATATACAGTTTGGATGATAAAATCATTTAAAACCACTTTTCCTTTTAGTCTCCCACACGCTATGGTCTTGTATTAATTTCCCCAGACTCCAGCTATATAAAGTGTGATGGAGTGAAGTGAATGAAAGCAATGGATATTGAAATGATACGATTGCGAAGTTTTAAAATTGGTACAAGAATGTTTTGAAAAAAAACGGTAGAAAAAGAAAGGCCAGTCAAGATTTCAAAAGAAATAAATTTTATTCCATCTCATTTTATTTTGATATCGTGGACAATATTGCAACAAATAAATCTTACCTATACAAAAGAAATAGGAATACATGTTGAAAATTAATGGGATTTTCCAGAGCAAAAGATGAAAAGGAAGTATACAATATATTCCAATGCTTTTCCTCGTCTTAATTTTTTAAAAACTATATTTTAATCATTTTGTGAATGGTTTAGTTAATTGACTTCACTCATGATGAAAAATCCCCTTTCCAATTTTCTCATCACTATTAGTACCCCAAAAGCCAAAACCCATTTCTAATAAACGTTGGCTTCGTTCTACTGGAATTTCCATCGCCCTTGGTTATAATTTATTGACAAAACAATGTCTGGAGAGTATCTGGAATTAGGTCACCACGAAGAAGAACTTCGACAGCCAGGTATAATAAACAATGTGGTTTTGGCTTTCACACATTCCAAAGCATGTTGGTCTTTCATTCAAGACCATGTGCTTAAGGCCAGAGAGTGATTCCTGTTATTGACAGATGAATGAACCAATCAAAGCTCGCAAAGATTAAAGTTAACTGTTATTGGCTGGTTTGGGTGTGTTGGTGCGATTATATAGATGGGAGTGGTCGTATTTCTTGACTAATTTACGCGTTGTACTACTGGCCTAGCGCTCAACCAATGGCTGATTAACAGAGATGCGAGTCAACGTGAGCTCCTCGATTAACTGTTAAAGCGAGGGCCAGGGCGGGAGCGGAGGTGTGCAGCGGATGAGAAAAAAGTCTGAATTGCATGCCATCAAGTGCGAGTCGAGTACAGTGTTGAAAGTAGAGAGTTTGGTGATGGATTAATTATCAAGACAAAATATTGGCATGTGGCGGGGTAAACAAGATAAGATTTTCGAGCGTGTGTCCTCTTTTGAGGACAAGGTCAGAGGGGTGATGTCAGTCACAGTAGTTAGTCAAGTAGGTCAAAACATTTCATTTTTTTGCACAACGCACATCAAATTGAACTGGTCCGGGTTACCGGGCCAAACCGAGACGGACTTTGATTCTAATAAAATTTCCGAGCCGATTTCGGACCGAGTTGAAGGCTCCGAGCTACAGCACTAACATTATCCATAGATCAAAATGGAAGGTTGTAACCTTACATTGATAAGTTTTATGAAATAGGAAGTCTTGCAAGAATTGGTCAACAATAGTAGTTACCATTGATAGCATTTATCCAATCATTTAATTGTCAGCTATATAGCCCAGAACCAAAGTCAAGACTAAATCATTACGTACAGTTAAACTGACCCAGATTCAAATTGCTTCAATTATGCAATGATACCACACAAATAGTCTTTCACCCTATTTAATGAATATGTTCTCAATTAAATGCAAACATTCACAATTACTTTACTAGATCATCAACAAATTCCACAGATGGACCTTTTCAAATGGCAGACATACTCAATACGACATGCTGGCCCCACACTATGGAATACTTTAGACTTGTTAACATATGATATACAATTTAAAAACACTTTTAAAAGACAACATAAAAGGAAATTACTGAGCAAATATTGTTTTCTTTTAACGTGGTTTGTATTTTTTGTTTTGTTTGATTGTTCATCTATTTGTTTTTGTTTTTTAAATCCTTGTTATGTTTTGTTTTAACTTGAAGTTTGCTTTAAGTACGTTTGATTTATCCTTTTGTTTTAATGAAATGATTCTTAATCTTTATTTATTCTTTGGTACTTGGCGCATCCATACCATATACTGAATTTTATTTGAACGATTAATACATCTTCGGTATGCGCATTTTAACAAGCCTTTTAATGGCTTTTTTGTGCATGCTCCATTTCCATTCATTACTACATGTATAACATCTATATGTTTATAATTATGTGCTAACCATTATTTCATCATTACCACTATTTGTTCTGGTTATGTTCTGTTGATACTTTTGTTTTGTTGTGCATTTATATTTTTTTGTGTATACATTATATAGTTTTGTTTTCATTGTGTTCTTTTTAGTGAATTTAGAAATAAATACTTGTATTGAATTGAAAAGGGTCAACTTACATCAATAGCTCTATGATGGATGTGAATCCATTGTTCCTCGGCCATCTTTTTGGCATGATACTCATAGGAGGCAAGACGTCTGGCTTTGGCCTGGTCAGTTTCATGTCTGACCATCTGGACAGTGACCGGCTTGACCTCTTCTTCATCCTGAGAGTCTCCACCAGCTGACCAAAGAAATTGGAAGGATAAACTGAATGTGTTTTCATGGGGTATGCTAAAAAATTTAAAATGCCAATATCTCAGAGTTTGGAAGGTAAAATGTATTTATGACCAGTAGAGGTCCTGTAATGTACATGTAAGTGGAAAATGCATCATGGTCAAGTCATAACCATTACTTTTCCTGGTGGGTGTTTCATAAAGCTGTTCGTAAGTTAAGAGCGACTTTAAGAACGACTGGTGATCCTTTCTAGTGGTAAATGGTATATTCATTGGTGATGGTCTATCGCGTAAGAAAGGTTCACCAGTCGTTCTTAAAGTCGCTCTTATCTTACGAAAAGCTTTATGAAACGGCCCCCCCTGGCCTGACAATTTCTCAAGGCCACAAACTGACCTTTGCAGAAGAATTTCTCACTGGTTTGAGTTACATAATCTCACTGGTTCAAAGAAGTCTCTGTTACATGTATTTCAAATGGTTCTAACAAAGTATTGGATCAGTAAATAATAATCCACTTCCCATGAAAGCTTTAACCCATGGACTACCAAATTTTGTCAATCTATAGGCTGTACAAAAGAACTACTCAGTTAAGGGCAATTCCATAAAATATGTAAGTCCGACCCTCTTTATGTGGGACCTTCATGAAATTTTCTGTCTCTGATTTCTGGTTCTTATGACTGCTGTCAAATGACCATGACTTGGTCAGATTATGAAGTGAAGTAAAACTTAAGAAAAATGGGGGTTGGATGTACAAAACGGTTGATCATTTTATGGAATTGCTCTTAACAGGTTTGAAAGGTGGTTTCAATCCATGCATGTCATAAAAACATCATTATCATGAGATGCTAGTTGATTGAATACTATTTCCCAAGACATACAATATAGCATGCATCATGAGTGAGATTTGAAAAAAACTTATTAACTTTCTGTAGTTCTAACTGTGAGAATACTGTGGTGTTTAAATGAGGTTATAATCAAACAAACAGTGGTTAATAATGCACTGTTAATCAGAGAAACAAGAAAGAGAGATGTCACAATAAGGGCACACAACCTCGGTACATTACACACATTGTTTATACATAAAGAATGTGTGTATATACACCAGTGCAGATAATGAGGGAGATCCAATTATGAACAAGCACTTTTGGAAAAGGGCTCTGCATTTCATTTTTTTGGTACTAGTTTTACCACAAGTTATCCATATTAATTTCAATAAATAGAGGGTTAATTTCAAAATGCTGAAGGGTATAGTTTGCCACAGCCACAAGCATGAATCTACGGCAAATGCACCAAGCATTATTGACATCAGGTGTAATATGGCTGGTCAAATAGTCCAGTCATTTTAGCCCAGCATAAATTCTGTTGCAATTTGTTCCAAGTGAAAAGGTAAAATGACTGGACTAGAAGGGGAAGAGGGGCAACCAAGAGAGATATGGAAGAAACAAGTGGTGGATAGTATTTAGGAAGGTTTGGTTGAGATGCACAGAATATGGTAAGTTGGAGAATATTTAGGATGGTTGGATTGTTCAGAGAGAATGATAAACAGAATAAAGTGAAGGGATGAAGTGCAGGAAGAATCCACCCACCCCCTTATTCGGGAACTAAACCAGATTAAAAACCTGGATTCCTACTACTATCTTTGGTGTATATGGATATAACAAGCATATATTATAAGACAAAGTGATCATGACTTACCATCAACCTCCATCTTTTCTTGCTTGACCTTACTATCAGCCTTGTCAAGATATCCAAAGCTTGGTTTCAGTTGAACAATACTATGAAGTGGTGTCAAGTGGAGCTCACCTATACAAGGAATAACATGGTTTCTTTATTTAATATTTCATTCATGAAGTACTTTCCAGAGCATCTCTCCTTGGACTGGGGAGGTCGCATACTGTACGTATACAGTTACCATTACTATTCCCAGAAATTGAGGCAGTTAATTTTCAATATTCATCGAAGCTGTTCTCCAAGTAAACTGTCCTTTAAGAGTAATCCTCAAGCGGTTTCTTCCAAGGGAGTCATGATTTGGAGAATAATCATATGAGTTCCAGCACCCACACTTGTCTCCCTGAGCAACAACTCAGGAATGTCATCTCTTCTTTTTTTTTTTTGCTGCATGATTGTGTTATTGATAGATAAGAGTATTTTTTTTTAGTTAGTTATGTTTGTATTTTGGATAATTGTTGATTTTTTGCCTTGCTTCCCTGGGGTCACCTTACCATTCTTTTTTGTCTATTGTATTTTCCCTTGATTTTGTTGTCAGCAACCTGTTTGTAGTTTATTGTATTTGATGGTTAATAATTGAATTTAATTCAAAAGTAGCACAGAATACAAGAACAGTGGCGTAACTACGGGGGGGGGGGGGGGGGGGGGGGGGGCATGTGCCCCCCAATCGGCCGACCAAAAAAAACGCGATAAAGAGAAAAAGGGGGAGAAAGGAAGAGAAACGTAGTTGGAAAGATGAAAATGTTATTCATTATAATGTCATATTATATCTTAATTATGTTATGTTACATTACAAATTTTTTTTATCATAACTTTATAAAACATAATTTGCTCAGGGCCTACATGTACATGTAAGTCTTCATTGTTCTTGGTGCTCGCATTGTAGTGCTGTAGCCGAACCGCCGAACCGAACGGTAGTTCGCCGAACATGGCACTTCCGAACCGAACAGAACCGAACCGAACACTAAGACTTGGTTCGGAAGTTCGGCAAAAAAAAAAAAACGGCTTTCAGCTAATAAATTTATAAGTTTACACCCTTTCTAATCATTATATTTGCGCATTCTCTATTTAATCTTCTTTGCAATTGTATGTTGGAAGTATGCGCTTATTTTGCGGTTACTAGATTTTGTTTTCATTTTCATGTTGACATTGTGGTTTTTACGGCCCTGATTAAGAAAGGAGATCCGATGAATGATGTTGCGCGAGCTTGCGCTATAATCATTTTACTGGCTTTCATCATCTCTCGCTCTGTGGCCGAATCGCCAAAACTGTATGAGTGTTCATTGGTTAAATCTAATTATCTAAAATATTGTTGTTTTTAGGTGGCGAACAAGATTCTTGTTTGAAAATCTTTAAAGTATTTTGAATGAACGAGCTCAATAAACTGAAAGTGAAAGATGAAGTACCATTAATATCACGAATTACGATACGATGTGATTAAGATCGTAACTCGTGTATTGTTGCGGCGGAGAATAAAGATCTGATTGAGGTGATTGACATTATTATTGAGGTGTCGGCTCGCTACTGTCTAGTTTTCATGATTTTAGAGAGAAGTAAAGAGTTTTGAAAACGAGAGATCCAGTGAAAGTGGGAAATAAAGTGAGTGACTGTTAGAGATGGAAAGGAGAGACGCAAAACAAATAATATAGAAATGAGATGAGGTGAAGTTATCTTTTTTATTATTAACAATCAGATGAAAATAAAAATCAAACACTCATGAATGATTACGGTATAGCGTATAGCAAGTTCCCCTTCCCCTCGTTGACAAGTTGAATGAAGATAAAGCCATGCGGAAACATTCATCTCTTGGGGGAAAATGACCCCCAATCTTTACTTTTTTCCCCCTTTCTTATCAACTTCTCAAATTAACCATAAACAATTCGATGATCACTCTACTCCCCCTGTCCCATTACAGTCGTAAAACTTTGCATCCCACTTGGTCTGTATGTTCATGGTCGAATGAAATCTGACCAATGAAATCATAGAAATCTCGGGAATTGCTCTTCAATCAGTGAGCTGAGTTTCGCGAGCAGACAAAGCACGTGGCTGTATGTACCGATGCGACAATCAGCGACATGCGATTGGTGGTTTAGTTCACCCATCGAGCCAATTAGCGAAAGGCGCATTACATAAGCACGCTTTCTTCGACACGCCCCTGGCCCTACTATGCCTACAGTTCAGTACACTGGCGCTGGCCGCCTCGTATGTGATGCAATTGCCAATCACGTTTGGCCGGACTGTATATATAAATATTCATGAGCTCAGAGTCCCGCTACAAGGGGACTGCATGCGCTGCGCTGGCCTAGCCTAGCTGGTACGAGTGCGAGCGTAGTTAATTTGGCAAGTATCCAAAGTGTGGTCCAGGTATGGACGACTAGGAAGAGTCGCCATTTTAGAACTGTGAGTTACCCAATAAATCTGTCATCAGATAATCAAATTCGAGATAACAGTTGATTCGTTGAGCGCTATAACTTTCAGAGTTTCATGTCAACAAGATAGAGATAAAATGGTTTGATGTGACAGAGGTACACGCGAGCACATGCAGTCAATCAAGTACAAATTGTCTACCGGTACGCTACGTATACCTGAATGAACTATAGCTTTATCAGTCTATCATTACCGAACCCCGAACCGAACCAATGTTCGGCAAATTTCTGCCGAACCTTGCCGAACCGAACCGAACCCGAACATGGCGCCTGACTTGCAGCACTATCGCATTGTCTGTTTAACGAGATATATAATCCTGTTGTACTAAAACCTCCCGTTTTCAAGTCAATATACAGCAAATATATTTCCTCGCACTTCAAATTATCATTGTTTTATGTAGTGACATGCTTCTTTTTCATGACTACTGAAAGTGATTGCCCCATGTTAAGGTCTTAATATATACATATGAAGCATTTCTTGTCCGTGATTACGTTCGCATTAGTGGATTGGTGAGATAAGTCTGCTTTCCATGAAATCCTAAAATTAGTCCTTAAAATGTCCCTTTTTCTGATCTGAATATAAATTTTTTTTCAGCTCTCGCTTCGCGCTCGCATCATTTGGTTAATGAAATACGCATGGTCCTTGTTAATTCCTACAAACAAGCTTTATAATGCCCCACTTCAGGTCTGAATTATCTAAATTTTCAGATCGCGCTCGCAACATTTGATTAGTGAGATGCGTATGATAATTATGATTACAATGACTACAAAAAGTGCTTCATGTGTTCAGATGTAATTCTAACAAAATCAGCGAGCGCTTGGCACTCACATTACATGACTATGGTGAGATATGTATACTCTTAATGGATTCCTAAAATAAAGTCCATAAAGTCTCCGTTTGGGGTCAATATATACCAAAATTTCAGCTCGTGCTTCGCGCTCACATTGTTTAGCGAGACAGGTACCTATCATTACAAAAATTTTCAGCTCCAGCTTTGCGCTTGCATTATTTGATCAGTGAGATACATATCCGTTTAATGACATTGTCCTTAAAAGGTCTCTATTAGGTTAGTATACCTGGCAACTGAGCACTTCGCGCGCTCACTAAATGACTCAAAATTTTTGCTGGTGCCCCCCAATGCCGTGACCTACGGTACGCCACTGTACAAAAGTATACAAAAATAGAATACAAAAGATACAAAAGTAGAGCAGAAGCATGGCTAAAGGAGAGCTACCTGGACATGGTTCTTCGCAATTACAGAATTCTGTCGGGGGTAGGTAAATTCATAAAAAACATGCAGAATTATGCCTTACTTTAAAAGTAATAACAAAGAGTGTTGCTAAGGCGAGCACATAATACGCCCGCCTGTAACGCGCAAAATGGAGTTATTGGTCAAGCAAGAAAAGTCGAAGGTGGCAACTTCACCTTTGACCTTAAAATCAATAGAATTCCTGGGATCCATGCTCGTATCATACACATCAAATTTAAGTTAAACTGAAGTTATCACGTTCACAAAGACTGCAGAAGGGTAAGTTGAAAACATGTCAGAGTGACCTTGACCTTTTGACCTCAAAATCAATAGGCTTCCTGGGATCTATGCTAGTATCATAAACACCAAATTATATGAGCCTAGGTTACGTAAGACTGAAGTAATCATGTTTACAAGGACTGCAGAAGGGTACTAAAGATGAAAATATGTCATTGTGACCTTGACCTTTGACCTAAAAAGCAATAGGCTTCCTGGGATCCATGCTAGTATCATACACGCCAAATTATATAAGCTTAGGTTAAGTTAAACTGAAGTTATTGCGTTTACAAGGAAAAGTTAACGGATGGACAGACAGACGGACGGTTTCACGGTACACCATGTATCTTTCTTGGGCAAGTGTTGGTAATGAAAAGGATCACCCAAACTTGACATTTCGACAACTGTGTTCTAGTCGTCTTTAGAAGAATGTGCAAAGTTTGTAAAAGCAGGCCTTATATACTGTCAAGGTGACGTATGCACGGTACTTTGCAGGGTACATGTCTCTGATTGGCTGGATAAGTCACATGACATCCACATATGCAGACCTGAGTGACAGTACACAGAATTGGGCGTGCAAATCAGCGAAGACCAGAAATGCCGTCAATTATCATTCCCCCAAAATGGCATGAATGACAAAAGCCAAATACGCTGTATCACTGCAATGCTCCCACGTGTGTGAAACGTCCCAGTAGGCTCCACACATTTGTGTAGGAAACTGTGAGTGGGGGCTAATTAGGGTGTGTTTATGCTTCCACATTTCAGGCCATAAATTAGCGTTTTCATACATGATTAGTCTTAAACACAGTTGCGTCCATGCTTACTTTCCTTTTAAACAACATTGCAGAATGCCAATCACAAACTTACAGAAAGGTGCATTTTTAAACGTTGTTTGACCAGAATCAGGGATTCTGGGGAAGTATAAACAGGACCAGTATAAACTTGTTTAAATGACATCATTTGTTAAAGGATTAAAAAAAAAAAAACGGAACATGATGAGGAGACATCACTGAGCCAGAAGCCCCAGTAGCATAAACAAATTGATGACTTATTATTTTCTTATGTATACTTATATACATTATTTTGTCTTACTATTATCCTCACCATGGTAGAAATTATATGGCTATATCAAGTAGTTCTATGCAATTACAAAGATCAGAAATTAGAAAATAAAAGTTAGAATAATCGTCGATCATAACGACACATTAAAAAAAAAATTCGAAAAAGAGCGCCCAATTGGACCCTGCCTTCCTGCTCAATGAAAATTTTGATGCAAAGCCAGCTGCAGATTGCAATTTTGCCTCTGAAAAATTAAGCATAAACAGCACTCCGAGAATGTTTGCAATTGGCGTTCTGAAATGATGTCTGAAAATGCTAATTCTGTTTCCCCAATGGAACACACCCTAATTAGCCTCATGTAAGTCTAGAATGGTAAGCCAGATATTGCTAAGTTCGAGGCTGCTGTCTTGAGGAAAAGTGTTATGTTCCTCAATCTCCATAGCTTCTCTGACTCTCCGCTGATGCCAGTAGGAGACATGGGTGACCAGTCTACTCTCATCCCAGATGATCCGGTGATCATGCGAGTGAGCATGATTGATAATTGCAGACTTGTCTCTTGCGTCTCTCCTACCATTGGCCTTGTGTTCCTTAATCAGAGTGTTAAGGAACAACCCGTCTCACCAAAGTAAACTTGACCACATTCACAGAGAATGTGGTAAACTCCAGGGAGGTTCTTTGGGTTGTGCTTGTCCTTGTGGGTAGTGAAGGCAGAATGAAGCTTATTTGAAGTTATTCCTTGTTTTGACATCTTCAAATACTATAGTGACAGCAGTAGTGTTATTTTACCTGTTTTTACTGAATTATAAACCGTAAAGATGAGTTTGGACTTAGACAGTACCAGGGCAGTGTTTGTTCAAAAACAGAGATGAGAATATTTAGCATTTAAGTCTGGCTTGATCTGTTCTTTGTGTAAGCACTTCACTTCTAAGTTTGCATTGCATAGTAATGCTAATGCATTCTGTTGTGTTTCTGTTAGAGTGTCAGGTGACAAAGTTTGAATGAGGCAGTGAGTCCCCTCGTTAATGGCTTTTGGATTCTCTGCAGTTTTAAATCACGGCTTCACGTGTGAGTAGACAAATTTTCCCAAATAGCTGCATTCAATTTGGGGCAACAGAGAGAGGGGCAATTGCTCGAGGGACGGTAGTTTCCTCCAGCTTCTTCCATAACATTCTCCTCTAGCTGATGTGACATGAGGTACATGGCAGACGTGGCTAAATCATTGTGTATTGCGCCACCAGCCCCAGTGGGGATAGCAAATTTCTGAGCAAGGGCAGGGACTTCGTCCTCATTTTCTAGCTCTTGACTAGGTGCAACAGTTTCGTTGATATCACCCTCATCGCTGCTGCCGTCATGAGAAATAGGGCATTGACCCATGTTATCAGAATCAAACGTTTCAAAGTCACTATCAACTCCAAGTAAACTCACATTATCTGCACATGTCGGTGGTAATGAAGAATCCCCGGTGGAGTACCGGTACTCATCATGGTACTAGCACTAGCCCATTGGCATGGCAGAAATTCCACCATTGTTTCCATCATTGATTCTAATCTGCCCAGTCTTCCTTGTAAATCAGCGAAGTCATCCTTCCCTTCGGTTTCTTGCACTTCTGTTTTGGCGCAGAGTTCCTAGACTCATAAAGCGTGGGTTTTCCAGAGTCATTTTTCTTGACTTTCGAATCAGGGACCCGAGGCAGTTTCGCCCGGGGAAGTTCCGGCTTCGTTGATGAGCTGATGGTAGATGGAGAACTTTGTATTGTAGCCGTTCTAAAACCATAAAAATTTACAATTTTCGACGAGAAAAAACAGTTTCTCAAATCTGTGAAGAAAAGGAGAGTTTCTCTCCCTGTGAAAATAATTTTCAAGACCGGTAGTCTAAAGAAACGTCAAAAATAAAGGTTATTTTGACTGCTGAGGAAAGTTGCTTTCCCCTCTGAAACTAGCGCCGCAAATTAACTGCGCATGCGCGGGTGGGATCTCATGTAATAACGATCGAGGAAATAAAATACATTCACTGGCCCTAAATGAAATTTGACTTTGATCATGTGACCTAAGACTTGTCACTGATATTTGATTACCCCTATGTCACATATCATAAACTATATCCATATCAAGTTATGATGGCAATTCAACAATTACCCCCAACATCGCCAAAGTTCATTGACCATAAATCTAGTAATTGTTATTATTATTAATATTAATATTAGGTCTGATTCAAACTGGGTGGTTCACCGGTGCAAATTTGTCCAGGCCAGTGCTCCACTAAAATAAATCTATAAAAAATTAAGTGTCTCCAAAGACTATGAATTATCAACAAAGTTTAGGTCTACATGTACATTTCCTCATCTAGATAATATATAAAAATTTTCACATGATTATTTACAAACCTTGGTCAAACAAGTATAGTTATGAAAATAATATTACAACTTTAGGTTTCTTGATTTCCTTGCTTGAATTGATTGACCCGAAGCATTTCAATCCATTTAATCATGTTGCGTGTGCGCACAGCCATACTGTTCTGTTTACGACCTATGAACACAGAAGGTGTTAACACTTTAAAATGCAACAAAGCAAAAAAGGTCAAGAGTGAATGTTTAACTAACCTCTTTTCAAGACTCCTACAGCATATTTAGCCATGGAATCCAGCGAGTTGGTCGAAGTCAGCATCTGGCGGTCCATCTTATTACTTTCAAATAAATAAAAAATATTTGTTTATTCAATTTACAGTATATGTCACAAATTTATATTTATAAAACAAGGAGGTTCACGAACCATGAGTCTCGCCTGATTTCACGATCAATAAAATATGCAATGTGATCTTTTGATCCCCTCGATGACCTTTGACCTTATCATCTTCATGAACACATGTGTGGTATCACCCAATGATTATTTGTACCAAGTGTAAACACAATTGACGCAGAAATAAAGAAATGAGAGTAATTTGAAAAAAATCTGGACCTTTTGGCCCTTAAATGACCTTTGATCTTATTATCCTAAACAACACACAGGTGGTTTCACATAAGGATCATTTGAACCAAGTGTGATAAAAATTGATGCAGAAATAAACAGATCTATGAGCAAGTTGCACAGAAACTTCAACAAGTGGAACGCCTCTAGCAGTCTCGCCTGCATTTTTTTTTAAAAGAAAAGAAAAGGTTTCTGTGACTCAAATTGGAAGCCAGTTCATTTGCGCCATTTTCTATGATTGAGACACAGTCAGTAGCAAACTGCATGCATAGTCACGTCGCTCCGCTTCCTCGCTGAGACTCAAAATTAATTGTTTTGTTTTTTTAAACTCACTTTTCATGCCTGTATTTAAAGGGCAGGTCCATCCCAGGAAAAAGTTGATTTGAAACAATAGAGAAAAATCAGCATGATGCTGAAAATTTCATCAAAATTGGATGTAAAATAAGAATGTTATGACATATTAAAGATTTGCCTATTTTTCACAAAACAGTTATATGCACAACTCAGTGATATGCAAATGAGAGAGTTGATGATGTCAATGCAAATGAGAGAGTTGATGATGTCACTCACTCACTATTTCTTTTGTTTTTGTTTGAATGATACAATATTTCAATTTTTACAGATTTGACGATAAGAACCCTCTTGGTCGAACCACAAAATATTAAAACATTGGTCATTCCATACATGTATGTTCAGGGAGGAATAAAACTTTATTTCACATGCCAATAAGGAGAAAATTGAAATGTTTCATACTTCATACATGTATAATAAAATACAAAAGAAATAGTGAGAGGGTGATGTCCTCAGTCCCCTCATTTGCATACTGACAAGGATGTGCATATAACTGTTTTGTGAAATTAAGCGAAACTTTAAAATATAACTTTCTTATTTTGCATCTGATTTTGATGAAATTTTCAATTCTATGCTTGTTTGATTTTTCTCTTTTTATTCAAATCAAGTTTTTGTTGGGGTAGACTTTTCCTTTAATAAGTTTCAGTTACATAAAGCGATAATAATAATAATAATAATACATTGTATTTATATGCAAAGCGATAGTAAATAAATCACAGGTATCTGAAACTCTGAATGTCTACATGTATACATGTAACTTTGCATGAAATTTAAATAGGGTAAAATTATGAAACAGAAATACAACCTTTGCAAAGAACCCCATGAGCTCCAAAATAGCCACTGTAAAATACATTACGGTTGGCTATTTTTCAGGGGGAAAATCTTAAAAGAGCCCTCATAAAAAAAATAATAAATTTTTGATTGGTTGTCCAAGGTAATTTCCTGCTGGCCCCAGGCCATCGCTAATGTTGAGCCTAAACTGTAGCTAGTTCATATGTACAAGCTGAGTAGAATGAAGGTTTCCCAACAGATTTGGGGGATTTTTCCCTGTTTTTAATCATATTTAAAAAAAAATTAAATAAAAATAAGAATTGAGGCAGCCTGAAAAATTAAAGCAGGTGGGGATGAGAAATAAACATGTATTATTTCACATTGCCTTTGTAGGGTTCAAACCTTATATCTCAAAATTAAAAAAAATGATGGAAGCTTGGAAAAATTGTCTGCACAGTCTCCTAATTCCTGTAGAGAACTCTTTCTAAGAGAAAAAAATTGAGCTTTTTCCTTTAATCACTTCATTTTTTAAAATTTTGAGATACTAGTAAACCCTAGGGTTATTGGCTTCATCAATAGAAATGAGAAAAACAGGCAATTCATCTTTTAAAATGATATTATTTGGAATGTCTCGTTCATAATTTTAAACATGGTACAAGTTATGAAATATACAATACTATGTAAAAGATGCAGTAATTACCTCATGAAAGATCTATTCTCAGTGCTGTTCATTCCATCTACATTAAGAGCAATTTGTTCTCCTTTACTTTTGGCATAGTGATCACTCTGAGTGTCCAGAAACAGTTCAAGCTCCAACTTTTGTGAACAAACATTGTTTAAAAAAATAAGTAGAAAATGCTTCAATCCATTAATTACATAACAGTACATCCTGAGATATTTCAAAAGTGAGTACCTTGGAACTTGACAAAATCTTACACATGTATTTTTATTTCATTTCATCCCCCCCTCCCCAAATCAATCAATAAATTCATCTGTAATCATATAATACATTATTGAAACAGGGTGATGAAAATCTTCTAACAACAGATCCATTAGAGGAAAAATCTTTTTACTTTTTACTTGACTTCAAGATCATGGTAAGTTTGTTTATTGTGTAACCAATTTATAGTTATTAATAACTGTAAGACATGTAGGCCCAAATTCACAAAGGTGGTTTTGAAAACCATCGGTTGAACCCATGGTTTATGCAGATTTCCTTTAAAAATTACGCTTATTACCGTGTATTATATTTAAAAATGTCCAATGCTAATCCTCACATTTGTCACAATGCATCAAATTGATGCCTGTTGCCATTACCATGGTTAAGTATGCTATTTTATTCATGAGTCCACTGATTTAAGGAGTCCACTCTCTAAACAATGGACTCCTGAATAAAAGAGCGTATTTGACCATGGGAACAGGCATCAATTTGGCGCACTGTGACAAGAGCGATCATCTTTAATGTATGTGGTAGATAAGCGTAATATATTCAGGAAATCTGCATCAACCATGGGTTTAACCAGTGGTTTTCAAATCCACCTTTGTGAATTCGGGCCATAAAGTCCTCTAAGAATTTCAATATCATATTAGTAGTAAAAAGATGTATCAGCCATATTACAAAATTACTGAGCACTGGCAACAATCAAACACCAGATTTCTTATTTGGAAACAGAAAAAGCAAAATACAAAATATTGAGTGAAATCTGATTTTTATTTTGAGATATTAAACAGAAAACAGTCATTTATTTACATGGAATCAATCAGGAATGAAATATGTAAAATCAAACATTTGAAGAAAAAAAAATTTCATCTTCTTTAAAAATCCTTTTTTATTTTTCCCCTGCATAATGGAAATTTAATAATTTTATGGACATCTTAAGTTGGCTTTTCACTCTTAGATTTGAGAAAATTGAACACTTATTTGCAATGAACTTATAGTTTTTGCTTGGACAAAACAGAAAATTGAACACCTTTTCTGATTCCAATTTTCTGGATTTTTTGTTGTTTTGCTTTGACGAAACAGAAAAGTGAAGACTGCGCCTACGTTAATCTTTGTGCAAGCTAGTTCAGGGAAAATATGATCATAGCTAACCAAAAAGCAGAAATACAGTATGAGAAGAAGGGGAAGGGGAGGAACATGAAAAGAAATAAAGAGATGGGAAAATAAGGAAATAAGTTTTTAAAATTCAACAAATAGGCCTAAACATTCCACCCACACACACCGAACTCCCATTTCCAGGGCACGCAGCGGCTTAGCTAGGAAAAAGCTCAGAAAAATGCACTAAAATGCACTAAAAATGAAGAAATCCGTTGTTTTGTTCTGGGATCGCGAATGTTTCTCGCAAATTTAGAATTGTATCTTCAAATTACAATCGAAAAAGAAACAAGTGGAGTGCCTCTGGCAGTCTCACCTGCATCACGCAATTCAATATAGCAGCAGTGCTGACTTTGAAAACTACTATAAAACAAGGCAAAAGCGATTTTGTGTCTCACCCACTTATGAAAATAACCAGAAATATTGTGATTTGCGAGGGCATGCAACAGAATTGTATCAAAACTTCATTGTGAAATAACTGTGATGGAATAACATTTGTTACAAGTCTTGCACGTAAACTTTAATGTTATCAGTAAGAAAATTCTCTGTTGATATATCGATAGAAATATCTTACCGACATTGACAACTATCGACAAAAGAACATTTTATTACTAAGCCAGTTCGAGGTAAAATTGAATGCGCCACCGCAGTTTAGACAAGGCCGCATCCCGTCCACGTCGGTGACGTACAGTAGCTTTAGGATAGGCTTGGGTAACACCAATGTAGCATAACTGGCGACACAGATTGTGCACTGTCAGTGTCAGTCCAACTTGTTTACTTTTCTGAAGTTACGAACATGAAGAAACGAATAACACCCATACGAACTAAAAAGAAATTTACCTGTGAGGCTGTAAAGTCACAATGTTGTTTACTAAACCTCGTTTTGGTAATGAACTTCCCCAAATCCATCGAGGAAGCAGAGGCCATCTCTTGTGCACACGCTCGTAAACATCCAGTGCAGTCATTGATTGACTGTATATATCCAGCCTACTGAACCAATGTTTTTGCTGTCAAGTTCGTCAACGAATGAAACTATCGTGGTGCGCGAGACAGCTAATAAGAGCTGAAGCAATTAGACCGTTATTACTGGCCGGTTGAGCTGGGGTTTCCCCACGTTTATAATATCAATAGACCATTTCCCACACTCGTGACTTCACAAGCGCGCATGCTACAGTGGGCCAGCAGCGGTGTTTTATGAACAAAATAATAAAGACCGCTACTGCGAAAAGTGTGAATGCAGAGGAACTTTACTGAACTACATAATAGCGGGTATTGTTGACGAGAGAAAGGTTATCGATATATCGCTATGTGGCAAAAACGTGTGTTTATCGACAGGACTAGCGATAAAGAGGTTCTCGATAACAGAACTAGATAGTACCTTGATTTATTCAACCTAAGATGGCTTTCTAACCTTCTCATTTCTAATTCAGTGCAATGAACCCAAAGAAAGAAAGGGCGGAAAGCAGAATACACTAACAGAAACAGGTAGACTTTAGGTGCACATGCCAGAACAAACTACTTTCCATTAAAAAAATACATTAAAGGACAAGTCCACCCCAACTAAAAGTTGATTTGAATAAAATAAGAAA
The DNA here is from genome assembly GCF_037042905.1 of Lytechinus pictus. Classification (NCBI taxonomy): domain Eukaryota; kingdom Metazoa; phylum Echinodermata; class Echinoidea; order Temnopleuroida; family Toxopneustidae; genus Lytechinus; species Lytechinus pictus. The sequence continues at coordinate 1,617,534 of NC_087254.1, read as the reverse complement.
ATCAAACAAGCATAACACTGAAAATTTCATCAAAATCGGATGTAAATAAGAAAGTTATGACAATTTTAAAGTTTCGCTTAATTTCACAAAACAGTTATATGCTCATCCTGGTCGGTAAGCAAATGAGGAGACTGATGACGTCATCCACTCACAATTTCTTTTGTATTTTATTATATGAAATATGAAGTATTCTAATTTTCTTCTCATTGTCAAGCGAAACAATGATGAATTCCTCCATGAACATGTGGAATTAGCATTGTTTAATACTCTATGGTTCATTCAAGTTAGTCCTTATTGTCGAATCTGTAAAAAATGAAATATTGTACAATTCAAACAATAGAAAACAAAAAGAAATAGTGAGTGAGGGACATCATCAGCCGTCTCATTTGCATGTCACTGAGTTGTGCATATCTCTGTTTTGTGAAAAATAAGCGAAACTTTAAAATCTCATAACTTTCTTATTTTACAATGGATTTTGATGAAATTTTCAGCATCATGCTAGTTTGATTTTTCTCTATTTATTCAAATCAACATTTTTCTGGGGTGGACTTGACCTTTAAGGGCAAAAAGGCAAGAGATGGGGTTTATACATGCTACAAAGGAGAATGGCCCAATGAAGTAAAATGTCCCAATACTGGATCTAGATACTACAGATATATTTTCTATTGTTCTCATGAATAGTAACTGATTTTTGTCAGACATACTGTGCATAAAGTGGATATGTAATTCAACAATGTTAATAATCAACTTGCAGGCAAGGAGAAAATATAGGAGAAAAGTTTTGGCCAGCCTAAATTCGATGTCATGGACAAGCTTTTGGCTGGCTAAAAATCTTGATGTTAATGGGGATGGGTATCTGCTCAAAAACAAAGCACAGTAAACTACACTAGAAGGAAAACCTTTGAAACAAAATTAGATTTATATCACAGTGCTTCACAAAAGAGAGATGTGACATGTTTTAGGAGGAATCCCACGAACAGACTTTCACAGTGGCTTTGACTTTGTTAAAATAAGAAAAGATGCTATTAAATGGATCCATGCTGTAATATGCCATTCAAACCTTTGTTAATTGATGTGTACCTTTTTCTGTTTAGGTTTGATCCGAGCTGATGTGTATTCAAAGTCATCATAGGACATGTGATTGGGACGAACTGGATACTGAATGCAAAGATAAAAAAAGACCAACGTAAAATGCTACAGTCATAGAAATAGGAAAATGCAATATATAACAAAATCATTGTAAGAAAACAGCAAAAGAGAAATGAGAGGGTGAATGTATAAAAGAAATTGAACAAAGTATAAGGGGATGTTATGTTAACTCAATTTATTTAAACCTCAGTAGGCATGTTCAGATGCCATCTTGCACTCTCCCCCATCTGTCTAATGAAAACAAGTGGAGTGCCTCTGGCAGTCTCGCCTGCATTACGCGATTTGATATAGCAGCAGTGCTGACTTTGAAAACAGCTATTGAATAATTATTCACAAAAGAAACATTCGTATGATAATAAAAAAGGGACAGTGAGTTATCGTTTCAGAAAATCTTATATTCCATTTCAGCATGTCTGAAAACAGAAATTCCGTTTCCCCATAGACTTTGTGTACATGTACATGAAACTGTGACAATTCCGTTTACATAGAAAATCAATACGCAATTTGTATCGATGTCAAAATGCTCGCACTGGTCAAAATTTGTATCTGCCACTGTACTAACAATGCTTTAAAATCGATTTTAATCGAAGATATTTGAGCACAGATCCATAAACTTTCAAAGTTATGATGAATATCAACAAATACCCCCAACATGGCCAAAGTTCACTGATCCTAAATGAACTTTGACCTTGGTCATTTGACCTGAATCTTTGGCATGGTGTTCAGTAATACTTGATTACTCTTATGTCCAAGTATCATGAACTAGGCGCATAACCTTCGGTTAAGATTTTGATATTGATTCCCCCAACATGGTCCAAGTTCATTGACCCTATATGACCTTTGACCTTGGTCATGTGACATCAAACTCTGGCAGGATGTTGAGTAATACTTGATAACCAATATATCCAAGTTTCATGAACTAGGCCCATATACTTTTTTTTATTTATGAATGATGACATTTCAAAAACTTAACCTTCAGTGATTGACGATCCTGATGCTGGGGGTTGAAGTACCCTCAAGGTTTATGGGGGGGGGGGGGGGGGAGGGGTCCGTCGTGCATGTGTCATTTAGCATAGTCGTCTCGCTCTGCTTTGTTGCACACAATGAAAGGATTTGAATAAATCACAAGCTCTCCCATTAATACATGTAATGCAAATCCCTTAATTGGGTTTACAATTCTTTTTTTTTTAATAAGAAGGAACATACATGTATTCAATGCTGATCATACAAGGTGGCTCATGAATCACAAGTCTCACTTGATTTCACAATCAATAAAATATGCACTATGATCTTTTGACCCCTCGATGACCCTTGACCAGTCATCCTTAAGGACACACATGTGGTATTACACAACAATTGTATGTGTACCAAGTGTGAACATAATTGATGAAGAAATGAAGAGCAAGTTGGACAAATTGACCTTTTGACCCCTAGATGACCCTTGACCCCATCATCCTCAAGGACATGCACACATGGAATTACCCTAGGATTATTTGAGCCAAGTATAATAATCAAGATTGATGAAGAAATAAAGAATTGTTGATGCTAAAAGCAATGAGTCTTGATCTGCTATGCAGGTGAGACAAAAATAAAATCAATATGAATAAAAATGTCAACATGAAATATGGGAATTTAGGAAGAATGATGTTGTTTCGTTTAGACATATTTATCAGCAGCTTGATTTTTCATAAAACCATTTCTCACCTGAAAACAATACAAATTTTCAGCCAACTCCTTTGAGAGGTAAACATCGACCTGAAATGAGAAAAACAAAAATAATACAGAATAAAATGAAAGTGTGTTTCATGTATTTTTCATCTTTAGCAATGTCAGTATCCATAGGGCACCTTACATGTAGTTGTTAATTCTCATTTTTTCTAGCATTTTCTCCAACTACCATTTCTTTGTTTTCTTTTCAATAGAAACTAATGCTCTTTCCAATAACCAATTTACAATTGTTTAGTTTTTCACTAAATTTATCTGAAAATCGGTAATTCAGTACATCAATGTTCCCCAAAACTCTTTAAGATTTGATAGCTTTAGTTGAAAGTAAGTTCCAGTCACAGACCACTCATCCAATGTTGGAGGTTAGATACAGAGTTAGATAAAAATGTCCCATCAGTTTGAAGCTGTCTTGTCTAAAGTATAGGTTCCATGACACTTGCTCTGGCGACGAGTCTTGCCTGATTTCGCGATTAATAAAAGATGCAATATTTTCTTTCTTTCTTCCTTCCTTTCTTAATTCTTACACTCTAAATTCCAAGGACTTAAAAGAACTCCAGATTGGCTGTGAATAGTGACTTTCATTTTTTTAAGTCATTGCCACTTCTTATTTAATTCACCCGTCTTCCTCTTCTTGTTTTCCTATTTTTTATTCTCTTCTGTTTTTCCTTTTTTTTCTTTCCCCCTTTTCTTTTTGCTCCGCCAATGGGGGGGCTCGGATCTGCCTATGGGTATATAGTCACATTATATTAAGTAAAAGGGTTGGAAGCAGAGGAACATAACATAGGGGAGATTGGGGTTAATTTATGCAATACTGCCCTCAATTTATTGCCATTATCAACAGCCATCCACCATATTACAGACAACACTGTACAATAAGCCTGGTAAAGTTAGAAAGGAATTTTCGTTTTTTCAACTGAGTATTTTTTTTCTCTGTCAGAAATGTTTTATTATCTCAGAGAAGTTTATAGATCAAGTTGGCCAGTTTGGGGGTATAATAGACACTTGCACCAAGCTACAAAATAAGGTTATTAATATGCCATGGTGAAGTTCCTTTTTTGTGCTGTAAGCTTACAAATGCTACATAGGCCCAGGGTGCTACATAAGCACTTGCCCAATTGCCCGGGGCAAGTAAAAGTTAGAGTCAGGCAAGTTTTTTAAGTAAAGACCAAGACTACTTGCCCAAATTGGGCAAGCAAAATGCTTACAGTAGAATGACCAAAATTAGGGTCTATATGATTTTGGTCATGGCAGGCAAGATAAAATCACTTTGGAAAAAGAAATGCAATAAGAAAGTAGATCAGTTCATGTCAAAACAGAGAAAAAAGGTCAATGGTTTATAAAACCTCAAAACTTTCTTTTGGAGAAAAAAAACACAAAATTTCAAAGATTTTTTCAGGCGAGTGAAATAGATTTTTGGGCAAGTATATTCCAACTATTCATAAATTTACTTGCCCGACTGGGCAAGTACTTTTAAAAAGTTATGTAGCAACCTGCATGGGCCTCTGGGGCTAGTTGAAACAAAATTGAAGGGGCTATTTATAACATGTTCCAAGTTACCCCAAACATAAATGAATAAAACACTGGATTTGAGAAAATAATGTATACAATATTTCACACTCTTTTGAATATGTATTGTAAACCATGCTTGTTTTGAGTGTGCATTTAAGGACTACTATGGGCCCCTTATGCAATATTAACCCTTATTAACCCTTAACCCTCAATTTGAGTCCCCCCACTCGATAAATTTGTCACTTCACCGTCGCGCGAAATTTTCTAACTGCACCGCTCACTGACTTTTTACTTTCAAGTCTTGTGCATCATTTGAGACCAAATTTGCGATGCCCGGGTGAGTGATTTCAAAATCATGCAACATTTTGTACGTGCATGTCGGACCCAAAATTGCTCGAATGTACAAGGTCAATGCAAATTGTGTTTTTCGAACGAAAATCATGAATATATGATTATTTTAAAATTTGCTCGCTCAAATGGATTTATTAATATGCAAAAGGGTCCCCAACAAAGTTCATCAGAAAAAAAGGAAAAAGAATATAAAAAAAGGTTCGAAAAAACAAAGAAATACAAAGACAAGAGTGTCGCTAAGGCAAGCACATTATACGCCCGCCTGTAATGCAGAAAAATGGAGTTAATGGTCAAGCAAGAAAAGTGGAAGGTGGCAACTTTACCTCTGACCTCAAAATCGATAGGCTTCCTGGGATCCATGCTAGTATCATACACACCAAATTATATGAGCCTAGATTAAGTTAAACTAAAGTTATCGCGTTTACAAGGATTTCAGAAGGGTAAGATGAAAACATGTCAATGTGACCTTGACCTTTGACCACTTGACCTCAAAATCAATAGGCTTCCTGGGATCTATGCTAGTATCATACACACCAAATTATAGGAGCCTAGATTAAGTTAAACTAAAGTTATCGCGTTTACAAGGACTTCAGAAGGGTAAGATGAAAACATGTCAATGTGATCTTGACCTTTGACCTCCAAATCAATAGGCTCCTGGGATCCATGCTAGTATCATACACACCAAATTATAGGAGCCTAGATTAAGTTAAACTAAAGTTATCGCATTTACAAGGACTGCAGAAGGGCAAGATGAAAACATGTCAGTGTGATTTTGACCTTTGACCATTTGACCTTAAAATCAATAGGCTTCCTGGGATCCATGCTAGTATCATACACACCAAATTATAGGAGCCAAGATTAAGTTAAACTGAAGTTATCGCATTTACAAGGACTGCAGAAGGGTAAGATGAAAATATGTCACTGTAACCTTGACCTTTTGACCCCAAAAGTAAAAAGGCTTCCTGGGATCCATGCTGGTATCATACATATACCAAATTATATGAGCCTAGGGTAAGTTAAACTGAAGTTATCGTGTTTACAAGGAAAAGTTAACGGATGGACGAACAGACACCGAGCGTGATACGTCCCGTCAGGATGGGCGTATAAAAAACAAAAAATACATAAGAAATTATACTTTTTGCAATTTTTTCGTAGGTATTTGTTACAAATGTAAAAATTGATGCTCTCACCAAAAATTAGCATTCTACTAGCTAAATAGATTAAGTTAAAGGCAAAAACATACACCAAAATTTTTTTTTTTTAAAGGGCAAATTTCATGTTTATTTGCATAATTAATTAATTAAAAAATATAAACAATTTATCTTTGTCATGTAAATTTGATGCAGAAGTACATTAAATTGATGATACACTTAATTGCATGTAAAATCAAACACTCATAAATATGCAGAATTCTACTACACAGTCGGCTTGCATGAGTGGCTGTATAATATAGAAAATATAAAGTTCAACATATCAGAATACACCTTTAATATTTTGAACTTGAAAAAATAAAGCAAATAGGCTAAAACTAAAATATCACAGTTGTAAGTAGTTTAAGTATAATTTTTAATTGACCATGCAGTGTTCCAACTTACCCCATACCTCGTTCCAACTTACCCCGTATATGGGGTAAGTTGGAAAGCTTGCGATGGTCTTGTTCAAGGTGGATTGTTTTTCAGTAACCATCATAGAGTTTTAAAGTTTCATGGGGTACGTTTGAAGCCCTTAGATATATGCTTTAAGCTGACATATTGTTTCTCAAATCTATTTGGATTTTACAGCCATTTTTGTCAAAAATATTCTCAAATAAACCCCAATATCCCCTACCAACGCTTATATACTAACTTTTTCATGGATACGATGAACCTTCGAGAGAGCTTGTCATCTATCTGTATATATCTAACCAATGTAATTAAATTGTATACTGTCTTTTGGGTCATTGTCAAGTGTTAAGAAAAATCCATTTGAGATCGATAATTAGGGAGTGGGCCTATATTGGAATATCATTATTAGGTTTACCTCGGGCGAAGTTCGTGCAGGCTCCACTCCACTTCCGCTACACTACGCTCCAAATACCCGAACTTCGTGACGGTGAACTCGATCGGATATTCGGTGTCACAAAGGTGGGATGGAAATCATGTTTATTGTAAAAATTAAAGAAAAACAATATAACAAGAAAGATAAATAACTTAATATCTTACTCTACACCCGTATTTCACTCCGTGTCCATCCTCCGGTTATCCTCAAAATTGGTGATTTTGGGCCAGTATCAATTTCCTCACACATATTACTCACGGCCGATTTCAAAACATCGCATGCGATCGGCGCGACCGATCGCATGCGATGTTTTGAAATTGGCCGTGAGTACGCGTACGCATGCGAGGTTTTGAAATCGGTCGTAATATGTGTGAGGAAACGGAAAAAATATAATTTTTTTTTTTCGGGGGCTCCATTTTCAATTTTTTGTAAAATTTCGGGGCTCCATTTCTTTCTTTCGGGGGCTACTTTTTCATTTCAGGGCCTCTTTTCAAATGCTACGTTTTTGTATTTTGAGGAATAACTGTTTACTTTATTATTTAGAATTATTACTTATTGTTTAATATTGTATGATTTTTTTAAGGTATTTTTTTCATGCTTAGAATCTTGGATGTGTTTGTGTGGGTGTGACTGTGAGTTGAACTTGGATATAAATGAATTCAATATCTGATTTCTACTCCATCTATTCCAGTACAAAACCCTGTACTCGGCCATGTCATAAAGGCCCACATACCCTAACTTTTCCTGAAGTTCTTTGAAAACGCAATTCTCCACGAAAATTGCATTTCTCTATGGGGGAGTCTAAATTTGGTGAGAATGAACTCATTAATAACTTAAATATACATGACAATGAAGAAATCATCAAACTTTATTGGCATTTTTGAATAAAATACCCGAAATGTAAACTCTGACTGAAACAAAAAATCACCATCATTGAGGCCTTTACTGAGCGAATTGTCCCCAAGAGCTCTGGCAGAGAGACAGAGCTCAGACTGGCTAGCTAGTACAAGCGCCAATGCGTACGTGCGTGAGCCTCCCGCCGGTCATGTAAAAATAGATGGGAGCTTTGTTTTATGATTTATTGTCTGATATTTACCTCATCCCCTAGAAAAATAAAACAAATGATTTTTAAGTTATAATTAGCAAATAAGATAAGTTATTTTGGATGTTACTAGGCCGTTTTGAAAAGCAAAGCCGAATGTGTGTTGCCCTTCCAGGTATAAGTGACCATGATATCGTGCTAGTGGAATCCTCTGTTGTAGCGCGCAGGAAAAGACCGGTGAAGAGGAAAGTATTCCTTTGGAAGCATGCTGACATGGAACCCTCCAAGACTGTCTTGCCTTTCAACATTCCTTTACAGAGCAATTTGATAGGACGAGTCCTGTGCAAGTCATGTGGGACAACATCAAGTCTACCCTCTTATGTCTCATGGAAAAGCATGTACCATCTAAGATGACATCAACAAGATACAATCACTCCTTCATTGAAGCAGTTGACCCGTAGGAAGAAGCGATGCTTTGACAGAGCTAAGGCAAGCAACAACCCTGGGGATTATAACAAGTACTTGGCTGTAAAGAAACAGACAAAGAAAGCATGTAAAGCCGCTTACTTCAAATATGTTGAAGATATTGTCAGCCCAGATTCAACCACCAATCCTAAACGATTCTGGAGTTACATTAACAGCAAAAGATGTGACTCATCTGGGGTAGCTTCGCTGAAGTCAAGCGATGGATTTACATACTCGGATAGTGCTTCAAAATGTAACATCCTGAATAGACAGTTCTCATCTGTCTTTACTAGAAATGAAGACATGACTAACATGAAGGACATGGGAAGTTCTCCCTATCCCTGTATGGAACCCATCACCATACAATCCGATGGTGTGCAGAAAATTTTGTCTGGTCTACAAATCCATAAAGCCACTGGGCCCGATGAACTGTCTTCACGGCTATTGAAAAACCTGGACCGCGAACTCGCGCCTGTTCTGACAGTCCTATTTCAAGCTTCCCTTGACCAAGGAGTTGTTCCAGCTGACTGGAAGAATGCAAACATTGCCCCTGTCTTCAAAAAGGGTGAACGATGTAAGCCAGAGAACTACAGACCGATCTCGTTAACATCAATGACATGCAAAGTTCTGGAACACATTGTCCACAGCAATATTATGGACCATCTTGAAGACCATGACATACTCTCTGATGCTCAGCATGGTTTCCGTAAAAAACGATCCTGTGTCTCACAACTTGCTCTTGCGGTCCAAGACCTTGCGAAGGGTATAGACGACAGAGAACAGATCGATGTCATCCTGCTAGATCTTGCCAAGGCCTTTGACAAGGTGCCACATGGGAGACTTCTTCATAAGCTCGATTTTTATGGTATACGGAACTCTACCCATGAATGGATAGCCGACTTTTTTGACAGTCGCACGCAAGTACTCCTTGAAGGAACCATCTCTACCAAGACCCAAGTGACATCGGGAGTTCCGCAGGGTAGTGTCGTCGGTCCGATGTTGTTTCTGATATTTATCAACGACCTACCAGAGTACCTGTCTAATGACACCACTGTTAGGCTTTACGCAGATGACTGCCTAGTCTATCGCAAGATAAGGTCAGAGGAAGACGGTGCTCAACTGCAGGAAGACATCAAGTCCTTGGAGCAATGGGAGGCTGACTGGCTGATGGAGTTCAACCCCAAGAAATGCCAAGTCCTCCATGTAACCAACAAACAAAAGCCTATCATATTGCCATACATCCTTCATGGTTTCACCTTGGACAAAGGAGACACAGCAAAATATCTTGGAATCTACCTCCATCAAAAGCTCAGCTGGAATCATCACATCAGTCAGGTAGCAAAAAAGGCTAATTCCACCAGGGCTTTTCTTCAAAGGAACATTAGATCATGTCCTCGCAAAGTCAAGGTGCTCTGCTACCTCACTCTACTTAGACCAGTCATGGAATATGGAAGCATCATCTGGGATCCTTTCACTCAAGCTAACATCATGAGGCTTGAAATGATACAGAGAAGGTATGCTCGCTTTGTTTGCAATGACCACCGCAGAACAAGCAGTGTCACCTCCATGCTCCAACAACTGCAATGGCCATCCCTGCAAGAAAGGAGAGCCCAGGCAAAGGTTGCGATGATGTTCTGCATTAAGAACTCGTTAATATCCGTCCCCGAGGCGACTCTGATCCCATCTCTCCATTCATCACAAAGAGGTCATAACCAGAAATTACAAGTACCATTTGCTAGGACACAGACACTGCAAAAAAGCTACTTTCCTGACGCAACCAGGCTATGGAACGCTCTTCCACAGGTCGCCGTCTCATGTACCTCTCTTCCAAGTTTCAAAAGGGAGGTACAGAAAATCCAGCTCCGTTAACTTTCTACGGATGTCTTTTTAGCTGCACACTCTTAGAGTTTATTTTAGACCGCTCATTTGAGACACTGTACATACATTGCATCTGCACAACAGTACGACAATACGCCAGATGGTGGCCTGTACTTATAGAGAAGAAGAAGAAGACAACTCACCAATGCGAGGTTACTAGACTCTGGGATTTATTTCCTGTGTAATTCGAATTATTTTATCACAGAATTGTGATATCTGTAGGGGAAAATGTGCATTAGAAATTGCACATGGTGGTAGTCATAATGGACCCCTATACATGCAACCGTTTCCCGACCGTTGCGTTGATTTCTTTTTTCATACCATGTGTAAGGAAAAACGTGGTACAGAAAAAAAGACGCAACTTCGGGATTTGAAACTGTGCTCCTCGCTATTTCCAAGGCTTGTCATGATTTTGAGTGCGGATTTTTGATTATTTTTTAATGGTAAGCGGAGCTCGAGCATATGGCGCTCGTGGGCCGCTGAGTTGTTATCGCTCGGCAATAATTTCGGGGGCAACATCAAGATTTTATATCGCCCCTGAAAGCATGATTTTGGGTGATTTCGAGGGCGACTTTAGGCATTTCCGGGGCGAATTCGCCCGCCGCCCCCGTGTATTTTTTTCGCTGTGAGGAAATTGATACTAGCCCAAAATCACCAATTTTGAGGATAACCGGAGGATGGACACGGAGTGAAATACGGGTGTAGAGTAAGAAATTAAGTTATTTATCTATCTCGTTATATTGTTTTTCTTTAATTTTTACAATAAACGTGATTTCCATCACACCTTTGTGACTCGGCATATCCGATCGAGTCCACCGTGCCGAAGTTCGGGTAGGTGGAGCGTAGTGTAGTGGTAGTGAAATGGAGTGGAGCCTGCACGAACTTCGCTCGAGGTATATTAGGTTAATTAATAAATAATTCAGTATAGAAGACAACTGTTTGGGTATAGTTTATCAAATTGAGGTGTTTCATTATGTTTCTGTTTATTCTGTACTCTGTAAAAATATTCTAAATGTGTATATGTCTACAAAATTTCCAGATCTGCAAGAAAATAAAAATGGATGAGAGCTCAATGAAACATAGATACCGGTCACCCACGGCTACATCTAAGCCGCCGACTACAGAATAATTGAAGGCATGACGCATTCAACAAATAACGTTAATTTACGAAAAACTAATACGAGGACTTACAGAATGAAGTCCTCCTACGAAACTTACGAAACGATGTGAAGTCAATTCCTCATAATTTGATGAATATCCCTCAAAATGCGTCATTTAAGCGTTGATTTTTCTTCTCGTTGACAAAATACGAGAGCTACCTTTCTAGCTCTCAAATTTTTCGTCTAATGAACGAAAGAGGGCGCGCGATTTATCTTCATATCAAAGACACTACAATTGAAAGACTAGACACAGAAATTATCTTACACGTAAATCGATGCAAAGCGTTACGCGAAGTCGGCAAAGTGTTCAATCTTTTCACTGTGAAGACTTTGGTGGAACGTTTATTGACAAACGAACGGTAGCACTTGCGGGGCTTTGTTCAAGGTACATAGAATTTTCTATATTTTTTTGTTTAATTTGTCATCGTTTTGAATATTTTCCAAAAAGTATTATCGTCAGCAAAAATAATAAAAAAGTATGTTTTTTAAGTTATTGCATTTATTGGGGTCTCTATTTTATCAAACAATTATTGGAATTGCGCATACAATGAATCATGAATCTAGTTTTAAAAATACCACCAAGCTGAATTAAGGTTGCGAACTGTATTAGCGCCACCAACGACCTTCCTTTTATTTCCGTGGAAGAGACGTGCGAAGCCACTTTCCAGGCGGAGGTAGGCGATTTTGCTCTTTTTTGTGTCCTTTTTAAATTAAAAAAATATGTTAAAAATTGATAATGGAACGCTTTCTACCAGAAAAAGCCCTGGTGAGTAGCGGAATGGGTTTCGGCTAACATCATTCACGTTATGAAGCGATGTTAACGACAACTCTAAAATCCACTACAAAAACACGTTGGTTGTGCGAGGTTCGTATATACTAACCTCGCAATACTGTGAGTGAATACCGGTAGTAGAAAGCCCACAAGCATGACAAGCAGTAGAGGCGCACGGCCAATATGGGAGACTCTCTCCAATGAATAGGGGAGACAATCTCCCACATTGGAGACTTGCTTTGCAAAAGGACAAAAGAAACACCAACAAAAGCATGATTTTTTCCACCCAAAATTTTGTCTCACTGAGGTCAGAAGCCCATTTGTTTTGTGTGTGATTGACAACAAAAATCCTTATCAAAACAAAAGTAGACGGTGAATATTTAAAGTAGACGGTGAAAAGGGGTAATTTTTCATGAGGAATCTGCTTATCACATTTTTATTTGCCGCCAAGGTAATCCTTTTGCAGCAAATGTAAACAAAGGAAATTGGACTCCAAAACTGGAGACTGTCTCTGAAATTGGAAACCCAAATTCTTTACAAAAGTCTCTGATATTGGAGATAATCTCCCACATTGGGTGATTTCAAGTAAGCTTGTAACCGATTTTGCAATCGGCAACCGATTCCATTCGATTTCACCATAATCGGCAATCACTTGCCGATCTTCGATCATGCCCCTTGAAGGAAAAAATCGAAAATAAAAAATCGGCGTAGATCTGGTTACAGTGCGTGATCGCACAGAACATATTTCAAGATTGTTTTTGAGGTGCTAGCTATTTAGAGGTCGCATTATTCAGGGAGAAAGACGCGGTATTATCTATGGCGATGTTTAAGAGGATAGATATCTTCTCTTCCTACTCATGGTGATTGCGGATGCCGCCGTGAACTTTGAAAGGTCGTATTACCGACGGAGCTCACTGCGTTACTCTCTTACATCGTTTATGATTATATACATTTTATTTTCAACCTCGTGGTGATAGCGGACCCCGCCGTGAACTTTTAAAGATCGTGCTACTGACGGAGCTCATTGTGTTACTCTCTTACATCGTTTATAATGATATAAATCTTCTCTTCAACCTCGTGGTGATAGCGGACCCCGCCATAAACTTTTAAAGACTGTACTATTGACGGAGCTTATTGCGTTGCTCTCTTACATCGTTTATGATGATATTCATTTTATTTTCAACCTCGTGGTGAAAGCGGAAGCCGCCGTGAACTTTGAAAGGTCGTATTACCGACGGAGCTCACTGCGCTACTCTCTAACCCCGTTTATAATGATATAAATCTTCTCTTCAACCTCGTGGTGATAGCGGACCCCGCCATAAACTTTTAAAGACTGTACTATTGACGGAGCTTATTGCGTTACTCTCTTACATCGTTTATGATGATATACATTTTATTTTCAACCTCGTGGTGATAGCGGATGCCGCCGTGAACTTTGAAAGGTCGTATTACCAACGGAGCTCACTGCGTTACTCTCTTACATCGTTTATGATGATATACATTTTATTTTCAACCTCGTGGTGATAGCGGATGCCGCCGTGAACTTTGAAAGGTCGTATTACCAACGGAGCTCACTGCGTTACTCTCTTACATCGTTTATGATGATATACATTTTATTTTCAACCTCGTGGTGATAGCGGATGCCGCCGTGAACTTTGAAAGGTCGTATTACCGACGGAGCTCACTGCGCTACTCTCTTACCCCCTTTATGATGATATACATTTTATTTTCAACCTCGTGGTGATAGCGGATGCCGCCGTGAACTTTGAAAGGTCGTATTACCGACGGAGCTCACTGCGCTACTCTCTTACCTCCCTTATAATGATATAAATCTTCTCTTCAACCTCGTGGTGATAGCGGACCCCGCCATAAACTTTTAAAGACTGTACTATTGACGGAGCTTATTGCGTTGCTCTCTTACATCGTTTATGATGATATTCATTTTATTTTCAACCTCGTGGTGATAGCGGAAGCCGCCGTGAACTTTGAAAGGTCGTATTACCGACGGAGCTCACTGCGCTACTCTCTAACCCCGTTTATAATGATATAAATCTTCTCTTCAACCTCGTGGTGATAGCGGACCCCGCCATAAACTTTTAAAGACTGTACTATTGACGGAGCTTATTGCGTTACTCTCTTACATCGTTTATGATGATATACATTTTATTTTCAACCTCGTGGTGATAGCGGATGCCGCCGTGAACTTTGAAAGGTCGTATTACCAACGGAGCTCACTGCGTTACTCTCTTACATCGTTTATGATGATATACATTTTATTTTCAACCTCGTGGTGATAGCGGATGCCGCCGTGAACTTTGAAAGGTCGTATTACCGACGGAGCTCACTGCGCTACTCTCTTACCCCCTTTATGATGATATACATTTTATTTTCAACCTCGTGGTGATAGCGGATGCCGCCGTGAACTTTGAAAGGTCGTATTACCGACGGAGCTCACTGTGCTACTCTCTTACCTCCCTTATAAATGATATAAATCTTCTCTTCAACCTCGTGGTGATAGCGGACCCCGCCATAAACTTTTAAAGACTGTACTATTGACGGAGCTTATTGCGTTGCTCTCTTACATCGTTTATGATGATATTCATTTTATTTTATACCTCGTGGTGATAGCGGAAGCCGCCGTGAACTTTGAAAGGTCGTATTACCGACGGAGCTCACTGCGCTACTCTCTAACCCCGTTTATAATGATATAAATCTTCTCTTCAACCTCGTGGTGATAGCGGACCCCGCCATAAACTTTTAAAGACTGTACTATTGAGGGAGCTTATTGCGTTACTCTCTTACATCGTTTATGATGATATACATTTTATTTTCAACCTCGTGGTGATAGCGGACCCCGCCTTAAACTTTTAAAGACTGTACTATTGACGGAGCTTATTGCGTTACTCTCTTACATCGTTTATGATGATATACATTTTATTTTCAACCTCGTGGTGATAGCGGATGCCGCCGTGAACTTTGAAAGGTCGTATTACCAACGGAGCTCACTGCGTTACTCTCTTACATCGTTTATGATGATATACATTTTTACATTTTATTTTCAACCTCGTGGTGATAGCGGATGCCGCCGTGAACTTTGAAAGGTCGTATTACCGACGGAGCTCACTGCGCTACTCTCTTACCCCCTTTATGATGATATACATTTTATTTTCAACCTCGTGGTGATAGCGGATGCCGCCGTGAACTTTGAAAGGTCGTATTACCGACGGAGCTCACTGCGCTACTCTCTTACCTCCCTTATAATGATATAAATCTTCTCTTCAACCTCGTGGTGATAGCGGACCCCGCCATAAACTTTTAAAGACTGTACTATTGACGGAGCTTATTGCGTTGCTCTCTTACATCGTTTATGATGATATTCATTTTATTTTCAACCTCGTGGTGATAGCGGAAGCCGCCGTGAACTTTGAAAGGTCGTATTACCGACGGAGCTCACTGCGCTACTCTCTAACCCCGTTTATAATGATATAAATCTTCTCTTCAACCTCGTGGTGATAGCGGACCCCGCCATAAACTTTTAAAGACTGTACTATTGACGGAGCTTATTGCGTTACTCTCTTACATCGTTTATGATGATATACATTTTATTTTCAACCTCGTGGTGATAGCGGATGCCGCCGTGAACTTTGAAAGGTCGTATTACCGACGGAGCTCACTGCGCTACTCTCTTACCTCCCTTATAAGAGAGTAGCGCAGTGAGCTCCGTCGGTAATACGACCTTTCAAAGTTCACGGCGGCATCCGCTATCACCACGAGGTTGAAAATAAAATGTATATCATCATAAAGGGGGTAAGAGAGTAGCGCAGTGAGCTCCGTCGGTAATACGACCTTTCAAAGTTCACGGCGGCATCCGCTATCACCACGAGGTTGAAAATAAAATGTATATCATCATAAACGATGTAAGAGAGTAACGCAATAAGCTCCGTCAATAGTACAGTCTTTAAAAGTTTATGGCGGGGTCCGCTATCACCACGAGGTTGAAGAGAAGATTTATATCATTATAAGGGAGGTAAGAGAGTAGCGCAGTGAGCTCCGTCGGTAATACGACCTTTCAAAGTTCACGGCGGCATCCGCTATCACCACGAGGTTGAAAATAAAATGTATATCATCATAAAGGGGGTAAGAGAGTAGCGCAGTGAGCTCCGTCAATAGTACAGTCTTTAAAAGTTTATGGCGGGGTCCGCTATCACCACGAGGTTGAAAATAAAATGTATATCATCATAAAGGGGGTAAGAGAGTAGCGCAGTGAGCTCCGTCGGTAATACGACCTTTCAAAGTTCACGGCGGCATCCGCTATCACCACGAGGTTGAAAATAAAATGTGTATCGATCATCATAAACGATGTAAGAGAGTAACGCAATAAGCTCCGTCAATAGTATAATCTTTAAAAGTTTATGGCGGGGTCCGCTATCACCACGAGGTTGAAGAGAAGATTTATATCATTATAAGGGAGGTAAGAGAGTAGCGCAGTGAGCTCCGTCGGTAATACGACCTTTCAAAGTTCACGGCGGCATCCGCTATCACCACGAGGTTGAAAATAAAATGTATATCATCATAAAGGGGGTAAGAGAGTAGCGCAGTGAGCTCCGTCGGTAATACGACCTTTCAAAGTTCACGGCGGCATCCGCTATCACCACGAGGTTGAAAATAAAATGTATATCATCATAAAGGGGGTAAGAGAGTAGCGCAGTGAGCTCCGTCGGTAATACGACCTTTCAAAGTTCACGGCGGCATCCGCTATCACCACGAGGTTGAAAATAAAATGTATATCATCATAAACGATGTAAGAGAGTAACGCAATAAGCTCCGTCAATAGTACAGTCTTTAAAAGTTTATGGCGGGGTCCGCTATCACCACGAGGTTGAAGAGAAGATTTATATCATTATAAACGGGGTTAGAGAGTAGCGCAGTGAGCTCCGTCGGTAATACGACCTTTCAAAGTTCACGGCGGCATCCGCTATCACCACGAGGTTGAAAATAAAATGTATATCATCATAAACGATGTAAGAGAGTAACTCAATAAGCTCCGTCAATAGTACAATCTTTAAAAGTTTATGGCGGGGTCCGCTATCACCAAGAGGTTGGAAGAGAAGATTTATATCATTATAAGGGAGGTAAGAGAGTAGCGCAGTGAGCTCCGTCGGTAATACGACCTTTCAAAGTTCACGGCGGCATCCGCTATCACCACGAGGTTGAAAATAAAATGTATATCATCATAAAGGGGGTAAGAGAGTAGCGCAGTGAGCTCCGTCGGTAATACGACCTTTCAAAGTTCACGGCGGCATCCGCTATCACCACGAGGTTGAAAATAAAATGTATATCATCATAAACGATGTAAGAGAGTAACGCAGTGAGCTCCGTTGGTAATACGACCTTTCAAAGTTAACGGCGGCATCCGCTATCACCACGAGGTTGAAAATAAAATGTATATCATCATAAACGATGTAAGAGAGTAACGCAATAAGCTCCGTCAATAGTACAGTCTTTAAACTTTTAAAGACTGTACTATTGACGGAGCTTATTGAGTTACTCTCTTACATCGTTTATGATGATATACATTTTATTTTCAACCTCGTGGTGAAAGCGGATGCCGCCGTGAACTTTGAAAGGTCGTATTACCGACGGAGCTCACTGCGCTACTCTCTAACCCCGTTTATAATGATATAAATCTTCTCTTCAACCTCGTGGTGATAGCGGACCCCGCCATAAACTTTTAAAGACTGTACTATTGACGGAGCTTATTGCGTTACTCTCTTACATCGTTTATGATGATATTCATTTTATTTTCAACCTCGTGGTGATAGCGGATGCCGCCGTGAACTTTGAAAGGTCGTATTACCAACGGAGCTCACTGCGCTACTCTCTAACCCCGTTTATAATGATATAAATCTTCTCTTCAACCTCGTGGTGATAGCGGACCCCGCCATAAACTTTTAAAGACTGTACTATTGACGGAGCTTATTGCGTTACTCTCTTACATCGTTTATGATGATCGATACACATTTTATTTTCAACCTCGTGGTGATAGCGGATGCCGCCGTGAACTTTGAAAGGTCGTATTACCGACGGAGCTCACTGCGCTACTCTCTTACCCCCTTTATGATGATATACATTTTATTTTCAACCTCGTGGTGATAGCGGATGCCGCCGTGAACTTTGAAAGGTCGTATTACCGACGGAGCTCACTGCGCTACTCTCTTACCTCCCTTATAATGATATAAATCTTCTCTTCAACCTCGTGGTGATAGCGGACCCCGCCATAAACTTTTAAAGATTATACTATTGACGGAGCTTATTGAGTTACTCTCTTACATCGTTTATGATGATATACATTTTATTTTCAACCTCGTGGTGATAGCGGATGCCGCCGTGAACTTTGAAAGGTCGTATTACCGACGGAGCTCACTGCGCTACTCTCTAACCCCGTTTATAATGATATAAATCTTCTCTTCAACCTCGTGGTGATAGCGGACCCCGCCATAAACTTTTAAAGACTGTACTATTGACGGAGCTTATTGCGTTACTCTCTTACATCGTTTATGATGATCGATACACATTTTATTTTCAACCTCGTGGTGATAGCGGATGCCGCCGTGAACTTTGAAAGGTCGTATTACCGACGGAGCTCACTGCGCTACTCTCTTACCCCCTTTATGATGATATACATTTTATTTTCAACCTCGTGGTGATAGCGGATCCCGCCGTGAACTTCAAATTGATTTGAAAACGCTAGCTACCCAAAACATTTTAATAACATATTTCAAATCATCGTGCGTGCGTGCGTCTTCTACTTCATTTTAATTGCACTTGCGACTTTAAGATGATGCTTCGTAAGAGATCATTCCAATAATTCTAAATCGCTAGCACCTAAAAATACTTCTAAAAGATGTCCCGCCGATCGTTCATTAACCTGTGATCTATGAGAAATATTTTCATTTTATTTTCCTTTGCGCCTTTGTTCGGAAGATGCGTCTTTCGTTTATCTTTCTAATAAAAATCACTCGGTTTATTTTAAAGCAATAACACCTCAAAACCCCTGGCTTTAAAACATGTTCCAAACGATCGCGCATGTTGGCGACTTCCATTCCAATGCATTCGTCTTTGTGACTTTGTCAGGAAGATGCGCGCGACCGCGAACAACATTTTGATGTATTCCTTTGTTTTTAAACATCGCCGATTCGATTTTCGATTCGATTTCGATTTTAGAAGCTTTACTGCCGATCCGATTTTCGATCTGATTTTTGATCCGATTTACAACATTAATTTCAAGTCCGGTGTCGGCCTTGGTGTTGGTGTTAGTGTTGAAATTTGGATTGCTTCCCCTAGCTCCAAAACTAAATTCAGATTTTGTAAAACTTATCCAGGTCACATGATTTACATCTCAACAACTAGTGAATGACTTTTCGGGACCCTCTTCATGTTAGGCTTAACTGCAGAATACCCCGACACTGCTCACTACCCAATCGTTGGTCAGCCAACACAACGATGTCAAGACCTATAGCTATATACTAATTCAATGGTATATAGCCTAGATATATCCATACTATTATATACGTACATGCATTACTGGTACTACTACTACTACTATACTACGTACGTACGTACGTATGACGGTACGTACGAGCAATGCATCCAGGCCATACGTAATGACCTTTGCCCTTTGACTACTACTAGAGCTATAATTAAACATCGTTGGGTGCGCTGCTAGCCAACGACCCACGTTGTGACGGTACGGTAATACGGTAATACGACCTTTCAAAGTTCACGGCGGCATCCGCTATCACCACGAGGTTGAAAATAAAATGTATATCATCATAAACGATGTAAGAGAGTAACGCAGTGAGCTCCGTTGGTAATACGACCTTTCAAAGTTAACGGCGGCATCCGCTATCACCACGAGGTTGAAAATAAAATGTATATCATCATAAACGATGTAAGAGAGTAACGCAATAAGCTCCGTCAATAGTACAGTCTTTAAACTTTTAAAGACTGTACTATTGACGGAGCTTATTGAGTTACTCTCTTACATCGTTTATGATGATATACATTTTATTTTCAACCTCGTGGTGATAGCGGATGCCGCCGTGAACTTTGAAAGGTCGTATTACCGACGGAGCTCACTGCGCTACTCTCTAACCCCGTTTATAATGATATAAATCTTCTCTTCAACCTCGTGGTGATAGCGGACCCCGCCATAAACTTTTAAAGACTGTACTATTGACGGAGCTTATTGCGTTACTCTCTTACATCGTTTATGATGATCGATACACATTTTATTTTCAACCTCGTGGTGATAGCGGATGCCGCCGTGAACTTTGAAAGGTCGTATTACCGACGGAGCTCACTGCGCTACTCTCTTACCCCCTTTATGATGATATACATTTT
This sequence comes from Lytechinus pictus, assembly GCF_037042905.1. Taxonomy (NCBI): domain Eukaryota; kingdom Metazoa; phylum Echinodermata; class Echinoidea; order Temnopleuroida; family Toxopneustidae; genus Lytechinus; species Lytechinus pictus. Next base: position 1,597,043 of record NC_087254.1, on the reverse strand, counting down.
ATTTTCAACCTCGTGGTGATAGCGGATGCCGCCGTGAACTTTGAAAGGTCGTATTACCGACGGAGCTCACTGCGCTACTCTCTTACCTCCCTTATAATGATATAAATCTTCTCTTCAACCTCGTGGTGATAGCGGACCCCGCCATAAACTTTTAAAGATTATACTATTGACGGAGCTTATTGAGTTACTCTCTTACATCGTTTATGATGATATACATTTTATTTTCAACCTCGTGGTGATAGCGGATGCCGCCGTGAACTTTGAAAGGTCGTATTACCGACGGAGCTCACTGCGCTACTCTCTAACCCCGTTTATAATGATATAAATCTTCTCTTCAACCTCGTGGTGATAGCGGACCCCGCCATAAACTTTTAAAGACTGTACTATTGACGGAGCTTATTGCGTTACTCTCTTACATCGTTTATGATGATCGATACACATTTTATTTTCAACCTCGTGGTGATAGCGGATGCCGCCGTGAACTTTGAAAGGTCGTATTACCGACGGAGCTCACTGCGCTACTCTCTTACCCCCTTTATGATGATATACATTTTATTTTCAACCTCGTGGTGATAGCGGATCCCGCCGTGAACTTCAAATTGATTTGAAAACGCTAGCTACCCAAAACATTTTAATAACATATTTCAAATCATCGTGCGTGCGTGCGTCTTCTACTTCATTTTAATTGCACTTGCGACTTTAAGATGATGCTTCGTAAGAGATCATTCCAATAATTCTAAATCGCTAGCACCTAAAAATACTTCTAAAAGATGTCCCGCCGATCGTTCATTAACCTGTGATCTATGAGAAATATTTTCATTTTATTTTCCTTTGCGCCTTTGTTCGGAAGATGCGTCTTTCGTTTATCTTTCTAATAAAAATCACTCGGTTTATTTTAAAGCAATAACACCTCAAAACCCCTGGCTTTAAAACATGTTCCAAACGATCGCGCATGTTGGCGACTTCCATTCCAATGCATTCGTCTTTGTGACTTTGTCAGGAAGATGCGCGCGACCGCGAACAACATTTTGATGTATTCCTTTGTTTTTAAACATCGCCGATTCGATTTTCGATTCGATTTCGATTTTAGAAGCTTTACTGCCGATCCGATTTTCGATCTGATTTTTGATCCGATTTACAACATTAATTTCAAGTCCGGTGTCGGCCTTGGTGTTGGTGTTAGTGTTGAAATTTGGATTGCTTCCCCTAGCTCCAAAACTAAATTCAGATTTTGTAAAACTTATCCAGGTCACATGATTTACATCTCAACAACTAGTGAATGACTTTTCGGGACCCTCTTCATGTTAGGCTTAACTGCAGAATACCCCGACACTGCTCACTACCCAATCGTTGGTCAGCCAACACAACGATGTCAAGACCTATAGCTATATACTAATTCAATGGTATATAGCCTAGATATATCCATACTATTATATACGTACATGCATTACTGGTACTACTACTACTACTATACTACGTACGTACGTACGTATGACGGTACGTACGAGCAATGCATCCAGGCCATACGTAATGACCTTTGCCCTTTGACTACTACTAGAGCAATAATTAAACATCGTTGGGTGCGCTGCTAGCCAACGACCCACGTTGTGACGGTACGGTAATACGGTAATACGACCTTTCAAAGTTCACGGCGGCATCCGCTATCACCACGAGGTTGAAAATAAAATGTATATCATCATAAACGATGTAAGAGAGTAACGCAGTGAGCTCCGTTGGTAATACGACCTTTCAAAGTTAACGGCGGCATCCGCTATCACCACGAGGTTGAAAATAAAATGTATATCATCATAAACGATGTAAGAGAGTAACGCAATAAGCTCCGTCAATAGTACAGTCTTTAAACTTTTAAAGACTGTACTATTGACGGAGCTTATTGAGTTACTCTCTTACATCGTTTATGATGATATACATTTTATTTTCAACCTCGTGGTGATAGCGGATGCCGCCGTGAACTTTGAAAGGTCGTATTACCGACGGAGCTCACTGCGCTACTCTCTAACCCCGTTTATAATGATATAAATCTTCTCTTCAACCTCGTGGTGATAGCGGACCCCGCCATAAACTTTTAAAGACTGTACTATTGACGGAGCTTATTGCGTTACTCTCTTACATCGTTTATGATGATCGATACACATTTTATTTTCAACCTCGTGGTGATAGCGGATGCCGCCGTGAACTTTGAAAGGTCGTATTACCGACGGAGCTCACTGCGCTACTCTCTTACCCCCTTTATGATGATATACATTTTATTTTCAACCTCGTGGTGATAGCGGATGCCGCCGTGAACTTTGAAAGGTCGTATTACCGACGGAGCTCACTGCGCTACTCTCTTACCTCCCTTATAATGATATAAATCTTCTCTTCAACCTCGTGGTGATAGCGGACCCCGCCATAAACTTTTAAAGATTATACTATTGACGGAGCTTATTGAGTTACTCTCTTACATCGTTTATGATGATATACATTTTATTTTCAACCTCGTGGTGATAGCGGATGCCGCCGTGAACTTTGAAAGGTCGTATTACCGACGGAGCTCACTGCGCTACTCTCTAACCCCGTTTATAATGATATAAATCTTCTCTTCAACCTCGTGGTGATAGCGGACCCCGCCATAAACTTTTAAAGACTGTACTATTGACGGAGCTTATTGCGTTACTCTCTTACATCGTTTATGATGATCGATACACATTTTATTTTCAACCTCGTGGTGATAGCGGATGCCGCCGTGAACTTTGAAAGGTCGTATTACCGACGGAGCTCACTGCGCTACTCTCTTACCCCCTTTATGATGATATACATTTTATTTTCAACCTCGTGGTGATAGCGGATCCCGCCGTGAACTTCAAATTGATTTGAAAACGCTAGCTACCCAAAACATTTTAATAACATATTTCAAATCATCGTGCGTGCGTGCGTCTTCTACTTCATTTTAATTGCACTTGCGACTTTAAGATGATGCTTCGTAAGAGATCATTCCAATAATTCTAAATCGCTAGCACCTAAAAATACTTCTAAAAGATGTCCCGCCGATCGTTCATTAACCTGTGATCTATGAGAAATATTTTCATTTTATTTTCCTTTGCGCCTTTGTTCGGAAGATGCGTCTTTCGTTTATCTTTCTAATAAAAATCACTCGGTTTATTTTAAAGCAATAACACCTCAAAACCCCTGGCTTTAAAACATGTTCCAAACGATCGCGCATGTTGGCGACTTCCATTCCAATGCATTCGTCTTTGTGACTTTGTCAGGAAGATGCGCGCGACCGCGAACAACATTTTGATGTATTCCTTTGTTTTTAAACATCGCCGATTCGATTTTCGATTCGATTTCGATTTTAGAAGCTTTACTGCCGATCCGATTTTCGATCTGATTTTTGATCCGATTTACAACATTAATTTCAAGTCCGGTGTCGGCCTTGGTGTTGGTGTTAGTGTTGAAATTTGGATTGCTTCCCCTAGCTCCAAAACTAAATTCAGATTTTGTAAAACTTATCCAGGTCACATGATTTACATCTCAACAACTAGTGAATGACTTTTCGGGACCCTCTTCATGTTAGGCTTAACTGCAGAATACCCCGACACTGCTCACTACCCAATCGTTGGTCAGCCAACACAACGATGTCAAGACCTATAGCTATATACTAATTCAATGGTATATAGCCTAGATATATCCATACTATTATATACGTACATGCATTACTGGTACTACTACTACTACTATACTACGTACGTACGTACGTATGACGGTACGTACGAGCAATGCATCCAGGCCATACGTAATGACCTTTGCCCTTTGACTACTACTAGAGCTATAATTAAACATCGTTGGGTGCGCTGCTAGCCAACGACCCACGTTGTGACGGTACGGACGGTGCAATATAATATTCAAAACATCGCTAGCCAACGACCAACGATGTGACGGTGCCATGTAACATTTAAAACATCGTTGGCTAACCAACGACCCACGATGTGAAGGTGCAATTGTACAAGATTAATACACTCTTTTAAATTACCTACTACTACTAGCTATTGCTATACATCGTTGGGTGCGCCGCTAGCCATGATGGTGGTGATAGCGGATGCCGCCGTGAACTTTGAAAGGTCGTATTACCGACGGAGCTCACTGCGCTACTCTCTTACCTCCCTTATAATGATATAAATCTTCTCTTCAACCTCGTGGTGATAGCGGACCCCGCCATAAACTTTTAAAGATTATACTATTGACGGAGCTTATTGAGTTACTCTCTTACATCGTTTATGATGATATACATTTTATTTTCAACCTCGTGGTGATAGCGGATGCCGCCGTGAACTTTGAAAGGTCGTATTACCGACGGAGCTCACTGCGCTACTCTCTAACCCCGTTTATAATGATATAAATCTTCTCTTCAACCTCGTGGTGATAGCGGACCCCGCCATAAACTTTTAAAGACTGTACTATTGACGGAGCTTATTGCGTTACTCTCTTACATCGTTTATGATGATCGATACACATTTTATTTTCAACCTCGTGGTGATAGCGGATGCCGCCGTGAACTTTGAAAGGTCGTATTACCGACGGAGCTCACTGCGCTACTCTCTTACCCCCTTTATGATGATATACATTTTATTTTCAACCTCGTGGTGATAGCGGATGCCGCCGTGAACTTTGAAAGGTCGTATTACCGACGGAGCTCACTGCGCTACTCTCTTACCTCCCTTATAATGATATAAATCTTCTCTTCAACCTCGTGGTGATAGCGGACCCCGCCATAAACTTTTAAAGATTATACTATTGACGGAGCTTATTGAGTTACTCTCTTACATCGTTTATGATGATATACATTTTATTTTCAACCTCGTGGTGATAGCGGATGCCGCCGTGAACTTTGAAAGGTCGTATTACCGACGGAGCTCACTGCGCTACTCTCTAACCCCGTTTATAATGATATAAATCTTCTCTTCAACCTCGTGGTGATAGCGGACCCCGCCATAAACTTTTAAAGACTGTACTATTGACGGAGCTTATTGCGTTACTCTCTTACATCGTTTATGATGATCGATACACATTTTATTTTCAACCTCGTGGTGATAGCGGATGCCGCCGTGAACTTTGAAAGGTCGTATTACCGACGGAGCTCACTGCGCTACTCTCTTACCCCCTTTATGATGATATACATTTTATTTTCAACCTCGTGGTGATAGCGGATCCCGCCGTGAACTTCAAATTGATTTGAAAACGCTAGCTACCCAAAACATTTTAATAACATATTTCAAATCATCGTGCGTGCGTGCGTCTTCTACTTCATTTTAATTGCACTTGCGACTTTAAGATGATGCTTCGTAAGAGATCATTCCAATAATTCTAAATCGCTAGCACCTAAAAATACTTCTAAAAGATGTCCCGCCGATCGTTCATTAACCTGTGATCTATGAGAAATATTTTCATTTTATTTTCCTTTGCGCCTTTGTTCGGAAGATGCGTCTTTCGTTTATCTTTCTAATAAAAATCACTCGGTTTATTTTAAAGCAATAACACCTCAAAACCCCTGGCTTTAAAACATGTTCCAAACGATCGCGCATGTTGGCGACTTCCATTCCAATGCATTCGTCTTTGTGACTTTGTCAGGAAGATGCGCGCGACCGCGAACAACATTTTGATGTATTCCTTTGTTTTTAAACATCGCCGATTCGATTTTCGATTCGATTTCGATTTTAGAAGCTTTACTGCCGATCCGATTTTCGATCTGATTTTTGATCCGATTTACAACATTAATTTCAAGTCCGGTGTCGGCCTTGGTGTTGGTGTTAGTGTTGAAATTTGGATTGCTTCCCCTAGCTCCAAAACTAAATTCAGATTTTGTAAAACTTATCCAGGTCACATGATTTACATCTCAACAACTAGTGAATGACTTTTCGGGACCCTCTTCATGTTAGGCTTAACTGCAGAATACCCCGACACTGCTCACTACCCAATCGTTGGTCAGCCAACACAACGATGTCAAGACCTATAGCTATATACTAATTCAATGGTATATAGCCTAGATATATCCATACTATTATATACGTACATGCATTACTGGTACTACTACTACTACTATACTACGTACGTACGTACGTATGACGGTACGTACGAGCAATGCATCCAGGCCATACGTAATGACCTTTGCCCTTTGACTACTACTAGAGCTATAATTAAACATCGTTGGGTGCGCTGCTAGCCAACGACCCACGTTGTGACGGTACGGTAATACGGTAATACGACCTTTCAAAGTTCACGGCGGCATCCGCTATCACCACGAGGTTGAAAATAAAATGTATATCATCATAAACGATGTAAGAGAGTAACGCAGTGAGCTCCGTTGGTAATACGACCTTTCAAAGTTAACGGCGGCATCCGCTATCACCACGAGGTTGAAAATAAAATGTATATCATCATAAACGATGTAAGAGAGTAACGCAATAAGCTCCGTCAATAGTACAGTCTTTAAACTTTTAAAGACTGTACTATTGACGGAGCTTATTGAGTTACTCTCTTACATCGTTTATGATGATATACATTTTATTTTCAACCTCGTGGTGATAGCGGATGCCGCCGTTAACTTTGAAAGGTCGTATTACCAACGGAGCTCACTGCGTTACTCTCTTACATCGTTTATGATGATATACATTTTATTTTCAACCTCGTGGTGATAGCGGATGCCGCCGTGAACTTTGAAAGGTCGTATTACCGACGGAGCTCACTGCGCTACTCTCTTACCTCCCTTATAATGATATAAATCTTCTCTTCAACCTCGTGGTGATAGCGGACCCCGCCATAAACTTTTAAAGATTATACTATTGACGGAGCTTATTGAGTTACTCTCTTACATCGTTTATGATGATATACATTTTATTTTCAACCTCGTGGTGATAGCGGATGCCGCCGTGAACTTTGAAAGGTCGTATTACCGACGGAGCTCACTGCGCTACTCTCTAACCCCGTTTATAATGATATAAATCTTCTCTTCAACCTCGTGGTGATAGCGGACCCCGCCATAAACTTTTAAAGACTGTACTATTGACGGAGCTTATTGCGTTACTCTCTTACATCGTTTATGATGATCGATACACATTTTATTTTCAACCTCGTGGTGATAGCGGATGCCGCCGTGAACTTTGAAAGGTCGTATTACCGACGGAGCTCACTGCGCTACTCTCTTACCCCCTTTATGATGATATACATTTTATTTTCAACCTCGTGGTGATAGCGGATCCCGCCGTGAACTTCAAATTGATTTGAAAACGCTAGCTACCCAAAACATTTTAATAACATATTTCAAATCATCGTGCGTGCGTGCGTCTTCTACTTCATTTTAATTGCACTTGCGACTTTAAGATGATGCTTCGTAAGAGATCATTCCAATAATTCTAAATCGCTAGCACCTAAAAATACTTCTAAAAGATGTCCCGCCGATCGTTCATTAACCTGTGATCTATGAGAAATATTTTCATTTTATTTTCCTTTGCGCCTTTGTTCGGAAGATGCGTCTTTCGTTTATCTTTCTAATAAAAATCACTCGGTTTATTTTAAAGCAATAACACCTCAAAACCCCTGGCTTTAAAACATGTTCCAAACGATCGCGCATGTTGGCAACTTCCATTCCAATGCATTCGTCTTTGTGACTTTGTCAGGAAGATGCGCGCGACCGCGAACAACATTTTGATGTATTCCTTTGTTTTTAAACATCGCCGATTCGATTTTCGATTCGATTTCGATTTTAGAAGCTTTACTGCCGATCCGATTTTCGATCTGATTTTTGATCCGATTTACAACATTAATTTCAAGTCCGGTGTCGGCCTTGGTGTTGGTGTTAGTGTTGAAATTTGGATTGCTTCCCCTAGCTCCAAAACTAAATTCAGATTTTGTAAAACTTATCCAGGTCACATGATTTACATCTCAACAACTAGTGAATGACTTTTCGGGACCCTCTTCATGTTAGGCTTAACTGCAGAATACCCCGACACTGCTCACTACCCAATCGTTGGTCAGCCAACACAACGATGTCAAGACCTATAGCTATATACTAATTCAATGGTATATAGCCTAGATATATCCATACTATTATATACGTACATGCATTACTGGTACTACTACTACTACTATACTACGTACGTACGTACGTATGACGGTACGTACGAGCAATGCATCCAGGCCATACGTAATGACCTTTGCCCTTTGACTACTACTAGAGCTATAATTAAACATCGTTGGGTGCGCTGCTAGCCAACGACCCACGTTGTGACGGTACGGACGGTGCAATATAATATTCAAAACATCGCTAGCCAACGACCAACGATGTGACGGTGCCATGTAACATTTAAAACATCGTTGGCTAACCAACGACCCACGATGTGAAGGTGCAATTGTACAAGATTAATACACTCTTTTAAATTACCTACTACTACTAGCTATTGCTATACATCGTTGGGTGCGCCGCTAGCCAACGACCAACGATGTGACCGTGCAATGCAACATTCAAAACATCGTTGGCAAGCGTTTCAAAGTATGGTTTCACAAAACAGTTTAATATATGCATATCCTGGTTAGTGAGGTGATCGATGTCATTCACTCTCTATTTCTTTTGTATTTTTTATACATGAAATATTTTCATTTTTTCTTCATTAAAATATGAAATAAAGTTTTAATTCCCATTGAAGGAATTCAATGGGAATTGAATTCAATTAGGGTTAGGGTTAGGGTTAGGGTTAGGGTTAGGGTTAGGGTTTAGGGTTAGGGTTAGGGTTAGGGTTAGGGTTTAGGGTTAGGGTTAGGGTTAGGGTTAGGGTTAGGGTTAGGGTTTAGGGTTAGGGTTAGGGTTAGGGTTAGGGTTAGGGTTAGGGTTTAGGGTTAGGGTTAGGGTTAGGGTTAGGGTTAGGGTTAGGGTTTAGGGTTAGGGTTAGGGTTTAGGGTTAGGGTTAGGGTTAGGGTTAGGGTTAGGGTTAGGGTTAGGGTTATATTCACATCGTTGGCATCGCCGGCAATGTTGGCCTCTACAACAGGCATATTCACATCGTTGGCATCGCCGGCAATGTTGGCCTATGTAAGATACATTCACATCGTTGGCACTGTTGGCATCTACTACAGGCACCAACACATCGTTGGCATCGCGGGCGCTGTTGGTATATACATACTAAACATACATTCACATCGTTGGCATCGCCGGCAAAGTTGGCCTATACTTACTAAAGATACATTCACATCGTTGGCATCGCCGGCAATGTTGGCCTCTACTACAGGCATATTCACATCGTTGGCATCGCCGGCAATGTTGGCCTCTACTACAGGCATATTCACATCGTTGGCATCGCCGGCAATGTTGGCCTATGTAAGATACATTCACATCGTTGGCACTGTTGGCATCTACTACAGGCACCAACACATCGTTGGCATCGCGGGCGCTGTTGGTATATACATACTAAACATACGTTCACATCGTTGGCATCGCCGGCAAAGTTGGCCTATACTTACTAAAGATACATTCACATCGTTGGCATCGATGGCAAGGTTGGCCTGTACTACAGACACCAACACATCGTTGGCATCCTGGCCGGCGCTGTTGGCCTATACGTACTAAAGATACATTTACATTGTTGGCATCGTTGGCACTGTTGGCATTAGACCAAAAGCTTCGGTCTCTGTTATGTTCGTTCAGCTGAACTCCGTTGGCTTCACTCACCAAATACAGAGACCGAAGTTCTAGCGCGATCTGTACAGGGGACTCAATGGCCATATGTTTATGTACTTAAGATCGGATAAAACGGGGAAGTGAATTTGCGCGACAGCCGAGGTAAGTCACTGTTTTTGTTCCTTTTAACTTGATTTTTCTCCGTTTTTTGGCGATTAATGCCAAGAGGGAATATTAATTTGCATTTTGGTCGCGTAAATTTTCAAAATTTCTATTCATTAAAGACAAAAATTGAAGAGCCCCGACGGGGGGATTTTGCATAGCAAGTCCCCTAATGGTGGCTGCACGCTAGCGAGCCGTCTGTGTACGAGGAGAAATTTAAAAAAAAAAAAGTTAAAAAACTCCTCGAAACAGACGGCTGCCAGCTGTCTATGTTGGCATCTACTACAGGCACCAACACATCGTTGGCATCGCGGGCGCTGTTGGCCTATACATACAAAAGATACATTCACATCGTTGGCATCGCGGGCAAGGTTGGCCTATACTACAGACACCAACACATCGTTGGCATCCTGGCCGGCGCTGTTGGCCTATACGTACTAAAGATACATTTACATTGTTGGCATCGTTGGCACTGTTGGCATCTACTACAGGCACCAACACATCGTTGGCATCGCGGGCGCTGTTGGCCTATACCTACTAAAGATACATTCACATCGTTGGCATCGAGGGCAATGTTAGCCTGTACTCTACAGTACAGACACCAACACATCGTTGGCATCGCGGGCAATGTTGGTCTACATAGGAAACTACAGATATGATCGCATCGTTGGCATCGCGGGCACTGTTGGCATGTACTACAGACACCAACACATCGTTGCCATGGCGGGCAATGTTGGTTTACATAGGCAACTACAGATATGATCGCATCGTTGGCATCGAGGGCAATGTTGGCCTGTACTACAGACACCAACACATCGTTGGCATCGCGGGCAATGTTGGTCTACACATACTACGGAAATATACACATCGTTGGCATCGCGGACACTGTTGGTCTACATACTACAGAACACAGATATAGATCGTTGGCATCGAGGGCAGTGTTGGCCTGTACCGACTACAGACACCAACACACCGCTACCATCGCGGACTGTGTTGGCCTACACGTACTACGAAAATATACACATCGTTGGCATCGCGGGCAATGTCGGCCTACATACTACAGATGCACACAGATATATATATAGATCGTTGGCATCGCGGGCAGTGTTGGCCTGTACTACGGACACCAACGCACCGCTAGCATCGCGGACTGTGTTGGCCTACACGTACTACGAAAATATACACATCGTTGGCATCGCGGACACTGTTGGTCTACATACTAATCGCGCGCGCTCGCATCGTTAGCGTTACAGTGCAGTCTGAACACTTAGAATCTATTCAAAAAATACTTGTAAGTTGTAAATCATTCAATTATTTATTATAGCTGATTTTCTGATTTGATAGCTTAAGTACATCGTTGTGCGTTGGCTCTCCAACGATAAGGTAACGCAGTGTCCGGGTATTCTGCAGTTGTTCCTCATGTTATTTTTGGTGTTATAATCGTGTAAAAATTGACCTAACACCAACACCAAAAGGTCAACACTGAACTTGAAATCTCCAATGTTGGCCGTGCGCCTCTACTGACATTGACAAGACAAGAGCCTAACTGACGTGACAAGAGCCTCAACTGAAAATTCTGATGTTTTGCACAATAAAAAAAAACGGTCATTGTCCATAAAAAAATAGTAAAATTGAACAAAAACAAAAAAAAATCAACAGCACAAATATGGTGCCATTGCCCACCCTATCCTTGACGGCTTGAATCGATTTCCGAACGTTAGGCCAAAATCTACCGTTATCGCAGTCCCACATACTGAAATTAAAAGTAGGTTTAAATCGTCTCAACATTAAGAAAAAATTCAATTCCCAAAAAATCATAGTAATTTACCAAACAACACCACGTCAATATATCGGGTAATCCTGGGGTTTAGGGGCCACTAGTTCTCACTTTAAAATTAAAGAAATAATTCATTTATTCTACTAATGACTAGAAACTCACCTCTTCAATGACAGGATCTGGCTCGCCTTCAGCCATCATGTTTTCACGTGTTTTCAGCAGGTGTTTAGGGGTCTTGGTGGCGGCGCGGCGGCGCAGGCGTAACCTCGCAATCGAATCGTGTGTGTGGGTGGCATTTACACCGGTACCTTTACGGTGGCGTTTCATCGGGGGGGGGGGTGTCAAATGTATTGATGTACGCGTGTCCAAATTATTTCCAAACGAGTTTTTCTCTGTGTGCAAAATAACCCCCTTAACAAGTTTTTCGCGGCCTTCATTTACACATTTTGGCCCCTATGGCCCCTGTCGCCAGAATATGATCCCTAAAAAGGTTTGACAAATTTCACGACCGTTTTCCCGTTTCCCATGCAGGCCCGTCCATAGTTGCTTACAATCGGAAAGAACCCGCACACTTCAGAAACGAAGAGGATATACCCCGGGGAAAAAGCTTGCAGGGGGGAAACATACCCTAAACACGTTTGGCTAATCTTTAAAAAAAAAAAGCTTTGGAAAAAACATACCCTAAATACGTACGTTTGACCCCTCGATTGCATGACCATTGACCAGTCTTTCAAAACCACCCTTTTTATGAAAATCGGTGTTTTTGATACCCTTAACGAGTGCGCGCGATCCTCGTCCAAAACGGAAAAACACCCCTCAAAGGACGTTCCCGATGTTCCACAGTTAATGTGAAATCCATGTCATTTCCACCAAACTTTGCACATATCATAGATACTTTAGCACCTGAATATTTGCAAAAATCAACATGGGTCCCCAATTATATGTGCTTGAATTTTAGCTAAAGATCCTCAAAGTTCACCCAAATGGATGTTCTTAAACGACAAGTCCACCCCAACAAAAAGTTGATTTGAATAAAAAGAGATTTAGATTTAGATTTATTTATTTCCGCTCAACAAAATTTTCAAAATATAATTAAAGTTACAATACATATTCAATATAATACAGACAGATCAATGACATTTCGTGAGAAATATTGAATATAAATTAAACAATTAAAACTAAAGTGTATGGCATAATTTTTTCTATGAAAAGAATGTAGAAATGAACGGGCCGGGACTTGCCAAGAAAAGCAAAGCTTGTAAAGAAGGCAAGTCTCTAAATAGTTTCAATACTAATAATAAACAAACTTTATATATATATATATATATATATATACATATATATATATATATATATATATATATATAACCATATATACAGAAATGGAGACGGACACGGAAGACGAGCTTAAAACAAGTAGCGAATAAGTGACAACAAAAATAAGAGAAAGTAGTTCAAATAATAATAATTACAATGATAACAAAAATAATAAATAAAAAAATACTTATAATCATAATAGAGAGGGAAAAGTGGCAAAGTAAAGAAAGTGGAGATAAGGGAGGTGCAAATAAAAACTGCTAATGAAAAGCGGAACATGGCAGGTGCACAGGTCGTAATGTATTGCATCATGTTGTAGTGTCGTTTTTTTTAGAATAAGTAATGTTTGACACAGTTATTGGTAGTTAAAGGTTAGTTATTTTATAGTTTTAGTTTAGGTTATGTGTTAGCTTGACTTGTTGGTGTGGAGTATTGACAAATTAGCATCTTTATTAAGTTTGCGTTTAAAAATATTAAGGCTTGGAGATTCTTTAAAGTCGTTAGGTAGGGAATTCCAATACACAGGTCCAAACAAGATACAAGAGTTTTTTGCTAATATATAGTACGGATTGGGGGTAGGTGATAACAGTTACGTTGTCTCGTACAGAACATATTTGAAAAAAAGTTGTTGGGAGTCTAATGGGAGATCATCTTTGCTTAGTTTATACATAAATTGGGCGAGTTGGAAAAGATATAAATTGCTCACTTTAAGAATATTATTTTGGAAGAATAGTAACTAAATTGGGTTTGAAAAATTATTCCAAGAGCCTTCTTCTGCAGCAACAGTATTCTGTGCAACTGGGTTTGGATTGCACAACCCCGTGCCAAAATGCCATAATTATTGTAAGGTAATATTAATGTATGATACAGTGTAAGTAAAGTGTGAGATGGGAGAAAATATTTGAGTTTGTTGATAATTCCGATGTTTCTTGAAATTGTTTTGCATATATTATTGATGTGTGGTTTCCATGATAGTTTATTATCAATAGTAACCCCCCAAAATCTGGTCTCTGAAACATTTTCAAGAACAGTGTTATCAAAAATGAGATTATCAGGTAATGTATTTATTCTGTTACTAGAAAGCATAAAATTCGTCTTTTGTGGGTTAAGTGATAGTTTATTCGCCTTAATCCAGTCAGTGACATGTATGAGTTCTGAGTTTACAACTCTTACAATTTGGTTTACGTTATCATGAGAAAAGAAAATGTTAGAATCGTCGGCAAACAATATAAATGTTAGTAATTTTAACTTTTTAAATGTCATTAATATATGTGATAAAAAGAAGAGGACCAAGTAAGCTACCCTGTGGTACTCCACATGCAATAGGAAGAGTAGAAGAAATAACGTTGTTGACTGACACAAATTGAGACCCGTCTGTTAGGTAGCTCCTGAACCACTCCAAGCCCTTCCCCCTAATACCATAAAACGAAAGTTTATGAAGAACTACTTCGTGGTTCATGTTATCGAAGGCTTGGAGAAGTCAAGGAAAATACCAACAGTATGACAACCTTTATCAATAAAAGAAGTGATTTTATTAATAAAAGTCATGCGAGGTGATAAGATTTTCGCGGAACCAAAGTTGCGAGTTCGAAAAAATATTGTATTTAATAAAGAACGTAATTGTATACGAGTATAGGTTTTTCAAGAATGTTAGATAACGAGGTGAGCAATGAAATAGGATGGTAGTTAGAAGCAAGTTGATTATCACTTTTTTTGTAAAGAGGAATGACTTTGGCTATTTTCATGAGATTAGGTACCTTCCCTGTGTTCATAGAAACATTAAATATGTGGACCAAATGATCGAAGATAGGTCTATATTGTTTCCAACATCAAGCTTATCACCTTTTTTTTTCAAAAGTGGAATGACCTTCGCAGTTTTCATTGCATTGGGAAATTGACCACACGATAGTGAAAGATTAAAAACATGGACCAAGGGGTCGATGATAAAAGGTATCATGGATTTGAATATAACATTGTTGATTTTATCATATCCTGAACTGTTTTTATTCTTCAAATTCGAAACGAATTTTTTATTATTTCATGTTTATTTATTGGTAAAAAGAATACGGAATTGGGATTTTGACTACCTAGAAAATCTTTAAAATTCATATTTGTTGGTGGAATAGTTTTATCAAGATTATTTCCAATTGAAAAATAATCATTAAAAATGTTTGCAATTTATTTGGGGTCTTCTGTTATCTTATTTTCATGGTTTATTTTAGTAACATCACAATTATTATTTACTTGGTTCATTGCCTGCTTAATTACTTTCCAGGTATTTTGCATATCATTTTTGAAGCTTTTTAAGTAACAAAATATTTTCTCTTTTCTAAACGAATAATTCTAGTTAATGTGTTTTTATAGTTTGTGTATTTTTGCTTAGATTGTTCAGTACCCTTCTTCAGCAGATGCAGTCCACTTCTTCAGCATCGGACTCTAAAAATTAAGATCTTATTCGAGCGGCAACTTTAGAGTAGAAAACTTTCCCTTGCCAAATTGACACAACATGGTATCACAACCTGATGAGGAATTATCTGTGCAAGCTAGTGTTTTTCTCCAAAATTCAATGCCATATACCTTTAATGTCAGTTACTTTTTCATCAGTATACAAAAGACTTGTAAACCCAAAATGACAACACTGGTAGAACAGAAATGTTAGTGTCGTCAGAGAAAAATTATACATGGATCTACTGCCATTACATCTTCAGAAGATAGCTGATAGTATATGGAACAGGACATTGGGCCTACCCGTACTTGTTCATGACAAAGCGGTTGTTCCTTAGGAATTAAAAGAACTTCCTTGTCGATACAAGTCGGCGTCACCCTGGTCTATAACTTTTAAGGATTAATGCAGTTGCTGGTCTCCCGTCGAATCATGTATTTCATATACTGCAAGTGTGAATCGAAGTAACACAGATCAGGCAGAGGCATGTAGTTGGAATTGCTGGTGAAGGGGAATCCTGCGAGCATCTGGTCGAAGAGGTATGGTACAGAGGGTAGTTGTGAGAGGAATATAACAGGCATGGTGTAAAATGTTAAATTGGTGTAGATTATTTGGAATCCCATGAAATGATTTAATACAAAATGATAAATTAAACGTTTTGTATAAAGTCATGTGAAACTTGAGCGATCATCAACCTTTCATGCGTGTAAATGACCTAAAGGTCACCTTTACATGTGCTTCATTTTTTCTAACCTTTAAATGTACATTCCATTTTCCATAAGCTTTAATTTGATACCAAACATGATATGTTTATTTTATACGCTAGATAAGTCATAATTAAGAGGTTGTATATGTTTTATATTTTATTTTGAATTTTATTTAACATGATTTCAAACATGATATGTTTATTCCGCTAATTAGAAAAGTCATATTTAAAAGGAATGTAACTGAACACTCAAACTTAACCTTTGCAAAAAATGTTTATAATACCTAACTTGTTTGTATTTAAAGCATGGTATGATCCGCATGATATGTCTTACTTATATTTGTAAGGCAATTTGACCTTTTATGACCTTAAACAACCCTTTACTGACCTATGCGTGTCTTAGATGCCCAGTAATCCATGTATTTGCATTTGATTTTTCATTAGCTTTAATTTAATACCAAACATGACATGTTAATTCCGTAAAATAGGAAAATCATATTTAAGAGCACTTAGCGTACCTAAGAAAGTGGGGGCAGAGTGCTCCCCTGACGAGTCACAACTCATGCAAGGGACGTACCCCTGCCCCCCTGAAGAGCCACAAGTTCAAAAGAGGGGGCCTCTTTTGAACTTGAAGACCTTTTTTTTTTTTTGCTTGTCAATTTTTTTTCTGGTACGAAATCCTTTATTTTTGGTTGAAGACCCTTTTTTTTTGCTTGTCAAATTTTTTGGCGGACGAATTTGCCCCCCCCCCCTTTGGAAAATCCTGGGTACGCCACTGTTTAAGAGGTATGTGACAAAGTGGACGTGGCCTATGACGTCAATTAAAATAAAATGCCAAAGGGTGCCCAGGTTGCGTCGGATTCTTGGAGTAGACACCCTATACTACCACTTCCAGCAAAAAATTGCAGTCATACCCAACTTGACGGTTATGTTGGGGTTCTACTTGACTATTGGGTTTAGTACCACAGAAAATTGTGACCGGTGTCACGGTGGTAAATGGTGCGAATTTTAGAGATGTCTGTGTGTGATACCGCGATGCTTCATCTAATAAGTTCGACAATGTTCCACTTTGAAATTTTATTCATTTCTAAACCATTTTAGTTTTCTAACAACTTTTGAAATATATAAAAAAAATCCAAATATCATTAAGATTTTTGTTAGATAATTAGATTTTTTGGGGTTTGCTTGTAGTTTGAACTTTTTCCTTTCTTTCAATTTTCTTTCTTTTCTAACCTTCTTTCTTCATTCTTAATTGTACCCTTCCTGATTGCCCTCTTTGTTCCATCTATATTTATTTCCAATCTTTCCTCGCTTTCTTTCTTGATCCTTTGTTCATTTTTCTTTCTCTTATATTACCTTTTCTTTCATTTCTTTAATTCATTCTTTCTTTCCTTTATAAACTTTAATTGCTTCCCCAAGTTCTCAGTTCCTCTCCTTTTTCTTTTCGTTCTTTCTCTCCTTTTTCTTCAGTCTTTTTTTTTTCATTCTCTCCTCCCTTCCTCCTTTCTTTCATTCTTTATTTTTTTCCTTCTTATTGTTCCCATTCCTTCCTCCCTTCCTGCATGTGTTCTTTTTTTCCCTTTCAAAGAATGAAGGAAACACGTTTCTTTCCATCATTCTTTCTCTTTTTTCTTTCTTTCTTTTTTGTTTCTCGTTTTATTTTTTTCGTTCACACATTCATTCATCTTACCTTCCCTTCTATCGTTTTTCATTTCAAAGAATGATGGAAACCTTTATTCTCATTTTTATTTTTATCATAATACATCAGGAAACCTCTCCATCCAAGTTTTGTAGTCAGATTCAACTTAGGCCCCCATTACACAAAAGGGAGACCTTTGAAAGACCAAATATTGGCAAGGTCTTACAGCAGTCTCCCAAGATCACTGAAATTTGTCATCTATGTGGAATGGCTCCGAAAAACCCCTCAAAGAGCTCTGAAAAAGTTGATACTTTTTACTGGGCTTAGAATTTCAAGGGTCTTTTAGCAACAAGTGATCTTTCAGAATTCTTTCCATGGACTTTTCCTGGTCTTTCAATGATCTTTTAATTGTATCTCACGAGTCTTTAAATGATCTCCGCAAAAATCTTGAGAGACTGTCAAAAGATCATGGGAAGACTGATTAAGAACTTTGGAAGTTCACCAAGAGACTGCTGAAAAAACTGATGTAAGCCCATTTTCCTAAAAGACCGCTGAAAGACTGTTTCGAACCGTTTCAAAGAGGTTTGAAGATCATGGAGACCACAAAGATCACTGAAAGATCAATTAGGAATTATGAAAGACCTAAGAGATCTTTGAAAGCTGATGAAAATCATATTTCCTATTCATTCATCCCACTCTGATAAATACAGTAGATGAGATTAAGATTAGATCATGATTGCCATTTTGTAGGCCTATAATTATCATGCTTGATTAACCCTTAGCATGACATGGACACATTTTCGTGAAATTGTACCCATGATCTATACAATAGTAATAATTTATTTCTCTCTAATTTTAACAGTATAGTGCATCTCCCAAAGTAACTTTAAACTTTTGAATGGCCCCCAAATAAAAATATGTCACATTGAGGGAAAAGACCTATATATATATATATATATATAAAGAGAGCCAATAAAGTCAACTTTCAAATGACACCAACACTTTGGAAAAGTATTCATTCTTGAGTGAGCAGTACACACTTAAACAAAGGGTATGATAATTAGGCTGGGCTAGAATCAGACTTAAAATTTCTTTCAGTCTTTGAGAGGAGGGTCCTATGGAACTTGCAAATGAGGGTGTTGTGATAAATTAATGATCAATCATGATCAGTTTAGGTTGTTTGAGCAAATTTCATGAATTATTAAATTCAATTTTTTTTTTTTTGGGGGGGGCACACTGTATATGCTTTGCAAAAGAACGATACCTATTGCATTGGGTTTGTACCTTTTTTTTTTTTAGTCAATCACATGAAGTTATGCTTTTTCATATCTAAAGCTTAAAAAGAAATGTACTATTTTTTAGTACATATTGATGTGGCATGCCAGTGTTCTTAAACCTTCATAAAAAATTGAGGTAAAGGCCCCCAAAATATGGGCAAAAATCTAAAAAAGGAAAAAAAAAAGAAGAATGATGATGTAATTGGACTATGTACTTTATTCAATGTAAAGTTGAAACTTGGATTGAGAGGTTTCCTGATGAGTGCTGAAAGGAGGCCAATATCTATGTTCAATGGACACATACAATTTAAGCAAGTTGAATGAAATAAATGCTAGTTTAAGATTATACAATCATACACAATATGATTTGGTAATTTTCACATTATACTCATGTAGAATGCCAATTAACATTTTTTGTGGGACATGCTGTAGACATGAGGATTGTAATACTTCATTCACCCATTATCATCATCATCATCATCAATTGCAAATAGTTCTAATCATACTCTGCTTTGGGGTTGATCTATTGGAAACATTGTTGCAATTAACTATAAGTTGATCTTGACCCAAAAGATTTGAGGAAAAGTAAGAAAATACAGATAATTGTGTGTGTACTTTATTATTTATTTGACTTATTATATTTTGGTACAATTTGACAATATACATTTTTTGAAATTATACAAAAAATAAACCAACACCTTTTATTTCAATATAAAAATATAAATTAAAAACTGGCACAATAGCTCCAAGAAATATAAGTTTTTAACAGGAATATGCTGGATATTCTCATTCATTTCATATTTGAATTAGAAATTTCAGATTGCACTTATTATAATATCTAATATTGTAATATCTAAATTCAAAGTAATGATTTCAACAAGTACAGTATGTATCAGTACTTAACAATACATATGTGATTAACATCTTTCGAAAACAGGATGAAGAAATAACTAAATAAAAGGCTTTAAAAAAAATCAAGTTGAATCAAGATTTGTGTACCGAATTTCTTTTCACATTCCATGCAGGATGTTTCTAAAAACAGGTAACCACAAAGGTCAACCATATCCAGAATACATGATTTATACTTGTGATTTCTATTCTACATTAACTTTAATTTGACACCTTGCTTGCATCAAAATTGTCACAGGTCACAGAGTTATGGTCCTTAGAAGGCCTTTGTATTCGAAGGTAGGTACAAAACCGACTTTTTCCAAGTGTGGGGTTTGAATGCAGGGCTGCCAACACTCACACATTGAGCGCGAGACTCACGTCGTATGTCACGCATTTCTCACGCTAATGAAATAAAAATGAAAAATAAGCATTTTTAATAAAAGGCGACCAATTCAAGAATCCTGGAAGCGCTGAAAGACTTGTGAAAGTTTCCCCGACTTTTGCGGAAAGCCTTTGATCTCATTTCGAGCGTGTGTTAAATTTTCTTATATTGCCCCTATACAGTGCGTTTCATAAAAAAGGTAATCTAAATCTAGAGGGCCGATATTCGGATATTTAATTTTGTGAAGTATTCCTACATGGATTAGAAAGAAAAACTTGTCAGCTTTCCATTGATACCCTATTTGTACCATTTGTGCCACGCATGACCGAATTAATTGATGTTGAAGACAACAGGTGCAGGTACCACTTTTTCCAAGTTTTGGTAAAGTGGGTAAAATGTGCGCTTGATAGAATAAAATGTAAAAAAGTAATTTTTGGAATGAAGAGTCAAGGCATTCCTCTGAAATGATGATTGAAAGGTTAATGTCTTATACATCCACACCTTCAACATGTCTTCTCCTTTGTACACAAAACTGGTAGCATGTAAAAATTAAGGATATCTTGGACAGCTCATCTTACCATTGCACAAAAGGCATCCACCTCATGTCAAATTTGGCCCTGCAAATAATCAAGATCTTGAGGAATTACAAATACCTTGTTTTTAAGTGTCCCCAAAGGAAGGCGCATATCCTTCAACAACTTGATATCCAGAGTTCTTTGAGTCTATCTTGAATGATGTTAGATCGAAGGACAGGAGTGCTAGTCCTGTATCTACCAAAGATGCAGGTACACTCCTCGAACCTGCCTCTCAAAATGTTGGTCCAACGACTGTGGTAGATCTTGTTAATCATTTGCAAGTACATTCGCCCACTTACACTCCTTTGGAAGAAAAAGGTCCAATCCAGATTTTTGCCAGCTCAGGCATTGATGAAAGTATTCACATCAGCATCTCCCCTTTCATCAAGTTTTCCAAAACTTGGAAAAAGTGGGACCTGCACCTGTTGTCTTCAACAGCCTTTAAAATGCGGCCTAGAAAATGCCTTGAAATTTTAAGGCAAAAAACCTCAAGGCCAGGGCTTTGTAAAAGTAGGCCTTAAGGCCAAGGCCGAGCATCAAGGTACTACAACACTGCTGCATTGGTCTTTGAGTTTGAGTGTGGCTGTGTGTTAGTGAGTGAAAGCGTGGCCTTAAGCTATTGTAGGTAGCACCTTGTATGCTAATTTGAAATCTACGTAATCTTAGGAATCTCAATTTTAAAGCAGCCACAACTTTCTTATTTTCATTTGATTTCTTATAAACTTTCACCAATATTTATTTTTCTCCTTTCCAACAACATTTTAGGACCAAGGCAGATTCCCCTTTAAAGTTGATGAGTTACTCAGATATATAGAATAGAAATCACAAGAATGCATTCTTGATATAGCTGACCTCTGAACTACAGTTACCTTTTCTTTAATAGAAACACCTGGTATAATTTCTCACATCAGTAGAGAGAGAAATTGATTCGAATAGGAGCTTAATACATAAAAACCTTTTTTTTTGTCTAAAAGGATTGTTCAAGTTCATCCGGATCTAATATTTTTCTCTTTCAGCTAATGCTGTAATCATAATTGCACACCAGAATCACCTGATAATTTAAATTTAATTGGTCTCCAAATAATAATGATTGTTGAGAAACTTTGCCAGCCTTTTTAAGAGGATATGATACAGGGTGAGCAGGTAATGAATCAAAATTTCCCCCTTCTATTATGAAATCAAAACAGACTGGAGTTAAACATCCAGATGATTGTTTCATGAAACCATGGACCTACTACAACAGATGAAACTGACAATCTCAGTGAACAGGTGTTTCACAATCAGGGTTACACCTCTATTTCACTATATTAGAGGTTTTGTTTTTCCTCTATTTTTGTGTTTGTTGTGAGATGGTATTTCTTTCATATTGTGAAGCACTACATTGCCTTTATAGGGCATAGCATGTCTAGTGTCAAAAAAAATCTTACCATTCTGCTTAGAGCAATTAAGATATGTGCATCATGTGATGGTGAGTAGCCAGGATGGGTTCAATCTTTTACTACATTTTCTGTCAATGTAGTCAAAATGTTTTGATTTGTAGAGGACTCTTCTGTACAGAAATTAATTTGATTAACAAAGGGATGTAGACTGAAAAATATGTGGATGTGGACAAAGTGAACATTATAAATTTGTTACCCAAAATACAAGTGTTCTTTTGGATAGAATCAGCACCCCACATAAAGCTTATCTGGTGGTTCTGGAGTTTTTCAACTTTTAAACAAACACATTTCATTAATAAATCACATTGGTAAAACAATGCCTTATGATTGCTAATAATATAATGTGCAGGATCAAAATTAGAGAGAATATATAACAAAATGAGGAAACAAATTTTGGCCCAAAAATCAATTTTGAGAAGTAAATGTGCATTTACATATATTGTTTTAGTTTTGTAGGTTGCTCTAACAGTTTTGTGGGTTACTCTAACAATTTTTAATGATGTAACGAAGACCCTTTTGTGAAGGTAAATTTCCAACTCGTCCACTCATCAAATGGTCTACCTTCATTTATTCTAATGCCATTCCATCCATCAATATTTTGTCTTCCATTTGCTCCAATAACCACTTGGTCCAAACATCACTTCTTCTAATCACCGGTGCGTCTATGACCACTTCATTTCATAACCAGTTGGTCTAATATCCATTTCGTTTTCATCCATTTCGTCCAAATAAAACTTACTGGTAGTCGAATTAGACCAAATGGTATATTGACTAAATGGCTATTGGACCAACAAGTTATTAGACAAAATGATAGTTGGAATGTGGATAGTGGACAAACTGATGATAGACCAATTGATAGTAGATGAATTAGTAATTGGATGAAATGTCATTAGACCAATTGAAAATACACCTTTTTGAAGATATACCTTGATTGTATAAGAATCCTGAAATCCTTGGTTTTGATTGGATTTTTAAGACCGGTCTCTGTTACGCTCATAGGACTACTTGTTAGTTCTGATAAGCTTTATAATAATAATAATAATAATAATGATAATAATGATAATAATAGTAATAATAATAATAATAATGATGATAATAATGATAATAATATGCAACATCTCTATACCACTTAATACCATGTTTCTAAGTACTGCATACATTACTCCCATTTTAGCACGGCTATACTGATCAGGTGCTCAATCATTCAAGGAATTCCTTCCTTCGATGTATACATTTACTACACCTGGGTAGAGTAGTAGTAAATGGAGAGTAGCAAATGGAGATAAACTTTGTATGTGAGCAGCTACATTTATATCATGTGATATAAATTCCATAAATTCCTTTATTTGGGATGGAACATAATGAATAAAAATATTTTTCTTACATAAGAAACTATGTATCTGATGATACATCCACCCCACAATCACTTCATATATTTTTTCTCTAGAAAATGAAAAAAAAAAATCACTTGACATGACATATAAACGAGTAGTTTGTCTGTGATGTCACAAATTTCCACCAAATCAAAAGCTTAAACATTCATAACTATGTTATTCTTAAATATATTTCCATCAAGCCTTTACCAATATTTTCGCTAATTTTTCTGCTTTTATCAAAACCATTTTTTTGAGGGTGAATCATTAAAATTCTGTAATATGGAGAAGAGTACTTTATGAAGATGTCTTGATACAATAAAAATGAATTGATATGATGTAATTAAGTATACCTCCCATTGGCATTAGTACCCAAATACCCTAACCAAGTCTGAAACTTTGTTTCCAAGAAGTCAAAATGATCGAAGATGTTCCCGGTGACAGTTGAATTTTCAACACTGGGACTCAGAAAGGAGTCACTTTGGACTAATTTGATCCTTTGATTCTGGTTTACGGCTTGTTCTAGACTCATTTGTCGGATGGTAAGGAAGGCGAGTGGCAATGTCGTAGAATTACTAGATGATCCCAGGTACGTCGGCATAGTGTTGATAGCAACAATGACTTCAAGTGAACCATCATCGTCTAAATCATCTATCACACCTGTGAAATAACAAGTTTACTAGATACATCAAAGTGTAACATAACTCTAGGGCTCCCTCGTAGAAAGAGTTGTCATCAATCTGATCAATGTCAAACTAATAATCTATCAATTTTTCATAAATGGAAAGAACACAAGGTTCCAATGGAAACAGGGAGGAGCATGCTGATTTGTCAAGATTATGATGATATAATTAGAAGACACTTTAAAAAGACATTCGCTTTCTAAATATGAATGCTGAAGGTTGCTGGCTTTCCATACATGTACATGTAGTTTAGGTTGATCAGACTAATCATAACTCTTCAGTAAAAAGGAGCCCATTTATTTTACTTCAGGTCATATAATATCTCAGTATCCAAAATCCTCTACGAATGGGACATTAAATCCTATCGATCAAGCAATTGGCCTATTAGCATGCAAAGAAATGACAACTAGAGTTTTACGATTCATGGGATTACACAAACTTACCAGTTTATTAAAGTTCAACTTCACAGTATGACCATCAGCATGTTTAATTGATTGCCTCAATAACTAAGAAGTTACAGGAAGTTAAAATAAACATTTTAAACACACATTGAGGTAAAAAAAAGCACAATGCTTGAATGGACTTAATAACAGTCAAGCAAAGAATGACCATTTGGATTAATCCCATCTCATTTCCATTGGTCTTTCTTTTGCCATTCCAGAACCAATCAATTTTAGGGACTACAGCCTCTTTGTTATCAAACCAAACTCTTAATAATTGACAAGTGCTTAGTAAAGATGATTGAAGATAGCCTCTGTCAAAATTTTGTTCCTTTTGACTGAGTGAACTTTATGTAGTGCGCTTGTGAAGTTTGATAAGTTTCTTTTGGAATCCAGATTGGGATATACTCCAAAGAGAGAAAAAAATATGAAGATGGACTGACATTGCTTATTTTTGTACTTAACGGGATGGTCTGGGCTGAAAATATTTATATCTTAATACATAGAGTAGAATTTACTGAGCAAAATGCCGAAAATTTCATCAAAATTGGATAACAAATAATAAAGTTATTGAAGTTTAAAGTTTAGCAATATTTTGGGAAAAAAACAGTCGTCGTGAATATTCATTAGGTGGGCTGTTGATGTCACATCCCCACTTACCGTTTTCTTATGTTGTTACATAAAATCATAATTTTTTCATTATTTCATACTTGTGTGAATAATATGTCTCCCTTATAATGAAATAAGTTGCAGCAATAAATATCTAATGCACTAAATCAGTTGTCAATCCAATTTTTCTAGTTCTTGGAGGAAAAAATTTGAATAAACCTAATTTCATATAATAAACTACAAAAGAACAAGTGGGGATGTGACATCATCAGCCCACCTAATGAATATTCGTTTGTTATTTGTTATCCGATTTTGATGAAATTTATTCAGCTATAAATACTTTCAGCCCGGACCATCCCTTTAAGAGGATCATTAAAGAGCTGTGGCATAAGTAGGTTAAGGTAAATTTTCATAATATAAATGTTTATTTTGTAAGTAAATGAATACATAGGACCAGAATATATTATAGTAGGGTTGGAGATCACTCCAAAACTAAATTGTAATCTTAAAAAAAAATTGTATTTTAAAGTGAGCAAGATATGAGCAGATAAATACAGATACATGTAGATAGAATCTTACCAGTATTTGTGAGAACTGGTTCCATCATATAACAATCTTGAGATGTAGATTTGATAATCCGTTGAGTTGATGTCAGAGTTGATGTCAGATATACTGGTGTAACATCAATTGACTCAGGAGATGATGAAACTCCAATGCTAATTGCCTGACTTGTCATGTCACTAGATGGTGGCACACTTGTTGTACCTGTTAAATAAACAAATACATTAATAAAAAAAAGCATTTGTGTGAAATATCTCATCTAAAAGCTTTAATAGAAAATCATTACATCCAAGATACATGTATTGCTTGGTTTAGCTGGAAAAAGCATCTCTGAAACATGGAATGAAACAATTATTTAAACTCTTTGTATGCTGATAAAGCTTTTCAATGTACAATGAATAACTGAGAAAAAAAATCATTCATGTGAAAGATTGCTCTATGTAAAAAAATCGTCTATAATGAATAGAATAAATACAGACAATAAATATTGCCAAAGTCAAATGTTTTGGTAACATCACTACCATCATCATGATAATCATCAGAGTTATCATTGCTACCATCCTAATCATTATTACTATTTTTAGCAGCAGAAGTAGAAGCATTTTAGACCATTCATTACCACTATCATTATTCATGTTATTTTGTCTCGCCTGCATAGCAGAGCAAGACTATAGGCACCACTTTCCTGACAGCGGCGGTGTCGTCAACAATGAAATCTTAACCTTAGGTTGAATTTTTGCAATGTCATCACATTTGTACATGGACCTAGTTCAGGAAACTTGGACATACAGTGTAATAATAAATAATAATTAACATCATTTAAGGGTAATCAGTTATCACTGAACATCCTTTGAGAGTTTCAGGTCACATGACCAAGGTCAAAGGCCATTTAGGGTCAACAACAAAGTCTTAACTTCGGATAAGTTTTTGAAATATCATATCTTTGATAGTTTATGGATCTAGTTAACAAAACTTGGATACAAGAGTAATCAAGTATAACTGATGATTGGCATTGTTAATAGCTATGATAATAATGTAATAAAATAAGTGGCACTACTCATACACTTACTTTTACTACTACTTCTGCTGTTGACTGATACACTGTAGTTTGGGCCATTATTGTAATTTTACATACACAACAATTAAATAATTTAAAAGAAGTACAACAAAACATTTGATAACAAGAGTGTCACTAAGGCAAGAACATGATACGCCTGCCTGTAACGCTGAAAATGGAGTTATTGGTCAAGCAAGAAAAGTGGAAGGTGGCCCCTTTGACTATCTGACCTAAAATATCAATAGGCTTCCTGGAATTCATGCTAGTATCCTACACACCAAATTATATGAGCCTAGCCTAGGTGAAGTTAAACTAAAGTTATAGCGTTTACAAGGACTTCGGAAGGGAAAGATGAAAACATTTTACTGTGACCTTGACCTTTGACCTCAAAAATCAATAGGCTTCCTGAGATCCATGCTAGTATCATACACACCAGATTATATGAGCCTAGGTTAGGTTAAACTGAAGTTATTGCGTTTACAGACTTCAGAAGAGTGAGATGAGAATGTGTCACTGTGATCTTGACCTTTGACCTCAAAATCGATAGGCTTCCTGGGATCCATGCTAGTATCATCCACACCAAATTATATGAGCCTACGTGAAGTTAAACTGAAGTTATCACGCTTACAAGGACTGCAGAAGGATAAGATGAAAACATGTCACTTTGACCTTTGACATTTTGACCTCAAAATCAATAGGCTTCCTGGGATCCATGCTGGTATCATCCACACCAAATTATATTAGCCTAGGTTAAGTTAAACTGAAGTTATCACGTTTACAAGGACTGTAGAAGGATAAGATGAAAACATGTCACTGTGATCTTGACATTTGACCTTTTGACCTCAAAATCTAAAGGCTTCCTGGGATCTATGCTAGTATCATACTCACCAAATTATATGAGCGTACGTTAGGTTAAACTGAAGTTATCAGGTTTACAAGGACTGCAGAAGCGCAAGATGAAAACATGTCAATGTGACCTTGACCTTTTGACCTCAAAATCAATAGGCTTCCTGGGATCCATGCTAGTATCATACACATCAAATTATATGAGCGTAGGTTAAGTTAAACTGAAGTTATCGCGTTTACAAGGAAAATTTAACGGACGGACAGACAGACGGATGGACCCCGAGCGTGATACCATAATACATCCCGTCTAGACGGGCGTATAAAAAATAATGCCTTGGAAGCATGCCTGACAATGCCTTGAAATTTCAAGGCTCCAAAACCTCAAGGCCAAGGCTTTTTTAAAAAGTAGTCCTTAAGGCGTCTTAAGTCCAAGGCAGTGTATCAAGGCAATATAACACTGCTGTACTATGATCTTCCCAAGTGGATGGGCTAGATTTAGGGAAATCTAGCAAAATATGTAGATGATAATAGCTGGATTTATCAAGCGCTTTTTGCCCGAGGATACAAGGTGATGTTAGTATTACCCTGGCTTTAGCTGTGCTGCCATATAGACGCTGAATTTTTTCCCCATCTCATTCACCTCACCTGGGTTGAGTGCGGCACAATGTGGGTAAATTTCTTGCTGAAGGAAATTTGGAAAATATGCCATGGCTGGAAATCGAACCCACAACCCTCAGATTGAAAGATGAGAATCTTATCCACTAGACAATGATGCCCCCCCCCCCCCCGAAAAAAATGTAAAATTTGAGATGGGCTACTGCATGAAATGCTACCCCCTATTCCCCTGCATTTACTCCACCCCTTTGATATGAATGACAATACTACACTGATATTTTACATGTGAGAAGGTTAAATGTGTTTGTGGGTGCAGTCTAGCTGAGGGTTCTAGAAGATGTACATGTAGTGTCATAAAAAATGACCTTATTATTTAGAGAGAAAAAAAAGGACTGAGTTTTTGAAGAAATATTAGTGAGTAAAATTTAAAGAAACTTTAACATATTAGACAAGACCAATATTAGGAAAACTTTAGTTCTAGAAGCATTTTGGGGTAAAAGTTGGGAACCGGTCTATTTCGCACAATTTGAATGTGCTGAATCTGGTAAGACCGGTTCCCAAGCCAATTTCTCAAGTTTTGACTACATGTACCTACATGTATTTTGCATAAACAAAATGGTTGCCAAATTGACCATTCTTATTCTTATTCTACAATATTCTTTTATAATATTCGCATACATAACGTGTACCATTTATGAAACTTTGTTATATCTGTTTGTGGCTAATTAATTATGCAAATTTATGCATATTTTGCAATATTATGCTATAATTTGATAATTCCACCAAAAACATTTATTATTTTGGGTACAAATAGCATCTGTATCATTAGGAATATTTATGTCATTTTTTATGTGTTTTATTGTTCTTTGAATATTTTCATGTACCTCT
Source organism: Lytechinus pictus (assembly GCF_037042905.1). Taxonomy (NCBI): domain Eukaryota; kingdom Metazoa; phylum Echinodermata; class Echinoidea; order Temnopleuroida; family Toxopneustidae; genus Lytechinus; species Lytechinus pictus. Next base: position 1,567,696 of record NC_087254.1, on the reverse strand, counting down.
TGTATTTTCTGCCATTTGCTTTGTACATGTTACGAGATCTTTCAAAAACTATTTATCCATGGCAGACAAATATTAACCTTCATTTTTCAACGATTGAATTATTTGATAAACTTCTTTTGCCACAACTTTTGATTGTACTCAAGAACTGTACAATTATTCATAATGATGCGAATGTTATTTGTACCAATAATTATAAACATTTGCGCTGAAATTATCAAATTATAGCATAATATTCAAATATGCATAAATTAGTATAATTACATGTAATTAGCTGCAAACAGAAATAACAAATTTTTCCGAATGGTACACGTTATGTATGCAGGATTTCACAGTATTCATGTCTGTGTAACCGAATATAGTTAAAGAATATTGTAGAAATGGTATTCTAAATGGTCAATTTGGCAGCCATTTTGTTTATACAAATTAGGTGGTCAAAACATGAGAATCAGATTATCAGATTCAGCATATTTGAATTGTGTGAAATAGTCCGGTTCCCAACTTACCCCAAAATGCTTCTAAAAGTTTATATAGGCCTCTTTTTCCAGAATGGCTCTAGTCTATATGAACTCAAATGACCTTAAGAAACTCCAACCACAACATGCAGGTCCCCTTGGTGCATACAACCCAAGTTTACAGGGGTAGAAAGTGAGAGACGGTTGTAAAGTTATTTGTCATAGGATAATCTTGCAGGAAAACGTTTGACCCAAAATGACCTTTGAACTTTAATACTACGTGACCTTTGAAGCCACCATAACATGAATGTACCCCAAAAGCATCTGTCACCTAAGTTTTGCTCCAGTTGCAGCAACATGTGCAGAATTAATTGTGTCGAGAGTCTAGCAAGTAAACTTTAACACACGACCTCAAATGACCTTTGACCTCATCATCACATGACCTCCAATGGCACCATAACACGCAGCTCCAATTAGTGCATCTATCACCAAAGTTTAGTTGAAAACTGCATGATGGTTGCAAAGTGATCCTTCGTAAGAGAATCTTGCATGAAAAACAAAAACGTTTGACCCAAAATGACCCTTGACCATATCACATGACCTCGGAAGACACACTAACAAGCAGGTCCCATTAGTGCAGCTACACCCAATTTTTGTTGAAAAGTGAGACACGGTTGCAAAGTTATCTGTTACAAGTATATCTCCCATGTAAACTTTAACGTTTGACCTGAAATGACCGTTGATCTTATTACTTGACCTTTGCAGTCACCATAAAATGAATGTACCCCAAGTGCATTTATCACCCAAGTTTGGTACCTGTTGCAGCAACATGTGCAGAGTTAATCGTGTCATAAGATAGTCTGGCAAGTAAACTTTAACACTTCAACTTAAAGGCCTTTGAACTTACCATGTGACCTCGAACTACACAATAAGATAAAGGTCCCCTTAGTGCATCTACAACCCAAGTTTGGATAAAAAGAAACAAGACACGGTTGCAGTGTTATGTGTCATAAGAGTCTTGCACGTAAACTTCAACATTTGACCTGAACTAACCTTTGGCCTGACCATGTGACCTCTGCATCATCACATGCAGGTCTCCTAAGTACATTTACAACCAAAGTTTGGTTGAAAAGTGAGACACGATTGCAGTGTTATGTATTATAAGAGAGTCTTGCACATAAACTTACTGTTTGAACTGAAATGAACTTTGAACTTACAATGTGAACTCCGACTGCACCACAACATACAGTTCCCGTAAGTACATCTACATGTACAACCCAAGTTTGGTTGAAAAGTGACTTACGGTTACAGAGTTGTGTGTCATAAGAGAGTCTTGCATGTAAACTTTAACATTGACCTCCAAATGACCTTTGAGCTTACTATGTGACCTCCAACATGCAGTTCCCATAAGTACATGTACATCTACAACCCAAGTTACTTACTCAAAATTATCTGTCATGTGTTTGACGGATGAACGGACGACGAACGAACATTTGGATCCCTTAGTCTCACCTTCACTCTGGTGGGTGAGACCATAAACGTAACCAATGTATGATATAAATAAGAAAGAATATTACATACTGATTATTGGTTTGTATGGTCTTAATGAGAGGAGGCTGGGTGGATCCATGGCCAAATCTCTATCCATCATCACCATGTTGAAAGTCGGGTATCCAGAGATGAGTTCTGAGCATCCTTCTAGGTTTCTCTGTAAAGCAAACAATTGTTATGTAGTATGTATTTAACTTCCTGTTATCCTTTCAGTCATTCACCTTCACTTGTTTACAAACTCCCCCAATGCCATCTTAGAATTCCCAAACCCCCAGTACCATTGAACTCCTAAACCCTGACCATAAAAAGACCAACCCTCAGTGACGTCAGCTAACTTCAAGGAAGAAGTATGACTCACACTTCTAGCCCCAGTCACTTACACAGAGCATCACCATATCCCTTATACCAGAGAAAGTTCGATAGACAGTTACCTGTAGACCAATCAGATCAAGTTTAGATCACTCCCATCTTAAATTGTTACACCCCCAAAACTAATGATATAAATAAGACTTCTTGATCATTGGAGAGAGAGAATACCAACGATAGAATACTAGACCCACACTAATCCTGACTGACTGACTTTAAGACTTAGATGTCCATCCAGTATTAATTTAACTGCACTTCGAATCTCAACCTGATACTTCTAAATTATTTGATATTCATCGTCTCCTGATATACTCTGAATCTTCATGTACTTCGAACTGTAGCTGGATATTGATGATTAAATACCTAGTGATTTGAACTGTATAACTTTCTCCAAAGTTTCCTTATTACGCTTCCGTTCAATAATCACCGACATAACACAATTTATTTCATTTCAAGGGTTCAAACCTTAATGTAATTAAATGTAACCAAAAATACATGGCAATTTGTACCAGATATATTTTCCAAAAAAAAAAAAAATTCCTTCACTTCACAACCAATATGCGCGTCCAGCCTCATGAACATTGGCAAAAAGTATTTGCTCTGAAAGAAGTGTAATAATGTAATCCAAGGTGCACTATTATTACTATTACTGTGGCTTTAGCTCAAGCTGCCGTTTCCAGCACTATGCATACAAAGAATTTATTCTGCTGGGTATCCATTCACCTCACCTAGGTTTAGTGCAGCACAGTGTGGTTCCATTTCTTGCTGAAGAAAATCATGCAATCTCTGGGATTCAAACCCACAACCCTCTGTTTCAAAGTTTGGAGACTAATCCACTGGGCCACAACACTTCTTCAAGTTTGCCAATTACATAATTTGATCTATTAAAAAGATTGATTTAACTACTGAATACTACTGTAATGAGTGCACTTAATCTGTTTATAAGTTACAGATGGCTTTATGACAAGTGACCCTTTCCTCTCCTTCCCTGTTGCTGACTGTTCAAATCATGCAGCTTTAGGAAACAGTAATCTGAATGATTTGCAGGCTTTGTTGAAAGACTTTGCAGTATCAAACCTATATTCAATGACCTCTCCAAAATAGCATATTTCAGTTGAAAATTCATTCATCATTCATTTGACAATCTATCCTCTTTCATCAAGAGACGCTCCTGCAAATGAAAAACTTTGCAGAAGTCATTGATATGATTTTCAAGTAGGTGAGCACATTTGAAAGTTACAGTAAATAAGTTGTAAAATACCTTTGTAGTTGTTCCAGTATCTATATTAGGGAAATTCTGTATCCAATATAAGAATGCATCTTTCTGTCTATGAGCTTTTAGACTAAGAGGTGATGGATTGGTGAATGCAGGCTTGTTCTCAAAGCTGGATGTTGTCGTAGTGTACCACAGATCACGACCAGTTAATCCATCAAGTATCACAATCTACAATATACAACATATTGAGATCACTAAGCCTAGTACTCCTCCATCGGTTGTTTGAGCAATGTAACACCGCAAAACGAAAAGCAATCAACACAATGTTTCATAGTTGTTACGATTGAGATCAAATTCGCACTGCCCATCTACGTAACACAACAATTTAGTATGTTAGAACCAAATTGCCTCAGAACATGATTCCATGCACAAATCCAATGTAAATTCTGGTTCTGGTTCTAGTTCAAGCCTTAGCTCATATACAGTGCGTCGCACAAAAAAGGAAACCCGTTTTCAGAGATAGATTTCACAATTAAATATGTTTCTACTATAAATTTGATACGAATGGCAAGAATGGAATCTCATCTGCAATTTGAAATCAACATCTTAGCAAATTGTTCATGCATGGCAGATTACAAACAATAAATAACAAGGCATATCAGAAACGATTTGTGCAGAAACTTTCGTGTGAATCTGAATCCACTCTCATTTCAGGGATCAGTGAGTGAATCTTAATAAAGAATACAAAAGAAATGCTAATGAGCCAATCGTTGAATAAGCACGGTCACTGTATCACTAAACAATCATGTCCAATTTTTCTTAATCAGGTTTTGACATTAAAATTTCAAACTAGTCTTGCTCATTAATGCGTGAAGTGTTTGTCTCATATTAGGTATCAAAATAAAGAGGAATGATTTAATCATATAATTATGTAAAATGAAATATCATAATTTTATTTGCCTTTGAAAAAAAATATGTGGAAATCCCGGTTTCCTTTTTTCAGGGACGCACTGTATATATTTTCTTTTACTGATTAAAATAAGATAATTCATAATCTCTGTAGTGTTGCAAACAATTTCCACCAAAAAAAACTAATGTGAAAGGGGCAGCAAACGGTCAAAGAACTACATGATAAATATCTAAAAAAATAAAATACTCCCAAAAATGTTGATACGTTTTTGGACATACATTTTGACCAGAGTCCCACAAGGAGTCTCTGAACAAATAAAAAATCAACAGGAGGCTTTATTTATAGATGTACAGCCAAACTCCATTATTGGACAATTTCAATCTTATTTTCTTGATAAGAGAAATGGAATAGAAACTTTCCTGAATGGTTTACAGATAAAGTTTGAAAGTATGATGATAATGAGTAATGTGAGAATGGTAGAGATACTCACCTTATTTATAAGGGTAGGTGACTCTAAGTGTATCATTATATCAGGTACTTCATCAGCATTGAAGTGACCAGGTGCAGGAACACTACAAGAAAGATTAATTGTTTGTTATTTTACCTATGCCAGAGAAGTGGCATGGATTACCACCATCATTCTACCATGTGAGTAAAACAAAAAATGACACCTCACAAATCCCCAATTTAAGGAAAAGATATGTCATGAAGACAAACTTATTATACATGTACATGGCCTCAAATAGTATGTTCTCCCAAATAAATTAGACACCATATTTATGTGGTATTTGTAAAAACTTGGATGATCAATAAATATTCTTTGATTTGCGCCAAAGTAATGCAATGAATGTCAATGATGTCATAATCTTGCAAGTGCTGCATTAAAATTAACTTCAAAACACCTTTTCAATAATTTACATTACTATTGTTTAATAAACACTTTTGGGTAACAATTTCCAATTTAATTGAAAACGGAATTAATAAAAATAATAATAATTAGACTTATATCGCGCCAAATTCACTCTGTAGAGTGCTCAAGGCGCTCTTTAGGAAATTATAAAAGAAATTAAGAAGAATTGAAGAGAAATTTTTTAAAGGTATTGTTTGAAAGTTTCAGAGGTCAAGCACTGTTTAATGTTTTCAGGGAGGCTATTCCATAACTTGGAGGATGAGTGAAGTAATGATCTTTCCCCCCAGGTTTTGGAAACTTTGGGGGTAACGAGAGAATTGGGAGAGGAGGAACGTTAGGATCTTGAAGGGGTATAACTTTTGATCAGTGAAATGAGGTACTGGGGAGAAGAGCCATGGACACAGTGGAAAGGTAATTGCAAATTGCAAATGTTTACTAACTCATGTATGATTATGACATCATTGGTATCTGAATTCATTCATCCAGTACCTTTTCAGTAACAGCATTGTACATACATGTATGTGGAATAGTCTTCCTGATAACATTGTATCAGCTCCTGACAGGTCAAAGAATTAAGCTTGCACTATGAGCCAGTCAGTGTAGGGATTATCATCCTTGCTTTCTTTAGTTTATGTACTGTACACACTTCTGACAGTCAATTCATTTGTTCATCAATGTCATAGTGAGTGTACCACCACCAGAGGAGATACTACGATTGATGAACAGACACTCGTGCCTACAGCATCGTGGATTTTACAAGTAAAGTAAAGTAAGCAAGTTAAGTCATGCCTTACTTTGGCACAATTTTTTTTTTACATCACTGCAAAGAATACCTACTGATTATCCAAGCATGAAGACATATTACATAAATATGGTACAAAATTATTTGGGAGAAGATTCTCTTTTCAGCCATATCTAATGAATATTTATTCAAGACATCTTTCTCCTTAAATGACTGTAATGTATTCTTATGCTAAAAGTGATTCTCAAAAATTTCCCTGGTGTTTTAACAAAATTCCCAACAACCCTAATCAATCAAGGAAGTTTGTAATTAGCCTTATATTAACTTGCATATTATCATCATTATTATGCTGAATTCTCATCATCATTATGATTAGTATTATTACAACTAATCAATATTGTCATTATTACCATTATTATTTTCATCATTATTGCAAATACTAACAACTGGGAATAAAAGTGACTTTCAGGGAAAAAGATGTAAGGCTTCCTGTCCTCTACAAAGAAACATCAACTGCTATCTTGCAGTAAGCCCCCCCCCCAAAAAAAAGTTGAGCGCCTCTGGCAGTCTCGCATGCATTACACGATTCAATAAAGTAGCAATGCCGACTTTGAAAACTACTATGAAAGAAATATTGATTGTTTTGATGCTTTCACACCAAGATTTCATCGGTCGCTGGGTGCGGTCGCTCAGCGATCGTACCTTGGTGTGAAAGAAAAAGAGCAGACCGTACTCAGCGATCGATCATTTTGATGCTTTCACACCAAGATTTCATTGGTCGCTGGGTGCAGTCGCTCAGCTATCGTACCTTGGTGTGAAAGAAAAAGAGCAGACCGTACTCAGCGATTAATCGTTTTGATGCTTTCAAACCAAGATTTCATCGGGCTGGGTACGGTCGCTCAGCGGTCGTACCTTGGTGTGAAAGCAACATAAGTTATGATGTCATTTCAAAAACTTAACCTTCGGTTAAGATTTGACGTTGACGCCGCAGTCAGAAAAGCAGCGCCTATATGTATAGTCTCGCTCTGCTATGCAGGCGAGATAAAAAATGATGCAACCTTTAGGTTGTCTTGTCCCCCTTATCAAAATACCAAATACCTTGGCATTGTCCCCGACATACCTGGTAGGTCTGTAACCAGAGTTAACATCAAGTTGTACACTCCATAATGGTTTAAAACTAGATCCATTAATAGCAGTAACCCATGTATTATCAGATATTACAATGAGGTCATTGATCCCATCCATGGTCAGATCAGTTACTACGGCAGGCAGACTAAAACCATCATCTGTCCCTCTGTAATTAAATAAACATTGTATCAGTTATCTTAGCTTATCAAGATTAAATTAAAACAAGAAACATTAAATTCAAATTGAAGGGTGTCTTGACTTTTTAACAATCAATGTGACAAAAAATAAAGATTATTTAATATAAAAACAAATTCAATAGCACAATATAGAACACATACTAAAAGGTATGGATTGCATGTAACAAAAATTATTTTAAGACATCTCCGGCATTTTCCTTTATAAAATTCAGTTTTGTCATTCAAAGGGTATTTATATTTCAAAATTCATTTCATACTTGTTTCTCTACAATTTTTAAAGGAATGACAAGGAATACCAGAAAAAACTTAATGATAATCACTTCTAAATATACAGTGTATCAAACAATTATTTGTACACCTTTACGTTTTATACTTTTAAGCAAATTAAATAAAAAGTACTGAAAATTAGTCCCTCAAAAGTGACTGCATTGTAGGATATGCATGTGCCCTTTGAACCTAAATGAATTTCCCCCAAGAAATTTCGTAATTTTATTTTTTCATTATTTTGTTAATTTTTCACCCTCAAACAATTATTTTTACACTTTCCATTTTGAGTACATTTTCACTGTTTAGTGATCTCACTCTTTTAATGATAATTCATCATACAAAGGGGAGTGATCTGCATAGTGTTTAACAGTAGGAATACCTTCTTAAGTTTTGTCACAATACAAGATCCAAAACACCATTATTTCACTATTCAACCCTGGCTTAAACTCATTGATACACAAACATGCTGGAAACAGCAACATCTCTTGAAGTCAATGTGTATTAACTTGGTTTCCTTCACTAAAATATGTCATTTCATACACTCCTAATGACATTTAGAGTTTGTGACCATTCACTACACTAATTGAAAGGATCGGTTGTAGTTTTTCAACATGGCTAAGACTTGTGAAATACCTGAGCTTTGAGGGAAAAGGTTGTGAAGTTCCCCAAAGATGGTGTTTCTGTACACAAGATTGCTCCAAGACTTGGCATGAAGCACAGTAACAGTGCAGTATATCATCCAAAAATTCAAGAAGACGAGGTAGAGTTGAAAATAAGAAGGGACGATGAAGAAATTGGGCTGCAACATCAAGGACAGACAGGTACGGAAAAGAGATAGTGATCAAAGACCGGAAGATGTCTGCACAGCAACCTGTATAGTAGGTTGAAGCAAGTACAGGCACTCAGGTTTCCACCCAAACCATCAGGAATCGACTGAGAGAATGCGGACTGCATGGCAGGATTTCCTGTAAGAACCATTCATCAGTAAAGAGAACAAACTTAAATACTTAAACTTGGCCAGAGAACATACTGACAAGCCTGTTAAATTCTGGAAAATGGTATTTTGGTCAAGCAAGTCCAAGTTCAATATGTTCTGATCTGATGGTCGTCAGTGATTTTGGCGAGGAATATAGCCCGAAGTGCTTAAAACCAACTGTGGTGGTAGAAATGTGGTGGTGGAAATATGATGGTGTGAGGTTGTACGGCTGCTGCTGGCGTAGGCAACCTCTATTTTGTTGATGGAATCATGAATGCCGACCTGTATACGAGCATCCTGTCACAAAAGACGATACCATCTGCTGCCAAACTGCTAGGAAGCCATTTTGTCTTCGAACTTGATATTGATCCAAAGCATAAATGACAAATCATGTGACAGCATTCTTGGCCAAGAAGGTATCTGTGCTCAAATGACACCCAAAAAGTTCAGATTTGAACACCATAGAGCATATCTGGGATGAAATTGAGGGAAATTGGCCATCAAATCCCCAAAGCAACAAAGAAGCCCTGAAAGTTATGCTTCAGTAAGCATGGAGCACCTGGATCTTGCAATATGTGAAAAACTGGTCGACAGTATGCCAAGGAGACTGCGTGCCATTATTGATGCCAAAGGAGGACCCACGAAGTACTAGCAAGAGACTAAAAGTAGAAAAAACATTAAGTGTACAAATAATTGTTTTTCCCTAAAAAATCACATTTTGGGGAAAAATTCTTGAAGTGAAATGAATTTTATATTTTTACTTTGCTTTAAACAAAGAGGATATATCATTTCTTAAATGATATTAGTGAGTAAACTTATGCTTTAAGAAAAAAATATTTTCTCCATGTTTGAATCATTGTTTTATGGGTGTACAAATAATTGTTTGATATACTGTACATGTGAAGCAGTGCACTCTTCATGATTAACGTCTACCTTTCCCATATAATAAATATCCCAGATTTGCGCACATTATTTTTCATGAACTTTTTAAATACAATTGGTGCTCACTTAAATGGAATAGTCACGTGAGATTTGCAATACTGTGTGGGAGCGAAAAGTGGTGTTTGAGTGAAAAAGAGATGGGGAGTTTGAGAAGGGCTGAGAGAGCAACATTGGTGAGTGCAATGTGTGGTGTGAAGCTGATGGAAAGTAATAAGACCGAGGTCTTGATGCAGATGTTGATTTGGAAGAGAAGGTGGGCGAAGGTGACTGTGATGGCTGGGGAAAAGGGTGGTCAAGGAAGACATGGTAGTGGTGTGAGAGAGTAGGATGGTAACTTTGAGGGAGGAGGTGAGGGTGATCTAATAACATATCAATCTCTTTGAGTGATGAGTGTGGGGATGCAGGGGGAAGGGGGAATTCTGCTCGAGGTAAGTGTTTTGGGCAAGGAATCAAGTTTGAAAGGAAAAAGATATTTTCAAATCTTTTTAGCTTAGGACCATGCGCTCTTCTTGATAAATGTCTACTTTTTTTTTTCAATACAATGATTTCTGGGGTGCATTCAGCCACAACTGTAGCCAGGGACTAAATTGTAATTAAAACCTGCATGACTGACATTTCAAAGGACTTTTCTAAAGTGTAGACTTTTTCAGATGCGCTCTATACAGAAAGTTTACTTTAGCTTCCAATCCATAATAGGCAAAGAAAGAAATTAAAAAATGTATGCTTTCTAAACATTAATTTCTATTTATTTGCACTGTAGATTTTTCTGGATGGTCCACCAAGAAGCTATACAAAAATTGACTATCATTTCAATATCATATATGCTGTGACGCAACAAAGGGCCCTTAGCCCGCTAAAATGACAAATGTGGTAAAACCGATCCAAAGTTACAAGAGCATGAATGTGTCTCGTGTTTTTTAGGTTTTATTTTCATCAAATTTTGCTCAAGCCTGGTAAATCACATATGGAATCATGAATTGAGCAAGATCATTTCAATACCTTTAACCTTAAAAATCTATTTCAAGCAAAATTAACAATTTTATGCAGTTGATGCTGATCTAATAAAGATTTTAAAATGTCACTGAGTCACTGTCAGTGCAGTAATATGTGGACTATCACTCAACTTGAGTCAAACCCTCAAACTACATGTAGATACATACATATGGCGTGGAGGTGGCGTCTTGCTTGCTATAAAGCAGTACCTGATACCGGAACGGAAGGTAAACAATAGCTGCCTTGAAATCATCTGGGCCTCCTTCAAGAATGGTTCTGACTCATGGCTGATTGGTGTATTATATAGACCTCCCAATAGCAACACATCTTATTGGGATAGGTTACAAGCTGAATTAGATTTAATCAAACCTGATGATTATGATGGATGTCTCCTTCTAGGTGACTTCAATGTTGATATGTCGCCAAATGTTCATTCTTCAAATCGGATTCACTTGTCATCAATGATGAATGAGCTTGATCTGATTCAGATGATATCCTCTCCAACTAGATTGTCGAATGGATCTTCCACTGAGGGATCAATCATCGATCTTGCCTTCACCAACCGTCAATACGCTCTTCTGGATGTTAATACCATGGCTAATCCTGTGGAGTCTGACCACCCAGCAGTAAGTGTTTGCCTGCGATCACCGAAGCCTGCTCCGACGCCTTCAGTTCTCCGATCGTTTCTTCATTTGAAACAGGCAGACTTTAGTCATCTTCGGCATACTCTACACCTATTACCATGGAATTCTCTATTGGATCCGGCCGCCTTCAGTTCTCCGATCGTTTCTTCATTTGAAACAGGCAGACTTTAGTCATCTTCGGCATACTCTACACCTACATGTATTACCATGGAATTCTCTACTGGATCCGGCTAACATTGAGGAAAGCTATGAAGTATTTCTTGACATGTTTCATGCTGCTGTCAATGATGCTATCCCACGTAGCTTGAAGAAGAAGTCTAAATGTTCACCTTGGATCTCAACAGAACTAAAGAAACTCATCTTGCTGAAACATTCTTTGTTTAGAAACGCTAGACGGTCTAAAAGACCTGACGATTGGACTGCTTACTAAGCTCTTAGAAATAAGGTAAAGAAAGAAACTAGGAAATCTTACTGGACTTATGTGAACTCTCTATTTACTTGTAAAGATAACAGGCGTAAATTCTGGTCATTTATACGTAATAGAAAGCATGCTGTACCACCTCCTAAATTCAAGTTAAATGATATTAACATGTGTAGACTTCTGGCACTTACATGTAACTGGTCATCACTCACATCTCGTAGGGACTACTTGTTATGCTCATTTGCATACAAGTGCCTATCAGATTTATGTGACTGTGAATCTCTTCTTGAAAACATACTCATTAACCCACGTCATATGGAAGTTCTTTCCTTTCGACATCTTTCTTCTAGGACACAATCCCTCTTCTGCACCCCCTCCAGAACACTACCTCGACTGTGGGACACACTACCCAACGACATCAAGGATGTTGCTATTCTTTCTCCTTCTACTTTCCTTAGGTCTGTAAAGCAAGCAATTCTATTTCCTGATTTGGACTATTATGCTTTTCTACTTTTCCTGCTTAATACAATGATTCTGGTTCTGCCTTGGAGACATTTCCTTTTCATTATCTCTGCCTCTCTTTCTCTCTCTCTTCTCCTTTATACTTTGGATAAATTATCTCTTTCTCTCCTATCAAAATTATGCAATGATACATTATGCACTTAATGCATGCTTTTCCCTAGATTTTATCTTGTATTTTATCTTGTAAATTACCTTAATTATTTTAAGCCTAGTACAGTGATACTCTTATCCTTTCTCTTTATCTCCTCGATTCGTTAATCCAATGCTTTCTTATCCCAATTTCCTATCCTAATGAGTTTTATCATGTTATGTTTTTTCACTGTACATGTATCATTATGATATATCAAGTGGTTATATCCTGAAAATGTTTTTACTGTTTTCGATATTAATTACATTCTACTTTGGACTTCTAACTACCCCCCCCTTCTCTTTTTTTTCCCGAACTCCAGTTACACCAGATCTGCTTAATCAAATATATTTGAATTTCCAATTTCTATTGCAAGTTTATTTAGAATGCCCTTTTCATATTACTGTTCAGCACCGAGGTGTTAATTTTTTACTATGTTATATTTCTACAGCTTTGCAGTGGTATTTTTTTTTTTATGCATCTCAAGACTATCTAATTAATTATTTATGAATCAGATCCATAAACTTTCAAAGTTATGATGGTAAACAACATTTTGAAGAGTTTGATTCTAAAAGGAGCTACATGTAAATCCACTTTTTACCAAAATTGATTTTTTGATATAAATATACATGTACATGTATGTATCTTAGACGTGGGAATCAAATGCAACGTAATGCATTTCAAAAAAAAAATTGGAAAGGTGGGAAAAAAAATTTATTGCAAATTTGAGTTTTGTTCCTAAAGGAGCAAAATCCAAAACAGTTTTGTTCCAAAAGGAGCTAAATCCACTATACGCAAATTTAAAATTGGTTATGTTTCCTATTTTACATAATGTTATGCATTCATAAATGGTGTGGATACAAGTTTACACCATCAGTGCAAATTTTGCTGAAAATAAAGGAATTTTACAATTTTTATAAATATTTTTGGATTTAGCTCCTTTTGGATATTGAAAAGTTGCCATCCTTAAAAAGATGACAAAATATTTTGTTGTTGTTGTAATTTTCAATGGATAAACATCAGAAAAGATACATGTATGAAATGTATTCTGCTAGCCATATTTATGTGTTTCGTGTTCAATTTCCAATATCAAACATGTTTAAATTGGCAAAAATTGACATTTTACGAAGGTTTTGTTAAAAAAGGAGCTAAATCAACAAAAAAAAATGTCAGAAATCAATAAGGAATGCTAGATTTTTTAAAGCATGATTAAATTAATCTAAGATGATAGTACTATCATTTATATCAAAATAAAACAGCAGTGGCTAAAGGAAAGTGGTGAATTTAAAAAATCTTGATTTCCAGAAAAATACCAAAAGTGGATTTAGCTCCTTTTGCAACATAACTCTTCAAATACTCCCAAAATGGCCACAGTTCATTGACCTTTGACCTTGGTCATGTGACCTGAAACTCGCACAGGATGTTCAGTGATACTTGATAACTCTAATGTCCAAGTTTTATGAACTAGATCCATACACTTTCAGAGTTATGATGGTTATTCAATTAATACCCCCAACATGGCCAAAGTTTATTGACCTTAATGACCTTTGTCATGTGAACTGAAACTCACACAGGATGTTCAGTGATACTTGATTACTCTTATGTCCAAGTTTCATGAATCAGATCCATAAACATTCAGAGTTATGATGGTAATTCAACAGATACCCTTAACATGGTGAAAGTTCATTGACCTTTGACCTTGGTCATGTGACCTGAAACTCGCACAGGATGTTCAGTGATACTTGATTACTCTTATGTCCAAGTTTCATGAATCAGATCCATGATCTTTTAAAGTTATGATGGTAATTCAACAAATACCCCCAACTTGGTGAAAGTTCATTGACGGTAAATGACCTTTGACCTTGGTCATGTGACCTGAAACTTGGGCGGGATGCTCAGTAATACTTCAATACCATCATGTGCAAGTTTAATGAACTAGGTATGTATACTTTCTAAGTTATGATGAAATTTCGAAAACTTTACCTTAGGTTAAGATTTTGATGTTGATTCCCCCAACATAGTCTAAGCTCATTGACCCTAAATGACCTTTGACCTTGGTCATGTGACCTGAAACTCAGGAAGGATGTTCAGTAATACTTTATTAACCTTATGTCTAAGTTTCATGAATTAGGTCTACATACTTTCTAGTTATACCGTCATTTCAAAAACTTAACCTTTGGTTAAGATTTTGTGTTCATGTCGCTGCCGCCGTCAGAAAAGTGGCGCCTATAGTCTCACTTTGCTATGCAGTTGAGATAAAAACAGTTTTATTAATTCATTTATTTTATTTGCGATTTTACCATTGTTTTGTTATTCATTTTCGTTTTAAATTCTAATTTGACTGAAAGATGATTGCTAATGGAAGGAATGAATGAATTGCAAGATTTAGTTTTATTTGTTTTTGTTTGTGGTTTTAAATGAATGTGCAATAAGAGATAAGAGATGTCGGTGTGATGTTTTGTCGCAGTGTTACCTAATTGCATTCATGCAATGTTTGAAATTGGAATTTTCTCTGTATCTTTATCTCTATCCTGTTTTGTTGAAAATGCTCAGTCGTGCAATGGTCAGGACATTAAATCATTTACTTATGGTGGGGTAATTAAAAAGAAATTTCAGTGAATGAAAAAGACCCTTCCCCCCCAAAAAAAAAAAATGGATAAAAAATGAAGGAAAAAAAATTATTATAATAATAAAAATGAAGAAAAAAATAAGAAAATAAAAGAGATGTGAAGAAAGTCCTGAAACATAATCTGCATTTCTAAAGTTGGTGTCGAATATGTACAACAGCAAAGATCACGCCCTCTTTCATACAAGGATAACTCTACAAGTCACTTTCCAACCCCTTCCCAATCAAGGTTTCTTTTAGTACTTGTAATATTGGCAAAGTAATCATATTTCTGTTTACAATTGAGGACGGGGCCTACATGTAGCTACCACAATATGTCCCCAATTGCACTCCCGCCCCCCCCATCTCCCCCTATCTTATCTTTCACTTTTTTTAACCCCCTGTCCCATCTCAGTCTCCCTCTCTCCGTTCTCTCTCTCTCTCTCTCTCTCCATTTCTCTCTCACTATCTCCAGTTTTAACCTCTTCCCCTTTCTGTCATCTCTATCAATTCATTTTAAAATTTTCATCTTTAACGATGGATTGATTAAAAATGCTGCACTAAACTCTAGTAATATTTACAGGCATTGTCAAGGTTGTTAAGTGTCACCTCATTTTAATAGGAACATGAACATGAAATATACTAGCCTATTCTCATTTTGAAGGATCGATTCAGCCAGTCAAGTTGAAATCTTAGCGAAAATGGCAAGGCGCAATTGCCTCTTTTCAATATCCAACATTGTCTATGCGCGAATATTAGCACAATGTGCGTGAACCCCAAAACAAGTATTTTAAAGATAATTTGATTTAGATACTTAGGAGTGGAATTTGGAAACAAGATCCTGAATATGAGTTTTGCAGTGAAATAGAACTAACCTTATAATTTCAATCACATGGTCATCAATGGTTGATACTCCATACTGTTGCTCCTCTGTTCTTGTAACACAGTTGCTTTCAGTGAGGTAACAGACCATCATCTCCAGACTTATAACCCACATGGAACCTACAAAGGTAATAAGATTACAACAATTTTCGTGGTAAAAAGCTAAATAGTACAACGGATTAACAATAAACAAGGTGTATTTCTGCATTCTTTCATATAACAATCATAATAATAGCGATGACCAAAAACAATACTCTGTGGACTACCAAATGGATCTAAATTTTCCCTTCTGATCACAATTTCCCTCCATGCTTAGATGTAAAACAACATCTTGGAAAAACATTCGGTTAAGATTTCGACATTGATTGAGTTCATTGACCCTAAATGACCTTTGTCCTTGGTCATGAAACCTGAAACCAAAGCAGGATGTTCAGTAATACTTGATTACCCTTATGTCAAAATTTCATGAACTAAGTCTATATATAATCCACGTTATGTCATTTAAAAAACTTAACCTTAGGTTAAGATTTGATGTTGACGATGCCGACGCCGCCATCGGAAAAGCGGCGCCTATAATCTCGCTCTGCTATGCAGGCGAGACAGAAACGCGCCATAAGGCTTCTATCTTCACAAGGAAAAATTCTACACCACTATCCCATTTAATCAAACTCAAGATCATATTCATCATACTTTGCAGCACTGCACAGTAAAGTATTTTTAAGAGGTAGAGGCATTTAAAAAGTTGGCCCACATATTATTTTCAGCTAACAGCTTCATAAAATAACACATCAAGATTTGTTGTTAGAGTGCAGATGCTTGGAAAAATCAGCTGATATCTGTAGCTGATTACTCACCTGTTCACTTATTGTGACGTCAACGCACATGGCTTACATATGCGCAGATAGGGATGCATCCTTCCGTTAAGTGTTTTTCAGTAGTAATATAATGTGCCTTTATTTATGTTTTTAATACTGAACCAGTGGTTCAGTGGTTCATTTTCAGCACTAATAGCACCCCATACTGCAAGTGTACTCATGTGTGGATCTTTTCAGTGCAGCTTTCTTGCATTGCCCATTGTTTTGTTTATGATGAAATGTGAAGAGATGCTTGTAAGATTCCTGCAGGAAAGATGCAATATTGAAATTGCCTGATAGGGTCCCTTATCACTTACATGTACCTAGGTTATACCCTATTCCCCAATTTCTGAAACTTTTATACCCATTTCACTGTATGAGAATACAATGCCAAGAAGTGAAAAACAATGGGTTATATTATTGTGCGAAGAGCAGAGTATATGCATTGCAATGGCAGTGGCCCTTGGAATCGCATGCGTTGCCACTAACACACTCATACATGTAGTGTATTACATACCTGGTGTAGTGTATGGGGTTCCTGATCCTGCATCTGTTCCAAATACAATGAATGGATTGCTATCATCAACAGCTTGAAAAACTACTGGTGGGCTAACTGATGTATGTCCATCTGGCATCTCTAGAAATGTACCAAGTGATTGACCAGTCTTCCCTGACAACAATAAAAGCCTTCCAACTCCAACACCACTCTGTGAAAAAAAGGTTAAAAGAAGTACTTCAAATAAAAATCTGAGTATGTCTTCAGTGAATATTTGGTCTTCTTAAGGCTATCCTACCTTGTTAAAATGGATTACCTATTGTTTGCTACTTTGCTTTATTAGACGGGTCAATATACAACCAAAAATACCCTTACCCGGAACAAATTGCAACAAATGATTTATCAACGGTTTTTGGTACTATTTGACCTCAGGATTAACATATTAAGAATCTACCAAAATCTGCATCCGGGAAAGTAGTTATTTTCAAGATGGCGTCTAAAATGGCCGCCATTCACTGAAAATTATTATTATTATTATCCACCCTAGAATCCTATTTCGGTTCATATTCCATGGTCTAGGGGTACAAAAATTGTTGATACAGACTAGAGTAAATTATAAGCCCTCCAGTGTACCTGGCAGATCAACCTTGCTCAGTGGAAACAACAGCAACTGAAAGCCTTTCTAAGTTAACAACAATACAGAACTTCTCTGATGTACCAACAATCACTGAAGTGATAAGTGCTGTCAAAGCTATGAAAAATGGTAAAGCAGCTGGACCAGATGGCATCCCAGCCAAAATCTATAAATCAGCTGGATCTGAGTTATGCAAAATACTACATGATCTCTATAAACTGATCGGGGAACAGGAATCCGTCCCATCGGAACTGAGAGATGCTTTAATTTTCACAATCTTCAAAAAGGGAGAGAAATCTTTAAGTGATGATTACCGTGGAATCTCTCTTCTCTCAGTTGTAGCTAGAATTTAGTCACAACGCCTATCAGCGGTTGCCGAGGAAGTTCTACCCGAATCACAGTGTGGTTTTAGGCCTGGGCGAGGAACTATTGATATGGTATTCTCAATCAGACAGATACTAGTGAAGTGTAGAGACATCATCAAGATCTCTACATGGCCTTCATAGATCTCACCAAGGCCTTTGATTCGGTAGATCGTTGGACACTATGATTAAATCTTTGTGAAACATCACTGTGTTTAGAAGGGACAGTTCATACCTGTGTTTTGTCTGTTACACCATGTGAGATTACAAGATCTAGGATACCATCATGATTGAGATCATTCGGCAAGGTCTGGGGCTGAGAATATGACCAGTATGTTACAGTAACTGATGGATCAGACTCCCATAGAAGGTCACCTGATAAGATAAGATTACAAAGGCATGTTCACATAAAAAATGAGAAGTGGTAGGCCTATATAAAAAAAAAATGCCCCTCAGGGAAAAATAGTAATTGCCAAACCAACCTCGAATGAAATAATTTCACTATACTTTCTCACACACGGTATATTTGTATACCACACTGTATATTGGTGAATTTAATTGATCATGCATGGCATGCCTGCCCACAGTAAGATACATTATCCTATTAAAAAACAAATACTTAATACAAATAGAAAAACTTTTAACATTACAGAGCTAGACAAATTTTGCTTCTACAATCTATAATAAATACAAATGATCAGCGGGTCGCACAGCCAAGCACATGTATCCCCCGAACCCTCCGCATAATCCATCATTGCGATATATTAGTCAGGCAGCATATGTCGATCATCTACTTCGACAAATTGGCCAAGTCTGATTTTTCACTTTTATGCGATTGGTGACATCACAAGTAACGACTTTAAACTTGGTGACAAATTTCTAATGGTCATCTTGACCATGTGAGGGGTCAAAATGGGGTCAATTTTTTGAATTGCCCCGACTGTGTCGAGTCATACATCAAATTGTTTGTCCGATTATACTGAACAAAAAAGAGTACACAATTATATACTCTTGACCTCCCGTTAAAAAGTTATGACCGGAAATGTCAAAAGGTCAACAAACTTTCTTTATATGGCAAATTACACTGAAGGTGTTAAAAAAGCTAATATTTTCGTTTTTTTTTTCTTCTTCTTTTTTTGCATGTGTGTACTTTGTTATTTTTTATTTTAATAAGTTCATCTTCAGAGGTCCTTATCCAGAAGATATTCAGGGTCAAGACAAGGTCAGGGAAAGGTCAAAAGGTCAACAAACTTTCATTGGTAGCCAAAATACACTAAAAGCGGTTAGAATCTTAAAAGTAGGTTCTTCATTTTGAAAAGTCTCTAAGAAGACATTATCCATTAGATAAAAAGGGGGTCAAATGTGCTCATTTAGGAACAAAATGGATTTAAACAGACTGAGATAGATGTCGAATACATTCAGTGTGGTATCATTGCAGGAATACCATGAAACGACTTGACACAACAACAAAAATGTTGTTGATATGAAATAAATAAACCTTGAAATAAACCTTGAAACCCTAATGCCCTTAAAATCTTATCATCTTCATGATGTTATACACGTAAGTGCAACCAGCTCTTTCCGAGTTTCTTGATTTAGGAATTCAATTCAAGTTCAATTCATTTCCAATTTACTAGTCATGTAAAGAAACATATCCATTTGCTTTGTACAGAATATTTTAATCAACAAAAATTATTGTAATGTATTGGGGTATATGTGCAATACTATGCTAATAGAGTAAACACATCGATTGATCAGTGCTCCCAACTCCTAAGAAAGATGGCTAACATCTTATTTGGATTAACTTACGAATAAGATAATGAGGTTAGGATTGAGGATGATATGATAAGTTGGGCTCCAATTGCTCCTTGATTAATTCTAATGTGTGACGGTTATATTATTTCTGACATGAGGCAACATCGTGCAGATATGCTCATTGCAGTCAGTCATGGGTGTCCATCATGCTGATGTGATATATTCTGACCATTACTCGATCTCTGGAGCCAAGAAGGACTACACATTTTTTATTATGTGCTGTCATTAACACGGCTCAAGTGTTTTACCAAGTGTGTTTTTCCAGAGCATACAACATGAAACTAAACTTAATACCTGTTCTCACGATAGTGATGTGCATAGATGCTGATTGTTCTTTTGTCGTTTTGTTTGCTTACTTGCTGAACTGCCAGGATGTTGCCAGAAAGAATAATCACAAATGTCTTTGAAGTAAACCATGGCCATACCGCAGTAGGGGGGGGGGGCAGTTGCCCCCAGAAATTGTGAAAACTTGCATTTTTTACTGAAAGATACATATAATTGACCAAAAGTATCCATAAATTTCACTTTACAATACGCAAAAAAGGGCCCCGATGATTAGCTCAGAACAGCACAGCACCAGAAATGTGTAGTCCTTCTTGGCTCCAGAGATCGAGTAATGGTCAGAATATATCACATCAGTATAAAGGACATACACGACTACAATGAGCATGCCTGCAAGATGTTGCCTCTTTGTCAGAAATAATATTTCCTGAAAGGTTGTTCGTCAGAACCACGTCTTTTCAAAAGACAATAGTTGACCTACTTATTTATAGCGACCTCCAACAGGACAATCAGATACTTTGATTGTTCACAGAAAATCTACGGCAAATTGGCCACACATTACACAATTCAGCCTTAATAGGGTTTCAATTATCAAACATAGGATCAATAATATTGTTTTTTCTCACAAATAAAAGTAATTTTCTGGTACCTTATTCAAATTACAGTGAATGTACTTGCACAGATGCTCGTACTTTATTATTATTTCCAGCTTTCAACTTCTTGTGCAGTCAACTGGTTAATTCCTTTAAAACATATACACTCTCATTTCAAGATTTATGATTTAATTGTCAACTTCGATTATTGAGATAAGTACGGTTTCAATGTTCTCTCAAGTATTACACAACCCACATTATCAATCATGTCTATATTCATTTTCTCTGCTTTAAATTTATTAGTTGTTTATCTGTGTATTTATCTTCCTTTAATAATGTTCTATCAATTATTATTATTACAGACCAATTCTGGGTACATGTAGCTTGGTCGGAGAGGGAGACCCTCGGGTCATAGTTATCAAGTTAGCTATCCCATACCCAGGCAGCTACATGTATTAAGCTACATGTACCCATCTATGGCTCTGCTTTTATTCATATTTTGTTGAAATTTTATTGTATATTGTAATTGCCGAATTGATAATAAATGAATAAATAAATAAACCTATTTGTCCCCCGTTCTCTTTGATATCCATGTCAAAAGAAGAAATATGAAATGAGATTAAAATTTCTGCCCATTGATGTAATGTCAGCATCAACCCCTCATATGGTTTAGCCCGCCAGCTGAAGCAGTATACCAGGGTGTGTGTGAGTGTATCAAGTGCAGCTATCTGAGAAGTAACCAACTACTCGTACACCCAATAATTAGGTCAGTTTATATTTAAGTTCATTCAATGACTTTGTTATGCTTTTTAAACTACAACATATTCAAAGAGGTTAAACACAAACCATTTTTTGTGTTGATGGCTAAGAGCAAACCATGATCTCCTGCTGCTAGACAATCCAATTGACCATCATTGTTGACATCCAGCTGATTGCAGACTAAGCTATTAATGTTTGTCTGATTGGTGTCTAGTCTCCATAACACCTCACCTCTCCAACCACTCAAGGCTATAACACCACCACCACACCCAGCTGATGAAATATCTAGTAGAAAACACACAAAAATCATCCTACATGTAATTGAACATTTGAGGCAAGTCAGGTACAGTACTGCATACTTTTCTGCAGGATTGGCCGATTTTAATCGCGTTGATTTAAATTGTAAATTAAAATATTTATATCTAAATAAATTCACAGAGCAAAATGCTGAAAATTTCATCAAAATCGGATAACAAATAATGAAGTTATTGAATTTAAAGTTCAATATTTTGTGTCAATCCAATTGTTTTAGTTCTTGGTAGAAAATTTTTGAATAAACCTAATTTCATATAATAAAATACAAAAGAAAAAGTGGGGATATGACATCATCAGCCCACCTAATGAATATTCATGAAGACATGCCTAGAACTGTTTTACAAGAATAATGCAAATATTTAAATTCAATAACTTCGTTATTTGTTATCCGATTTTGCTCAAATTTTCAGCGTTTTGCTTTGTGAATTTCACTATATTTATTGAGATATAAACATCTCCAGTCTGGACCATCCCTTTAACTCTATAGGCCGGGGGGAGGGGGGGGGGTGGGCCGTGGATCATGCCCCCCCTCAACGATTTGAATAATATATTCCCCATGCAAAATTTTTTGCCTGCGCTGCCCGCTGAAGACAATTTTGTGATGCTGGGTATGCGGTTCTGAAATTTACGCAACATTTTGCAAGTACAAATTTCATCTCAAAACACTACTTGTCAGACCTCCTGCCTATTCTTGCCTCTGTCATTTCCATTCATGCACTAGCCGGTTTTAATGTATTCCTATTATGTAATTACTTTTTACTTGCAGCTGTGTATCTTCTCTCCATGTTGTACATGTATTTTTCCCTTCTATCTCTCTCTTTCCTCCGTTTCCCTTCTTTTTACCTTTCTCCCTTTTCTCTCTTCCCTTTCTTTATTTGCTACTCTATGTCTCAATGTTTCTATCCTGTTGACTTCTTTCTTTTACATGTTCATTTCCTTCCTTTCTCTGTGGTTATCTCTCGCCACTTGTTTTTTATTCTGTCGTATGAGAAATTATTTTGCTAAGTACTCCTTATTGTATTGCAATACATTTTCATTTATATTCCTTCAATGTTAAATATTTGTAAATTCATATGTCATTAGTGTTTATTTATATAATAATATATAATAATAATGTACTGCCAGTGGAGGACAAAATTTAATGTTTATTATTATCTGAATCTGAAGCCAGACCAACAATTGCCCCAAAACATGATTCTGTGTACAAAATCAATGCAAATAGTGTTTCCAACCAAAACTTATAAATGTGTGATTATTATTAGTTTTGCTAGTCCAAATGGATTTATTTTATGCTGTCAATGATCTAAAAAACGTCCCAGAAAAAAACAACGAAAAATAACAAAAGGTTCAAAACAAAGAAATAAATAAGAAATTGCAAAAAACAATGTAATACATAAGAAATTGACCTGATATTGCAATGTTTTTCATGTACCTTTGCTAAGAACACCACAAAGAGTTTCTTTGCCAAAAATGAGAACATTTGGAGCTTCATCTAGGGAGTTTGAGGAAAAAGTATGGTTTTGCATACGAATTACGCATAAATTAGCATAATCACTTATAAATTACCATACAATTTTGTAGATTATGTCCCTGACGATCAGCGTGCCAAATTTCGGCGCGATCGACGGCAGAGATCTTAATGGGGGCCTCCAAGGCCCCTCCCCCCTTGCAATATGATCTCCCAAAATACCCCGGCCTAGGTACATGTAGGGTTAAATTGCGATTTAAATTACCACGATTAAATTACCATGATATTTAAAAAAAATAATTGATTTTATTTTAATTCACTGTCATTGAAAAATGTAAAATGATAGAAATCTTTTTTGTTTGTGTTAGTTATATTTTTTTTTACTCGAAAGAAAAAAGATTTTATCAACTTTATATCATCAAAACATGAATAAAATCTTCAGAAATCCAGTCAATAAAATCAGGTTAATCTTGCAAAATCAAAGATGTACATGTAGCTATAGCATAGAACCCTACTCCACTTTTATATTAAAGTGGACTTACAAAAATATTCCCTGTGAATTTTTTCTTTGTCAATAGTAAATTAAAGTTCTTGTTTCTTTATGTCACAATCCAAAAGTGTTATTAAAGGACAGATTCTACAAAATTATAAAAAGTAAAGGAATGTTGGCAATTCTTCTATTTTGATTATTCACATGAACAAAGTACTTTTGCTGGTCAAATGGAAGATGAATAATTTGTCAACAGATTTTACAGTCAATTGTCACTCTTTATTGTTTTAACTGATGCTTTCAACAACAAAAAGAAATACCAATGCAGTTAAAGTCACAATTTATTCTTTAAGAATATCTAATACTCCAAACAGTGTATTTAAAACATCAAGAGCTTAAATCAGACTGTATACATGTAGTTTAATTGATTTACAGAAAATTGCATCATTCGTGGAAAAAAACCTTCTAAAAACCATTTTAAACGTTTTAAAACAATAAAATCGTATTATTATTTTTTTTTTTATAAAAAACTTTTTTATTACAACCCTGTATGTAACCAATCAGACTCATTTTGACTGTAATGAGGACATACATGTACATATATTCAGAATTATTATTTGTCAAAATTATTGTTAAATATTGCTTGGTAACAAAATCGAATATGATGAAGGATCATGTCTTATTCTGACAGGAAGCTTAATAAAGCAAACTATTTAAAGGAGAGTGAAACTCTTGAAACCAGCTGAATCCATGTCAAAGAGAAAAATCAAAGAAACATATTGTTGAAAGTTTGAGGAAGATTGAATGAATAATAAGAAAGTTATGAGCATTTGAATATTGAGATCACTGTTGCCATGTAGATCCTCCTATTGGCAATGCGACCAAGATCTGTGATGTCACACACGTACAACTCCCTCATTACTTTAGTACTTATTTCAATTATATTCTCACTTTTATAGAGTCTATCACAAGGTGAGGTGTTCTCTTTATGAGAGGACAAGTACAGAGGTTTCACAACATCATATCATTGATGAATCGTTTGTCATATGATTAGAATGAGCAAAAAGAGATGTTGTGGGGTATATTTTCAGTGTCCAAAAAGGGAGAGTTGTTCATCTGTGACATCATAGATCTTGGTCGCATTGCCAATGGGAGGATCTCCATAGCATTAGTGATCTCGACATTCAAATGCTCATAACTCTTCTATTGCTAGTCCTATTTTACTCAAACTTTTGTTGATCTTATTCTTTGATTTTTCTGCTTTCACAAAAACTAACTTGCTCCAAGAGTTTTATTCTCCTTTAAAGACTTACTGAGATTTTTACACAAGTGTGCTCTTACTCCTGGTGGATCAGTAGATTTTCCAACTGAAAAGCCAAATATGACATCAACCATTCCATCTTTATTCACATCCAGTAGTCTTACTGGCGATGATGAAACTTTAAAGAATAAGGAAAAACACAAAAATAGAAGTTATATATTATCCGCTCATCCGGCATCTCGCAAAGAAATTCAAGACAATTTTTAATTTCAGCCCAGTTTAAACTGTAGTTTGGTGACATAAATTGAGGAAACAGAATTGAAATTGATGAATAAATGACAGAGAAGTATTTTTTGTGATTTATGAATAAATTTTGTATAAATAAGCATATTTTTCTAGTCAAAATGTATAAATTCTATGTATAACCTTGTTGAACCTCATGTACATGTAGATCTCAGATGGAACAAAAAAAATCAAAATCGGTCAACAAGTAAATAAGAAGCATTTTTGTGAGTTGTAAAATAATGGTTACACTTCGTAATTCCGAAGGTTCGTAATTCCGAAGGTTCATTATTCCGAAGGTTCGTAATTCCGAAACACGTAAATTGCCTATACCTCGATGTTCGTTAATCCGAAAACGTACTAGGGTTCGTTAATCCGAACATTTGTGGCGTTATTCCGAAGGTTCGATAATCCGAAAACAAAATAAGGTTCGTTGTTCCGAAGGTTCGTTAGTCCGAAAACGAAATAAGGTTCGTTAATCATTTAGTTTTCGGACTAATGAACCTTCGGAATTTCGAACCTCATTTCGTTTTCGGATAACGAACCTTCGGAATTACGAACCTCACTTCGTTTTCGGCCTAACGAGCCTTCGGAATTATGAACCTTCGGAAATACGAACCTTCGGAATAACGAACCTTCGGAATATCCGAACCTTCGGAATATCCGAACCTTCGGAATAACGAAGCTTCGGAATTACGGATGTATGCGTAAAAAAATACATGTATGCATAAATTAACATGTGTAGAAATTTTGTATCCCCACCTAGAGCTACCATAAAAAGCAAAACAAATTGAAATTGATCAACAAATGAAGGGGTAAAAGCATTTTTTTGTGATTTATTAATAAATTTTGCATAAATTAGCAGAACTCTCTTGTCAAAATTTCAAAATTCTGTGTGGAAGTTTGGTGACCCTCATTTAGCTCTACCAGATGGATGAGAAAAAAAAATCAAAATTGGCTAAAAAATAAAGAAGCATTAATTTGTGAATATAAATAAATTTTGCATAAATTAGCAAAAACATTTCTCTGTATATGTTTGTGAACCTTGTGCAGCTCTACCAGATGGAAGAAAAAACAATTGGAATGCCTCTGGCGGTCTCACCTGCATCACGCGATTCAATATAGCAGCAGTGCTGACTTTGAAAACTACTATAACTCGCACAAGATGTTCAGTGATACTTGGTTACTCTTATGTCCACGTTTTATGAACTAGATCAATACACTTACAGAGATATGATGGTAATTCAACAAATAACCCCAAAATGGCCAAAGTTCATTGACCTTACTTGACCTTGATCATGTGACCTGAAACTCACACAGGATGTTCAGTGATACTTGATTACTCTTA
This sequence comes from Lytechinus pictus, assembly GCF_037042905.1. NCBI lineage: Eukaryota > Metazoa > Echinodermata > Echinoidea > Temnopleuroida > Toxopneustidae > Lytechinus > Lytechinus pictus. Next base: position 1,540,886 of record NC_087254.1, on the reverse strand, counting down.
TGTCCAAGTTTCATGAATCAGATCCATAAACTTTTAAAGTTATGATGGTAATTCAACAGATACATGTACATGTACCCCCATTATGGCCAAAGTTCATTGACCTTTGACCTTGGTCATGTGACCTGAAATGCGCACAGGATGTTCAGTGATACTTGATTACTCTTATGTCCAAGTTTAATGAACTAGACCAATATACTTTTAAAGTTATGATGGTAATTCAACAGATACATGTACCCCCATTATGGCCAAAGTTCATTGACCTTTGACCTTGGTCATGTGACCTGAAATGCGCACAGGATGTTCAGTGATACTTGATTACTCTTATGTCCAAGTTTAATGAACTAGACTAATATACTTTCAAAGTTATGATGATAATTCAACAAATACCCCCAATTTGGCCAAAGTTCATTGACCCTAAATGACCTTTGACCTTAATCATGTGACCTGAAACTTGCACTGGATGTTCAGTGATACTTGATTACTATTATGACCAAGTTTCATGAATCAGATCCATAAACTATCAAAGTTATGATGGTAATTCAACAGATACCCCCAATTCTGCCAAAGTTCATTGACCCTAAATGACCTTTGACCTTCGTCATGTGACATGAAACTCATACAGGATGTTCAGTGATACTTGATTAACCTTATGTCCAAGTTTCTTGAACTACTGGTAGGTCCATATATTTTCTAAGTTATGATGACATTTCAAAAACGTAACCTTAGGTTAAGATTTTGATGTTGATTCCCACAACATGGTTTGATTTGATTTTGATTGATTTGATTTATTTATTTCCGTTTCACAATTGTACATAATATGATAAACATAACATAACAAGGTCGAAAATACTACAAGACAAAATATAATATATATAACATAATCATAGATTTAAGGATCACAATTCAGTAAATAAAGATATCTCAAATGACATTTGTATTTAATAGTAAAACGGAGGGACTTGCCGAAAAAAAGCAAAGCTTGTACAAGAGACAAGCCCCTATCTTTATAGTTACATTACAAAATTACAACAAATAAATATTGGGTCTTACTAATAATTTTGTTGAAAAATAAATGCAAACAATTTGTGTGCACTTGACAAAAACGTAACTGATGGATCGTGTGAGAAAAAATTACGTTTTACATTATTATAAGAGAGGGGGAGGTGAGCGGGGAAGACAGAAGGGACAGAGGAGTGCAGTACACTAAGTAGAAAGAAAGAAGAAAGAAGGCAGGCAGCAGGAGCATGTACTTTGGCTAATTGCAATTTTAAGAAGAAAATAATAAAACAAATATACATGACTATGTATATAATATGAGCGCATATAATACGCATATACACAAAAGTCGAGTATAATTAAATTAGTTATTCAGCTTGACCTGTTTGCGACGAGTATTGCAGAATTAACATTTGTTTCAGTTTGCGTTTAAAAATATTTACATTGGGGGATTCTTTGAAATCTTGAGGCAGAGAGTTCCAGTAGGCAGGCCCGGAGAAGACAAATTAATTCTTTGCAAATAAAGTTCTTGTTAAAGGGAGATGATATTGTCGTTGCCTTGTTGGGTAGCAGTGTACGGATGCATTTTTACGGAACATATTAGAGAAAATGGCGGGGAGGTCGTCCTTGCTTAATTTGAACATAAATTGACTAAGTTCGAAAAGATATACATGAACATGTATGTCACTTACTTTAAGAATGTTATTTTCAAAAAATAAGATATCAGTATGTGATCTAAAGTGTGTTTGAAAAATTATTCTTAGAGCTTTTTTCTGGAGAAGTAATATTCTATTTAGTTGTGTTTGTATTGCACATCCCCAGGCAATAATTCCATAATTAATATATGGTAGAATAAGGGTGTAATATAATGTTAACAAAGTGCGGGAAGGGAGAAAATGTTTGAGTTTATTAATAATTCCAATGTTTCTAGAAATTGTTTTACATATACTATCAATATGAGGCTTCCAGGATAATTTGTTGTCAATAAGGACACCCAAGAATCTGGTAGTGGAAACATTATTAAGAACGAAATTATCAAAGAAAATACTGTCAGGTAGAGTATTGATTTTATTACTGAAAAGCATGTAGTTTGTCTTCTGGTGATTAAGCGAAAGTTTGTTGGCCTTGATCCAATCTGTAACATTTGTTAGTTCAAAATTTAAGATTTTAACGAGTTGGTTAATATCATCATGGGAAAAGAAAATATTGGAGTCGTCAGCAAAAAGTATAAATGAAAGTAAATTTGATGTATTTTTAATATCATTGATGTAAGTAATAAAAAGAAGTGGGCCTAGTAGGCTACCCTGGGGGACACCTCAAGTAATTGGAAGAGTGGTCGAATTGCTATTATTTACTGATACAAATTGGGTCCTATCAGTGAGGTAACTCCTGAACCACTCCAAGGCCTTCCCTCTAACTCCATAATGACACAGTTTATGAAGGAGAATTTCATGATTTATAGTGTCGAAGGCCTTGGAGAAGTCCAGGAAAATACCGACAGTATGACAACTATTATCGATGGAAGTGGTGACTTTATTAATAAATGACAAAATTGCATGGGAAGTACTATGGTTTTTGAAAAAATGTTGTGTAATTTGAAAAAATCACTTGTTCTAATATGGACAAGTTTTTCTAGAATTTTAGATAGTGAAGTAGTAAGGATATTGGAAGATAGTTGGAAACGAGTTGTCTTTCACCTTTTTTGAACAGTGGGATGACTTTGGAGATTTTCATTTTATTGGGGACCCATCCAGTGCTAAGAGAGATATTAAAGATATGTACCAATGGATCAACGATGGCTGTAATGATTTTTTTTAGAAGTTGGGTATACCGTCATACCCCGGGCTTTTATTATTGTGTAGATTGCTAATAATATTAATGATTTCCATCAAATTAGTAGGATTAAAAAACATGGAATTGGGGTTAGGGTCGTCAAGGAAATCGGAAAAGGATTTGTTAGTTCGAGGTATATGTTTAGCCAAGTTGTTGCCAACATTTGAAAAATATGAATTGAACTCTCCTGTGATTATATTAGTGTCGTCTGTGATAGTATTGTTTGATTTAATTTTTGTGATTGTAGAGCTTTTTTTCTTTTTGTTCAGTACATTATTAATAATCTTCCAAGTATTTTTCATATCATTTTTGTAAATGTTTAATTGGGAAGTGTAGTATTCCTTTTTGGCTATACGTAATAATGTGGTAAGGGTGTTTTTATAACAAGTGTACTTAGAACGAGAGTTTTCGCTTGGTTTAGAAATATATTTATAATAAAGATTATTTTTACGGTTAATAGATCGTAAGATAGATTTAGTAATCCACGGATGTATTGGGATTTTTTTATAGTTTGACTTTCGGTTGAAGATAAGAGGGACGTGGGTGTCTAGAGAAGATGTTAATTTGGTAATAAAAGAGTCGTAAGCTACATCAACCTCTGTGGAGTCAAAGATGGTCGACCAGTCTGTATTGTCTAAATCATTAATTAAATGGGAAATGTTATCATCGGTTATTTTACGATAGGAAGTATTATATGATTCATTCTTAGAAAGTTTATTTTTAGACAAATTCGCAAAAATTGAAAAGTGATCAGAAATATCGCTAAGGACTATACCAGCTTGGGGGGTAGGATATGTTACATTACTAAAAATATCATCTATAATAGTTGCAGAAGTGTTGGTTACTCTCGTTGGTTAAGTAATTAGTGGTAAGAAAGAATTAGTGAGAAACGTTTCGAGAAACTCTTGCGAGATATTGTTAGTGTTGCAATTCATTAAATTGATGTTGAAATCCCCCATAAAAAAACAATCTTTGTTTTTCAGAAAAGGATTGAGTAAAAAGTCATTGAGGGTTTCCAGAAAATGTTGAGTATTTGAATTAGGAGGTCGGTATAAAACTCCCAGTATCAGATTGTTTCCTTTTGGATTGATGATTTCAACAAAGAGTGATTCTAAAGCGTCATTGGATAAAGTCATATTATTTATAAGATTAAATTCGTATTGCTGGGGTATATAAAGCGCAACACCGCCACCGGGTCTAAGAGTTCTGTTATTAACAACTAGATTAAAATCGGAGAGTGCAAAAAGAGGACAAGGATTTTCCGAGAACCACGTTTCAGTTAATCCAATGATTGAATGTTTCGGAAACTGATTATTATCAAGAAATAATTTTAACTTATCGAAATTTTTCTTGGCACTACGAATATTTAGATGGAGAAGAAAAATATCTTCTTCAAGACTGCTAGAATTAATTAAAGATTTAAAATGTTGTTCTGTAAAATACTGTGAAGTAATAAGCTGTCCACATGGGTCATTTGGGTCAAAGTTTGAGTTAAGATCAGCAGTATTATCATTCAAGTAGTTTTTTATATAAGTTTCAAAATAGGGGTTTTCTGACGAAGCGCCGTGTTGTGATGAAAGGGACAACAGGTCATCGTTGCATAACGAGCTGAATGGAAAGTCAGACAAATCAGCCGTCGGAGCTGGGAAGAATTACACTAGATACGCTAAAAGAGTAGACACGCCGCCATGCTCTTGCTCCTGTTGCTGTGCAAGAAGAGGGAAACAGAAGAAATTAAAGTATGCTGTGCAAGAGAAAAAGACAATACAAGTTGAAAGGAAGAAAAGTAAAATGGGAAGAGAAGAGATAAGAAACCCAAACCAGACCAGACACGAGAACGATCATTACTAATGTACTATGTGAATGAAATAAAAAATAAAAAGAAAGAAAAAAGAAAGAAAAACAAAATAAATAAAAATAAAAGAATAAATAAAAAACGGATGTAATTGAGAATGCTACAGACCAACCCACGTGACAAAGGGGAAATAAGAATACTTTGCATTTCTCCCTTAGGAATGATAAAATCGTTGATTATACCTTATGAAAACGATAACAAATCAGTTAGCAGATGTTCGATGAACAGTTTAAAAACCAGTTGCTTAAACAGTTAAAACGTTCTCCATTATTTTGCATAACACTGTCGACCACAAGAGCCCCACCGTGTTAACTGTTTAAGTGTATGAAGTCTTGAAGACCAAAGTTTACTTTCTTATACTTATCAACAGGAAACAACCAATTTTTTGTCTGTATATACAAATATCAGTAGAGCAAGACCAAAATAAGTTGTTGTGTTGGTAACGTTGCAATCAGTAGCAAAGGTATATAGGAAGTCTGATTTATGCCTCCAGACCCACAAAAACGTACTTTCACACTTTTTGAATAGCGTGTGAATTGACAAGAAATTTAATATAGTATGTATTTTGATAAGTAATTTTGGATACAATGTCACCAAAGTGATGGTAACTCAAACCAGATTCGTTTTCGAGGGGGGGGGGGGTCTCATCCAGTTACTAAACGCTCTCCAATCGCTGTCGTGTTATGCAATTTCGAGTTCAACCTTTCCGTCGTTATGCAATTGCAACTAGTCAGAAATGAGGCCGTTGAGATCCAAACTATAGTGCATCAATAATGATTTGAAGTTAAACAAGTATATGAGCTACTACTGTCATAATGCAGTATGGCAATTGGTGAATGCTGCAGCTGACACAATGTAAAAATGCTTGAGAATCTAGAGCAGGGCAAGATGCCCAAGAAAATTGCTATCTCTAGAGAAACATATTATAGTGAAAGCGATAATAGATTCAAAAGTTCATTTATCGAAATTGTAAGCATTGTATTAAAATGCCAGAAAAGCATGCAACATTGGGAGCCGACACATTCATCCAAGAAACCATCTGCACCTCATGATTTACTTTAGCAACCGTTTGTCTAAAAAGAATAAGGGCACACGGAAAGCATTCAGCTGACTCGACTGGTATTGCGATTTAACTCAAGTAATTGCATACATAAGACGGATGGATATACATGTTGTCATAACAGAAGGATGCAAGGCTTTATAACAAGTTGAAACCAACGAAGGGCAATTCTTGATAAAAGAAAAAATGTTTGATGCACCAAGTTCAGATTGTCATTGGTTTTGCAACTATTGATGTACAAACCTACATCAATGAATGTTGGGTCGTTGATCGAGGATCAAGCGTTGCGTGTTGAGAACTGTTCGCTATGTACAATTTGAAATACTCATGAGTTAAATTGTGCAATTCGGGGGGGGGGGGGGGGGTATCCGCAAGAGTGCGATACACGAGTTTGCATAACCAATATTGTAAATATAATATAGATTTGGAAAATAAAGGAAAAAAAAAATGAACTACTAGTATGTTGTCAGGTGAAGTCAAATATCACTATCTGCTCTGTCTATTAAGAATCGTTGATATGAAACCAAGCAGTTGCTAACAATTTAAGCCAAAACGCACTAGTAATACCGTATTGGTGAAGCATGGCCAATGCCAATTGGTAAAGACCTTGGATCTGAACAGATGATTCAATCATATACACCGGGTTTACATTAGTAACAAATTGCCAAAAATGCGAAAAAAGTGGGAAAATTCATGTCTTAATGATAAACAAACTTTGTCTTGTGTTGTGCATGTAAAACAGGCAGGAGTTGCATGCAGATACAACGAGAAGTAGTTCATTGTAAGAAAAAATGATAAACTTTATCACTTAATAACCAGTTGACCTCAGAGGGTATCATCTCATTTCATTAATAAAGTATAAAAGAATTTCAAATTACAGTATCTGAGCTAAAGAGATAAATAAGCTCTAGGATTTGCAAGGGTTGCCTTCTTGCATGCTAATATCATGAATATTAGGCATGTCTAAAACCATGTAATATAATTCCTTATAATAGAATACTGACAGCTTTGGTTTCTAGAAAAAAAGAAGACATTCAAGAATTGGAAGATTAATGTTTAATAATAAACAGTATATATATAGAAAAAAAACATCTTATCTGCGAGCAGAGAGGAAAACACCGATTCACCTCAGGAAGCAATTTTATTATCATGATTATGTCAAGATTGTCGGATACACATTGGCACGAAATATATAGCTGAGGAAATGAATCTGTAACTTCTCATAATAAGATTGTGAAAGTTTATCAGCTTATAAGACTTTGTCTGCCAATACATTAGATAATTGTCTGATCATGGATAAGTGGTAAAAATTGGTATTGAAACGTGGTAGATGCTTTAGCAGAGGAAAAGGGAAGGTAACATTTTGTTTCAATCTTACTTCCTTGCAACAAGCTTATTTTGGGGTTTCTTTTCTTCTTTTTTTTTTTGGCTCGTGCTAAACATAATTATTTTCAAGCCCAAGCAAATTTTGGTACAGAGAATATAATAGTTGACGTATATGAAAATTGCATACCTGAAAGAGATGGTCTGAATCATAACAAGGTATACTTTGGTATCACATTAGAATACATGCTATCTTCAACGTGTATATTTGTAAAGTTTATATTAAAATTATTCACAAGCATGCAGTTGCAAGCAGAAAAAATGCCATGTCTGATAACGTATAATTCGGTATCAAATTACAATGCATGCTGTTTTCAAATTTTATATTTGTACACTTTATATTAAAAATATCTACAAGCATGAAACAGTTGCAACGAAGGTGTTATGCAGACATGGCAGATTGTCTAGCCTGACACATGTTTCATGCAAGTCAGAATAAAAGAATTCAAAATGTGCCTTAGATCTGTCAGCCTGGCTGCATGAAACAAATAAAATGCTGATTGAATATTTACATTATTGTATGATCATTCAAAATTGGTCCATGTACTAATTATCATGATTACCGAGTTACATATCCAGAAAATATTCCAGCATCATTTCGGATAATAAATCGTATTTAACGCGATAACAGAATGAAGAACTTTAAACTGAGTGAGTGTTTTAAATACACTTTCAACTACGTTAGGGATGTAACCATAATTATTAAAAATTGAGGTATTAATTAGGGTGGTAGACTACATGTATAGTACCTTTGGGTATGACCGGTAAAACGCAAGCAAGATAATGTCAGGACACAGACCAATATCAAGCAAGTCAGATTTGAGTTGGTATATAATTTCTTCCGTAGATGAAATTAAATGTAAAAGTAGCCATCAGATATGCTTTCGAAGCCAAGTATTATCAAGATGCTTTTGACAAAATATTCGTGTTGCCTATCATGCTTACTGACAAGAATGAATAATGTGCTATTGTAATATAAAATTAAGTTAAGGGAAAATTGAGATTTCGCCACATTGGCTGCTTGATAATCCAACATTGGAGGAATAATATGACCTTGTCATGACACGAGCGAAGAAGCAAGATTGAACATGATATGATTGTTCATACTACTTAATCTATTTATGCAATAAGTTAAACAATAGAATAATTTTGACAGAATGATGTAACGTTTTTAGAAGACTTTATGATTAGCCAGATCACCTTGAGCTGATAATAAGAAAAAAACAAAACGAAATAGCATCATCATTTCAGTTGATACATCTACGTTTTAGCAACATTGGACAGGTATAACAGAAACATTTCTAAATATAAAGTGAACATACATGTAGAGCCTAGAGGTATCCTTATCTCCTTAATTTTCCTTTTAAACATAATAGCATTAACTTACTCTCTCCAGACGGTCCATTCGCTAGTTGATGCGTTGTTTCTTGAGGCTTTTCTGGTTTGTAGAATAACCTTTGCTCCTATCACTTTGATTCTGGTTTGCATTTGTTGAGATTTTCTGAGGTTGTATGCTTGTGATGCTAACTTGCTTCGCTCTCGCTTCATACTCGGAGGGAGATCACTCCTGATTGAAACTTTGGCGAAAGGTGAATCAACGGGAAGACGCTGACGTCCTGGATTCTCATAGGCACGAAGGATTTTGTCGCGGTCTTTCATCAGGGCGAAGCAGACGATTATTGCTTCAGGTCGCGGGGTCTTGGTCACTGGCGAAATTCTGCTAGGGAGGCGGTGTGCGTTGGCGAGTGGTATCTTCGAAGCGTCTGCCGCAGGGATTCCAAGAAAGCTGGAGAAGACCTCACTTGCCTTTTGGTAGACATCTTCGTTGGGTGACTGATGAACACCATACAGGAGGTTTGCCTTTCTGTCATGGATCTCAAGAAAAAGACACTTTTCCTCCATATCTTCACGCATCTTCACGCATCTTCTGGATGTCGTTCTGTACCTTGGGCAGCTGGTCTTTCTCAATGTTCGAAATTCTCGATGAGGAATCTGACACACATGATTCAAGCATTTCAACCTTTTCTTTTGTTTCAGTTAGGCTTGATGTTAATCGAGTCAAATCCGTCAGAATCCGGTCGAACTTGCTATTCATTTGAGTTGTCAACGCACGTATCAAATCTTTGATTTCACCGATCTCCGCTGCCTTGTCGGGTGCGCCCGTAGCTTGCCCAAGGATCGGGGCGCTGGCGTATAGAGACGGTACATCGTTGCTCTGCGCTGCGGCTGCCACGCCCAGGCTCTCCCTTGGCTTTAAAACCGAGGAATGTATGTCCTTTTCTCCACTGATTTCCTTCTTTTTCTGACGTGTGATGACATTCATGGTAAATACTTATCAGGTCTGAACTCCAAGTAGAAGATATCAAATGCAAAATCAACGAAAATGTGAGTTTTGTCAATTTAAATTCGGGAGATTTGGCGTGCGTGTGCGCCCTCTAGTACATCCGGGATACGGGATCTAAGCAATGGTCTAAGTTCATTGACCCTAAATGTCCTTTGACCTTAGTCATTTGCCCTGAAACTCAGGCAGGATGTTCAGTAATACTTGATTAACCTTATGGCCATGTTTCATGAACTAGGTCCATATACTTTTTGCTGTCATTTCAAAAACTTAACCTTTGGTTAAGATTTGGTGTTGACGCCGCTGCCGCCGTCGGAAAAGCGGCACCTATAGTCTCACTCTGCTATGCAGGCGAGACAAAAATCAAAATCGGTTAACAAATAGAGAAGAAGCTAGGCATTTTCTGTGATTTATGAATAAATTTTGCATAAAAATTAGCATAAATAATTTTCAAGTAAAAATTTCAAAATTCGGTGTAGAAGTCTGGTGAACCTACCAGATGGAAAAAAAAATCGGAATAAAGAAGAAGAAGCATTTTATATGTGAATTTTGAAAAATAGGCTCAAATTAATTTTGCATAAGTTAGTGACAAATTTTTCTAGTCAAAATTTTAGAATTCTGTGTTGAAGTTTGGTGAACCTTAATATGAAGCTCTACCAGATGGAAAAAAAAAATCAAATCGGTCAACTAATAAAGAAGAAGCAGCATTTTATGTGAATTTAATAGAAAAATAGGCATGAATTAATTTTGCATAAATTAGCATGTTTCTAGTCAAAATTCTATTTAGAATTTTAGTGAACTTCTTGAAGCTCTACCATATGGAAGCAAAAAAAAAATCCAAATTGGTCAACAAATAAAGAAGAAATTTTTTTTTGTGAATTTTGAAAAATGCACATAAATTAGCATATCTAATGAGTTTCATAATTCCGTGTAGAAGTTTTGAATCCCGCATCTAGTGCTACATGTATCATATAAAGCAAACAGAATTGAAATCGGACTTGAAATGACAACAAAGAAGCATTTTGAAATTGTGGACAGACGACGGACGCCATGCCACGGCATATTTGCTCATCGGGCCCTTCGGGCCGGATGAGCTAAAAATGAAAGTATGGCAAGTAAAATATGTCAGATGACCTTTGAGCTTCTACATCACTGTCAGGTGCCCTCTTCCGGTTCTGTTTAGCAAGGTTTGGCAAGTTTTTTAAAACTTTACTTCGGTTTGGAGTTTGGCAATGTATGAATAAATAAACTGTAAAAATATCAAATAAAAGATAAGATCGCCAGCCCAAAAAGCGAATAAGCATTCATGGTGAAAGGTTTGTTAAATATTTAAAACAAAGTTTGTTTTTAAAAAGAAAGCTAATATTGCAAATAAAGCTAAGTACTGTTGCATAAATTTCATTTTCTTTTGAAAAAAATTTATGAAAATGAGAGAATGAGAATAGAAAAAGAATATGATTATGATTGATTACAATGTCAAAGCACACGCAGTTACCCTGATCAAAACTGTTGATCGAGATTGATGAAATGCAAGACAAAACAATCTCCACTCAACTGCTTAACCATATGGGTGGGTGCTGGTGCATCACATCGCAAAGTGGAATGCACCCTTTCGTCCGAGGCCACCCCCCCCCCTTTAACGCCATGCACCAGCACCCACCCATACAGTATAAGCCCACTTAACTGCTATAATATTGGTAAATTTCATATATTACAAACAATTTGAAATGTTTCAAAAGTCCTTATTTAATAGAAATTTAACCATTTTACATGGCCATGAGTCACGAGGTCGCCCACCAAAAAGGGTGGTGCTGTTATACATATTTTGGTTAATTTGTTGAGTTATTCCTAAATATTTTCAAAACCAAAGTAGCTTTGCCCACAAGTTTGATATCATTTTAAAGCTTGATTCATCAGCTAATAATGTAAAAATTTTCATTGCTCTAGGATAAATAAAACTCGAGTTACATGTAATGTATATAGGGGAGATTTGGGTTAGTTGGAACATTGTAATTTTCTTTAACGCCTTTAAGTAAATTCATGCAATACTGCCCTCAATTTATTGCCATTATCAACAGCCATCCATCATATTTCAGACAACACATGTGCAACAAGCCTGGTGAAGTTAGAAAGGAATTTTTACATGTATAAGCTTACAGCACAAACAAGGGACTTCACCATGGCATATTAATAACCTTATTTTGTAGCTTGGTACAAGTGTCCATTATACCCCCAAACAGGCCAACTTGATCTATAAACTTCTCTGAGATAATAAAAAAAATTTGAAAGAGAAAAAAAAAATCCTCAGAAGGTGAAAAAAAACAAAAATTCCTTTCTTACTTCACCAGGCTTGTTGCACATGTGTTGTCTGTAATATGGTGGATGGCTGTTGATAATAGCAATAAATTGAGGGCAGTATTGCATAAATTTATTTAAAGGCGTTAAAGAAAATTACAATGTTTCAGCTTACCCCGCGTTCCAACTAACCCCGATCTCCCCTACTAATCGTTTTACATGTTAATGAAAGAGATGGTCTGTACATTGAGATGCTACTCTTACCGATTCCTTCCAATTCTATACTCCAATTTGCAGGCTCCATTGGACATGGTACCAGGAAGTAGAGGAGCAAGACAATCGCAACTGACATCATAGCAAGTAGAATGGACAAGAGATGATGCACTCCAATACCAGTATCAACCTCTTTATCATCATCATCACCCCCTTCCTCATCATCAATACCTCTTGTAGACATTGCATCATAGTTGGAGATGGTGCACAGACTTTCTACCCCACTTAATGAGATCATTTCAGCCATATCAAGATGATGGTTTTTACGCTTCCTGATGGTCTTTGGCGTCACAGGGGATGAATGGGCAGTATGGAGATGCTGGTTGTCTAGGATGAATTTCATTTCAATTTCACCATTATTAAGAGGGCCTCTTGATTCCCCAACATCTGCTTCATCATTTTGCTCCTTTTCTTCTTTGCTATTTGATTCCAAATGATCAAATTCAATTTTATTGTCATTCTTGTCAGGATGATCTGTGATACTGACTTCTTCCTTATCATTCAGTTGTTGTTTACCTAACTCCATCTTGTCTGTTTAGAATCCTTCTTCCAAGCTACCTAGAAATAATAATAAATTCACAGGTAGGTCATCCAATTTTCATTTCAAGGTGGAAAGTGTCCAAGACAACAACAATAACAAAAAGATTTCTAAGTAACAAACGATACCATATTCAATTAAAAAAATATTCTTAATTTTGCAGACAATACTATAGTTGCTACATTGTAACACATACATGTAAGTCTATGGAAATATAAATTTTCAAATGCCTTTTCTCAAAACATTAGCTTTCTTACACTTAATCTGCTTTAAAATCCTAATCATCTTAAGAAGCTTGTTGAACTATTCAGGATATGTTCTTGATGTTAAATAAACAAAATAAGCTACTAACGTAATTGACACTTAGACATGTAGGATCACTTTGGACTATTACTTGTCAAATTTGAGTACTGCTTCGTTACATAAATTGCTGATCATGATTAATCTGGGATATTATGAATCAAATGTTTTTTTAATTTTTTTATAAAGGAAAAACTTCAGATTTGATCAGGTATGTTGCATAAGAAAAATAAGTATTTTGAAATAGGATGACAAATCTCTCCAATGGGTGATTCCATACGTGTCGTACAGAACATTTAGAGCACATTTGACAGTTTTTTGACAAGGAAAACAAAAAATATTTCAGTAACTAAAGGTGATCATGACATAAAGTACTACCAGAGTGTTAGGAAAACCAAGACTTCACATGACTTGAATTCATATCCTGTATAATACAGATTTAAAATAGTAATGTGTCATACGGGACACAGAAAAATGACTTTTTTAGAGACTTTAAAGTTTATACTCTAAAGTCTGTGAGTTGCACAGAAAATTTTAATAAAAACCGAACTCAAATTTATATTCAATTACCCAAGAACACACACCTATATGAAAGAATGTACAATAAAAATTCATGAATACATAAAGCAAATTAAAATTTTCGAAAACTATATAGCGTCCGAGACACTCAGAATGTGTCGTACGGACATCTCTAAATTCAAGCCAAACTTTCTTACTTTATATGTCTCTTTAACATCTTCAATCAATCAATTTGGCTGATAATAATGATAATCCTATCAAACTAAAGACATACATGTATAACAAACCGCTATTGGCTGAATAACTATATCACAAACAAAATACTGTGTCGTACGGGACACAGCCTGTATAAAGCAATGAACTTTATATAAATCAGAAAGGGAGCATAGAGGCTATCAACCCGTTTGGACCACTGACCGTTGAGGTTTCGACGAAACTTTGCTCGTAATGCATTCTGGTAAGGAAGTCTTGATAGCCTCAATCAAGACAAATTTGCAATTTTGTTTTGTATTGATACAAAGTCAAAATCGTTTAATTTCCCGAGGATAAGTAAATCACGCCATCTCCCGGTAATGCTTGAAAGGAATGGCGTGGTGCACGATGTTTGTTAGTTAAGGATTTTCATTAAAAAATAAATAAAATAAAAAATCTCTTACCACAACGGCCTATTTAGGGGCAGATCAAAATTTTCAAGGGTGAGGGCAGGAAAGTTTCAAGTTAATTTCATTGATTTCAAATCCAAACATAAAGGATTACAATCAAATGAAATTAACAATTTATACAAATTATCAAACAAAAATGGATGCAAAATAAATTGATTTTATGGCTTTCGAGGGGGTGGGCACGAGCCTGATGTGCTCCCCATCCTGGATAAATAAAAGAAACTCATTAAAAAAAATTGGAATGTAATTATGTTCTGTTTTATCACTTTGTCTTGAGTTCCTTGCCCCTTTCATTCTTTTCACATTTCACCCTTTACCCATATTAATTCCACGATGGTACAAAATATGGGCTTTCAAAAGTGATATGATGATGAAAATGAATATTCAACAACAATATGAAAAATAATAGAAAACCAAAATAATAATATTAATAATTAACCCTTACAATGATAGTACTCAACAAAAAGAGAGGGATCAAGCCCTCGAGAGAAGAAGCAATAACCCCCCCCAAAAAAAGGCATATTTCCTTTCACCATACGACAAGATACAGTTCATTATAGAATAAACTAAGCTGATGGCGCTACAACAATTATTCCTGTGTATAAAATAATAAAAAAAATATTGTGTGTCAGGGGAGAAAGAGACTACTATCACTGGATCTCGGAGATCCGAAAAAGAAGCATCACCGGAAACAGGTATCTGTGGTGAGAAGCATTTTTATACAGCTCTGTAGAGGTCAGTGGTGTGGTCACTTCCGTTAGCTTTCTTCAATTGAGCACAAGAGGGCGCGTTACATCCTCTACGTACAAGTCTATGCGCTGCTGAGTATCATAAAAAATTTCATCATACATTCCGACGATTTCTCGAAGAGTCTTCAAATAAATGACAATATATCGTTGATTCCAAGAAATATTACAGCAACAACGGAAGGAAGACCAACGTTTGGTTCGGGGGGAAAGACTGGTAAGTCAAACTCTCTTACTTTTACATTTTATAACAAATTTTGTCTATGAGTACGCCTCACATACCTCTAGTCCCATCCCCTACCTTTTGCTGTATGGCAAATGGTCGGGGATGACGAGTGCTTTAATTGATGGAATCTACAGTTTAATGATTTTACTAGTTTTCTCGTACCACGTGACGTATGTGAATGAAGGATCGCGACACTCACACAAGCATGCGAGGTTAGTTGCACAACGCATGTCATTTCATAATAAATTTTGACGTTTTCATTCATCACACGAATGTGAGAGAATGAAACATGCCAAAATCTTCACAATATACTAAATTTATTCATCTAAATCTTATCATTTAATTTAATTTTAAAAATGTGCTCGAACGTATTTATAAAAAGGGATTTTAAACGCTAACCTCCAAATCTCAGCCAAGACACTCCGTCCGATCCTTAATACTGCGGTGGAAATTACGCAAACAACAATCGAAATGCGAATTTTTCCTATCGAACAGTCTAGATTCAAGTCGTCGGCGCATAATAGGAAATTGTACCAAAAAAATCAACAGGTTGCATCTCACGTATAATCGCTGATGGCGCTACATCATAAAATAACGCTGAACACCAAA
The DNA here is from genome assembly GCF_037042905.1 of Lytechinus pictus. NCBI lineage: Eukaryota > Metazoa > Echinodermata > Echinoidea > Temnopleuroida > Toxopneustidae > Lytechinus > Lytechinus pictus. The sequence goes on along the minus strand of NC_087254.1, from coordinate 1,525,250 downwards.
AAAAAATGCGGAGTGCCTAGAACGCAACCAGCAGTACAGCTGATCTGACGTAAACGACGTAAACAAGCAAGTTTATTAAATAATATCGCGCGCCCTCTCTGTGCATATAGAGAAAACCAGCGAATTAGCTCCATGCCTGCTTCGACTTTAAGAAAATTCATCGATATATTAAAAGTAGGCCTACCAGAAAGGCAGAAAGACAGAGAGGAAATGAAATTGGCTTCATATCGTTTGGTAAGTTTCATATCCAAAGCTTATCTCATTTTAAATAGGTATCTATTTCTAATTTTAACAAAATAGCCATAAACTTATTGCAAGTGCCGTGCCAGTGCCGTGGTTATCCTGAGCACGGCGGCGGTAATGTACCCATGGGTGGGATCGCGATAGCGCAAGAACGATATCTTCCGAAGAGAGTGGTAGTATAGTATTAGTACTAGTAGTATGGTCAGTTCCCCCATGTCTGCGCGGTCTCCCAAGTCTGCGCACCCGCGTATCTGCGCGATTCTAGTAAAAGAAGATACGCAACGAGCACGAACTTTACACATGCAATACATAGACAGGTATTCATTTAAAAATCCAACTCAAAATGGTGGAAAAATAACAAATTCGAGGTATTTCATGTGATGGCCTCAAAATGCAGCCTTTCTCACCAAAATCCCCGAATCGTGTGCAAAGTGAATGAGTGCGCAGACATGGGGTACCTTTTTTTTTTTCAATCTGAAAATGACTGCCCGAGGTTTTTTCAAGAAAATCTTATATTTTCTTTCATTTTTTAATGAGAAATTTGGTACACTTACTCTTAATAATATAAGGAACACTATTAACCAAAATTTTTTTTTGAAAAAAGAAGAAATTCATGTTCAATCTTAACTCAAATTGTTAGGTGCGCAGACTTGGGGCCCACCATCATACTACTGTGACTACGGTACTAGTACTTTAGTAGTAGTATGGCAGTGAGTCCAAACTTCGCGCGTGTCCATACTTCGCGGACGGTCATTATCTAAAAAACTAGCCAATATCCTTAAAATCTGACATCACCAACGTGAAAAGCGACCTAAAATTACCCTTTGGTGTAAGTTTCTTTAGGATGAGTTCAGTATTCATGAAAATATTGGCAAAAGATCGGCAAATTTGTCGCCGTTAGCGCCCGTTTTGAAGAAATCTGATATTCTCAACAAGCATCACGATATCACCATTTTGCAAGCATAAATCATCAAAAATGTGAGTTAAATATGGTACTAACCGATTCTATAGCATTTTGCCATCAATCTGATATAAATTTTTCACTTTTTCAGCTTGAGTTTCTGTTTAAATCTCCACAAAAACTTTGGTCCGCGAAGTTAGGTCACACTTTTTCTGAACGGTTTTCCAGCACAGCGCGCATTCGCCGATCGGCATAGAATTTTGAGATCGCGATACCGGCGAAAGCCCTTGACCTACTTCACATTTTCGTCCATGATTTTATACTTTACGATCTTGCCGTCAATGTGGTAACTATTTCTTGAATTCTTTTTGTATGAATTATGAATATTTTGTGAAAAAAAATCAGCCTGATGAATATTTTTGAAAAGTGCGCGAAGTTTGGACACCCCATCATACTGAATCCGCCGGAGTAGACCGCGCTAATTCTTCAGACGTCACTGTTTATCACCAGGAGCTGGACATAGAGGAACAGAAGATCCTGCGTCCAGAACTGAACCTTATGTAACGATCCGCCGGCGGATTTAGTGCCTAGTCCTAGAACAGTATCTGCCAGGTGCAGGATCCGCCGGTACACCGGCCCGCTTCGAGGGCCGGAGGCGGAGCCCCCTGCCTGGGTTAGACCCTACCGAACGCCTACGGAGCAATACAAACAAGGACCAAAACAAAACAAAATATACTCACAGTTGCTGGAGAACTAGAAAAATTAGCAAAATCACGAACCTCCACAGCTATGGGTATGGGTGAGACCACAAAAGAGTAGAAATATACCGTAGGGTACGCACCTTGTTCATTGAATGAGCGCCTTAATTAAAGTGTTGTTGTATATACTACCATGGAAGCTCCTTGGTTATACGGTACTCTGGCCAGTTTCAAGACCCATAATGCCAGTATAGTCTAATAATATAGACCCACTTGAATAACATGCTAATAAACTACTCAAAACATTTTAACCGCAATTATATGTTACCAAGTAGCAAAGCAATTACTTTTCCTCTCAAAACATTTTAGTTTCTCTATACAAATACAATTATATGTCAATTTATTCTCTGTATAGATATCTGAAAACGTATATTTAGAGACTATTGTATTTATAACACACAGTCCATGATACCTTTCTAGAACGTTAAGTGTTTATTGATGTAATATTCTAATAACATTTTTATAACGTTTTGTTCTGAAAAATTTGTATTATTATGTTATTAAAACGTTTTAAAGAATGTGTTTAGAGTTAATTTTTATTAACGTTTTGGGAAAAACAATTTTTTTTTCAAGATATTATTTGGCTTAAATATTTTGAGAACATATTTTCATAACTTCTACAACTTTTGATGCTATTATCATTACGTTTTACCAATGTTTTAACATGGTATTTGTTATATCCAGTGTATTTATCGCAATGTTAGTAAACTATTTTGTTTCTCAAAAATATATGTAAGTATGATATCATAAAAACATCAAAATAAGGATGTTTGTTGTATATTTCATTAGCACTTTGGGAAAAAATTGAAAACTAATTTTTCAAAAATGTTTAATTATTTTTTATTAACATATTTTCATAATTTTTCGAGAACTTTTGATGTTTTCTTTTTCTTTTTAAATCTTTATTCCTTCAATAAAACAAAATATATGTACAATATTCATCGTGTACAGTAAGATACATCAATATTCATCGTAATGAAGATAAAGTACAGTAAATCATTGAATACATAACAAATAAAAGCAAGTCTCAACTTAGTTCAAGATTAGTAAAAGGTCTCAATTTTTTTATAATGTAACATCTCCTTGCCCTTTTCAAACGCAATAAACTTTTCAACATTTTCAACAAATTTCGACTCATTTATGAATAAAGCTAACAAAAGTTGTCCTTCTTGACATTTTGTTCTGAAAATGAAGTACTATGCAAATAAAATGATTGTGTTTGATAGATGTCGAAACTTACTTGGAAATCCAAAATACATATCAATATTTGAAAATTTGTGACAACTTCAACCAAGTATATACATCCGTCCAAAATTTACAAACAATAGGGCATAAACAGAACAAGTGTATCAAAGTTTGTGGTTCAGTTTTACAAAAATTACACAATGGCGAATTATTCTTTTGATGTTATTGTCACACCCAATGCATAACATTATAAAGATGTTAGTAAATAGTTGTTTCTAGAAAAATGTTTAAATGATATTTAAAAAAAGTAAAAATAAGCATGTTTCTGATACATTTTTAAAAACACTTTTGAAAACATTATCAAAAAATATCTTTAAAAAAGTTTTGTTTGAATATTTGAGAAACATATTATCATGACATTTCGAGAATGTTTTATGTTATTGTCATAATATTTTAACAACATATTTGTAATGTTTTTTTTACATAATGCATATCATCATAAGAACGGTGTTAGTAAAATGTATTTTTTTCTGAAATAATTTTACATCATTAAAACATGTTAAACAATATTTTTCCTCCTTTTTTAGTGTTTCATATAACATTTAAAGAACGTTTTTATGTTATTGCTATAATATTATAACAACCTTTAAAAATATTTTTAGATCCCATGTATAACTTTATAAAGATGATAGTAAAGTTAAAAAAAGTTAAAATTGTATTATTAGGACACTAAAATAAGGATGTTTTTAATTTATTTTGAAATATTTTTGGCAATTTTTTCAAAAATATTTTGTTGAACTATTATAAAAAACATATTTTCATTACTTTTCTGTTAAGGTTGATGTTATATAATATTCTAACAAAACTTTTAAAATGTTGATTTTTCATCAAAAATGTTAGTGAGATACTATTTTTTTTCTCTTTGCCTCTTCCTTGAGGATTTATTGTTTCAAAATATTTACATATAAAAAAAATTTATTATACACATATTTACATAGGAATAACTTTTTTCAAGAGTCAAATGATATAATATTTATAACAGAATTGTTAAGATCCGTAATGATTTAAATAAAACTTCAAATATGAAACAAATTCCGTGATCAATCTCTTATTGCTATGATTTAGATTGTGAAGGTTGCATTTAACATAATGATTATAAACTACAAACTGGGCAAGTACATTGATCATTAAATTAATAAGATCAAATTTTGGGTTGTCTATTTTATACCCAATTAACAATGTTTTCATAGTTATCACCATTTCTTCTTTGAAAATAAAATAAATCATCCTCGATATAATTTTCCAATAAACTTTAACCTTTATGCAAAAAAAAAAAAAAATGACCAATGATCTCGATTTCATTACAGATTTCGCATTGATTTGTATTTACAACTTTCCACTTGAACAAATTGTCTCTAGAAGGTAATATTTTATGTAACTGTCTGAAATTGAATTGCTTAATTCTGTTATCTTTTATCTTTTTGAATTTAAAATGAAGGATATCTTTCCAAACTAAATTTTCTGGCAATTTTAGTTGTTTTCCCCAGATGTCCAAAATATAAAAATCAGCCTTCTTTTGTTGTAAAAACAAATAATATTTTTTCGCTCTGGTGCAAGTTATATTAATACATTCACCAACAGATGTATCGATTTCTTCTTGTTCTGGAGAGTCATTTTGTTTTTCTTTCATCGTACTTATTTTTTCAAACCAATGGGCAGGAAATGCTTTTTTTAATTTAAAAAATCCAGAACTAAATACTTAATTATCAACATCAAAAAAAAATCTTAAAAATGATATATCTTTCCATTTACCTTAATATACAACTTGATTAACATATAAAATACCAGCTTCTTTCCATTCCTGAAAATTTGAAGGTTGTCCATTTCTTGTAATATTACTATTTTTCCATAATATTTCATGATATATATTTTCAATATTATGCTCATCTAATTAACGTAATTGAGCCCATATATATAAAAATTCAATATCAATATAAAACATTGGTAAACCCTTATTTCGACAAAGCTTTAACATGTGTTTTGGATGATAATTTATTTGAAAACAGTAGGGAATTTCTCCTATGTAACTTAACCAAAACGAGAAATGTGTTTTCCAAACTGTATCATAATTATTAAAAAGGGAATTTATCCAAGGCAATGTAAGTGATTTTGATTTCGAGTATAGATCGATCATACCAAGACCACCTTCAACTATCGATCTGACACAAATATTACGTTTAACTTTCTCACGCTTTGAATTCCACAAAAACGATATATTATCTTATGTAAACCCTTGCATATATAGTCTGGCATTGGAATAACTGTACCAACATAAACGATTTGAGGCACAATTAAGCATTTTATAATAATTATTTTACCACAACATGTAAGCTGTCTCATTTTCCATGTTTTTAATATGTTATTGACCTTTTCCCTTCCCAATTTAGCTTTCGTATATGCTCTTCATTTTTCCCACAAATATTCCTAAATACTTAACAGGATCATCTGTAAAATCAAACTCGCTTCTTTCTAGGTTAAATATCCCTATTTTGAACATCTTTGTCTTATTCCAATTTACTTTTGGACCTGCAATATTACCGAAATTATTTATCTCTTTCATAACATTATGAAGGGATTGAAACGAATTAATAAATATCGTCGTATCGTCTGCGAACTGTTTTGTTTTGATATGGTGGGTAGTTGGGGTTTAGGGGAGGGAAGCAGGCCGCGCTTCCTGGGCTTGGATGGGATGTGGGGGGGGGGGCAGTTGGGATGGGAGGGTGTTTTACTTCTGTTACTTCTTTAGTTTAAAAAAAAGAATTTATAGCGAGTCGCTATAAAAAAAAAAAATTATAGCGACTCGCTATAAATTCTTTTTTTTGGGTCATATTTGTATTTTTTTCTACAGACTAAGTATTTATTTTATTCTAGATGATTTGAATGTTATATTCTCTATTTTTTTGTACAATTTTTTTTTATAATGAATAATTATTTATTTGACTTTGTGACAAGTGTTACTTGTATGATTTTAATAAATACTATTACAAAAAAAAAAGAACTGTGTTATTTTTATCTCTCTGTGTGGTAAGCATAAACAATTTCCTGAAATATCTATACCTCTGACTTCATCATTTTCTTTATTACGAATTGCTAAAATCTCTGCAACCAAAATAAACAACAATGCTGATAATGGACACCCTTGTCTTACACCTATATAAATATGAAATGATTCTGATAACCAACCACGCTGTAGTACTCTATAACGTGAGCATTTTTATACAGTACGTATAAAAAAAAAAGTTTACACTTTGAAAAAGCCCTGGGAATTGAAAACTATAGAACATGTGGGTAATTTTTTCACATATGATCTTGGGTTTGGGTCACATCTATCCAATGAAAGTAAAAGTTTTGACAAAAGGTTACACTTGAGTGAGCACTGTACATGTTTGCAAAGCTCGCAGAAATCTGTTTGCGCAGAAATGCTCGTTTTCACGCTGTGTCAAGGGGAAAGGGCGAAATCAAACTTACACTGCGAAACATTTCTCATACCACTGGCGTAAATCCCGGGGGGGGGGGGATGGGGGGGATATATCCCCCCACTTTTCGAGGAGGGGGGGATGTCCTGTACAAACATCCCCCCCACTTTTTACGAAAAAAAGATAATTGTTTTATTGGTGAAAATTCTTCCTAAAATACCGCTTAACAAATAAAACAATATTATTGAAACATAAAATGCAAAAAAAGAGCCTGTTCACCATTTCCAAACAAAATACTTATGTCCTTATTATAACATTGAAGACAAACCCCCGTTTCTTCCAATTCATCAATGTTAGGGTCTTTGGAAGGGATTAAGATGGAATGTCAAAAAAATATGAATGTAATCTCTAATAAAACCATTAAACCATCATGGGGTAAAAAAGATAATAATATTGGAGGGGTATTTGCCATATGGACATACAGTGGCGTAACCACGGGGGCATGGGGGGCACATCCCCCCATCGGCTGACCAAAAAAAAAAACGGGGAAAGGGGGAAAAGAGGGAGAAAGGAAGAAAAACATAGTGAAAATATTATTCATTATAATATATTATATCATAATTATGTTATGTTACATCACATAAGAAGCATTTTTATCATAACTTTATGATTTGCCCAGGGCCTACGTCTTCATTGTTCCTGGTGCTCGCACTGTCTGTTTAACGAGATATATAATCCTGTTGTACTAAAACATCCCGTTTTCAAGTCAATACAAACCAAATATATTTCCTAGCACTTGAGTTATCATTGTTTTATGTAGTGACATATATGCTTCTTTTTCATGTCTCAAAAAGTGATTGCCCCATGTTAAGGTCTTCGTATATATGAAACATTTCCTGTCCGTGATTACGTTCGCATTAGTGGATTGGTGAGATATGTCTGCTCTTCATGAATTCCCAAATTCAGTCCTTAAAATGTCCCTTCTTCTGATCTGAATATCAAAAATTTTCAGCTCGCGCTTCGCGCTCGCATCACTTAGTTAATGAAATACGTATGGTCCTAGTTAATTCCTACAAATAAACCTTAGAATGCCCCACTTCAGGTCTGAATTATCTAAATTTTCAGCTCGCGCTTCGCGCTCGCATTGTTTAGCGAGACAGGTACCTATCATTATTACACAAATTTGATTATAATGTCCCTTTTTAGGTGTGAATATAAAAAATTTCAGCACGCGCTTCGCGCTCGCATTATTTGATCAGTGAGATACATATCCGTTTAATGACATTGTCCTTAAAATGTCTCTATTATAGGTCAGTATAACTGGCAACTGAGCGCGCTTCGCGCGCTCACTAGCGCACTCACTCAGTGATTCAAAAATTTTGCTGGTGCCCCCCCCCAATGCCGTGACCCACGGTACGCCACTGTGGACATATCAATGACAATTCCTTGCATATCTAAAAACATGATTGCAAAAAAATGCCAAAATATTTCAGTCATCCCCCCCACCCATCAACACGGATTTACGCCAGTGTCTCATACATTTCCCATTGCACTTTTTGTCAACTTTTATTCGCATAACTATTTCAAAGTACTGCGCAAATCATTTTTCACTAACTTTTCAAAAGTAAGTGGTGCTCACTCAAGCGGAAATATTTTTCGACAGTTACATCGTCATTTGCTTAAATGGATCTGTACCAATCTTAAAATGTAGAAAAATCTTTAGGATATTCCTAATTTATAATTTTACAGGAATTTTTCTAAGTGTTAACTTTTTTTATACGCACTGTATAACGTCTTAATCCAATTTATAAACGATTCTTTAAACTTCCGCTTTAATGTTTCAAACAGAAATGAGTGGTTCACAATATCGAATGCTTTTCGAAAATCTAAAAAAATGATAATGCCACGGGAACTTTTAAATTGACAATAGTCAATAATAACTTAAACAAGTCTAACATTTTCGGATGCCGATCTACCTTTAATAAATCCACATTGATCAGTTGAAATAATTGATGATAAAATTTTCTGTAAACGCACCGCTAAAACCCGAGCTGCAATTTTGTAATCGATATTGAGTAAAGATTGGTCGCCAATTGTCCAGAGATCCCCTATTGCCATGTTTGTATAATAGAGTAACAACTGACTGTCCTTGTATAAAAGAGATTTCTCCCTTTTCATACCCCTCATTAGTGAGATACAAAAAATGTTAATATTACATCACAAAAGCGTAAAAATGAAGATGTTTCTACTATATTTTTGAAACATTTATGGGAAACATTTGAAAAACAATTTCCAAAAATGTTTTGTTAAAATATTGTAAAACCATAGTTTCATATCATTTCAAGAACGTTTACTATATTCTAACAACGTTTTTAAAATGATATTGTTACATCCAAGATATAACAGTATAATGATAACAGTAAAATGTTGTGTTTTTCTTAAAATGATATCACAAAAACGTCAAAATTATTGTTTGTAATACATTTTTGAAAAATTTTAGAGAACATCAGAATTTTTTTTTCAAAAATGGTTTGTTGAAATATTTCGAAAACATATTTTCATGACTTTTTGTAACATAAGATTTTATTGCCATAACATCTTAAGAACGTTTTAACGATGTTATTGTTACATTAATTATGTAACATTATAAAAACGTTACAAAAATATTATTTTGTTTTCTTAAGAATGATTCTTTCATGTCATTTTTACATCAAGATTGGACATTTTGATAAGATGTTTTAATAACATTTTTTGAAAAATGTCCGAAAATGTTTTCTTGTCAGGCCATCTAAACATTATATGCTTGATATCATAATAATAATAATAATAATAATAGTATATACATTTATCGAGTGCAGAAACTATTCCATTAAGTATATATTCTACTGCACTATTTAGGACTCCTAAAAAGCTTGTTATTGATTAAATAGATGTGTTTTGAGCTTTGCTTTAAAGTTGTTTACGGATGGTGCTTCCCTAACTTCCAGGGGTAAGCTATTCCAGAGCTAAGGGGCTGCACAAACAAATGCTCGATCACCTAGCGTTACTTTTGTTTTGAAGGATGGGATCCGTAAAAGCATATAATAACGTTTATTTAATGTTAAACATAAGGGGAATAATGCAAATGTTCTTAAGAAATGTTCTTTGAAAGCATTTCTAAGATCTTTCAAAAATGTTGTTATAACGTTATGTGTTAACTGGGATATTTAGGGTATGTTTTCCCCAAGGCTTTTTTTTTAAAGACTATCCAAACGTATTCCCATTGTCAGGTTCCTTAGACAATATAACATTTTTTACTACAATGTAAGAAATATGAAAGAGAAAGAAGAATTATGCAAAGAAGCCTGAAATTAAACAAGCCAATATCAGATCTAGCAACATTATTGGGAAGAAATGCAGATTATAAAGTCATCCTGAATTATGTGAAAATAAACAAAGAGATTCGAATAAGAATATTCCACTGATCTCTCTCCATCTCTTTCTCTCTCTCTTCCTTTTGTTCTGATGATTAGTGATAATTCTTAGACTACTAAAATTGAGCTTCGACCTAGCTTCTTATATAAGTTTGCATACTATGAAGTACAAAAACGCACAATTTAATGGTGGTGGTAACTAATCATAATTACATTGCACCTCGCTATATGACAGGTCAGACTAGTCTAACGCCGAGGACATTGACGCGGGAATTAAGTATAAACTAACTCGGAAACGACCTGGCGCAGATAATCTAATAGATTGAAGAGCGCCAACTTAACTCCAACACCAGCCCAACAGCGGCGTAACAGGGGTCGGTGACCAGGGGGGGCAAGAGCCCAAAATTTCCCGGTCATATCATGGAACAGGCAATGGCGTCATGGTCATTCTTTTATCTTTGTCCCTTCCTGTACTGTGTAATTTTTCTCTTATTTCCTTTTCGCAGCGCCTTGAGCACATAATCAATGTGGATTTGGCGCTTTAGAAATACTCTATTATTATTATAAGACAAATTTTTTGAGGGGGCGATATGGCGTATCGGGCATATATATATAAGCGAGCGAGCAAAAATCAAATTTTGTGATAGATTTTGACATAATGTTTAAAAGATGATATCATATTTCACCCTCCTCTCTTTCCTTTTTCTCTCTTTTTTTGTACGCCACGGTGAACAGGATTTTTGTTATGATTGTGAGCATCAGGGCGAAGCTCTATATGCTCGAGGGGGCCGAGTATGGCGCTTCTGGCAAGAAGTAGCTTAATATAGGTCCCGAGAGAGCGAAGCGAGCGAGATAAAAAATCACCTTTTCATGAGAATCTAACATGAAGATAGATTTTAACGTGATATTCAGAAAAATATAATACACTTTCCTTTCTTTCCTCATTTTTTTTTGTTCGGTTGTAGAACTTTTGGGGGCCATGGTCCAAACTCATCCATATAACAGTGCTTTATGGGTGGGGTCCAGGGCAGAGCCCCGGAACCTCTTGATATCAAAGCCATTTTAAACCTTACAGATGGCCACTTATTTTAATCAAATTGCGTGTATATTTATATAGCTTTAACACAACACATAAATTCAATTCAGTTGTGTATCGTAATCATCCAAATATTGTGAGGGGCACACCATAGCAAATGTGGGAAAATTTGTAAAAAGTCGCCAGCGAGCGAAGCGAGCCAGAAAAAAAAATGGCCTGTTAAAATGAAATTCTACTTATGTGATAGATTTTTACATCATTATAGAAAATATCATGTCATATATTTTTTTTCATTCATCTCATTTCGCTGCCTCCTTTATTTTCTTTTATTTCCCCTTGGCTGTGGAACCACCCCCGGTACGCCAGTGCTTCAACGTAAAGCTTAATGCAGGAAGGGTCCATATAGGGGCCCGTTATAGAACCCATTAAAGGTTACAGATGAGGAGCCCCCACTGCACGGGGTCTTGACTCTTGGACAGAGCCTTTGGAGATTTAGCAAGTTTATGATAGACTTTCATACGACATTATATACCATCCATTTTTCTTCCCGCTCGTTATCTCAATCCTCGGCAGCCCGGTAGTGTACTTTATCTTGTCCCTATTCTTTATTTTCCAATTTAGATTTTGGCTAATTCCATTCTGCCTTTATTTCCCGCTTTTGTTTGCCTTTTTGTCATCTTTAATTTATTTCCCTGTCTTACTAATCATGCTAATGTATTTGTATATCGGGGCGAATTGTTCTTTCTCACTTGTTCTTTTTTCCTTCCTTTTCCCGTCATCTTTCCGTTTTCCCTTTTTTTATGTTTTTTCTTAGTTTTCTTTTCCCTTTTCCTTTCCCTTTCCCCTTCCCCCTTTTTTCTTTCCTTTCCCTTTCCCTTTCTTCTCCCCTTTTTTTCTTTTTCCCTTTTTTTTCTTCATTTTCCCGGTGAGCTCCGCCAGGGGGGGGGGGCAGCTTGCCCCCCCTGCCCCCCCGCCTGTTACGCCACTGCAGCCCAACCAACCTTTAGGATATGTTTTTCCCCCAAGCTTTTTCCCCTAGGTCATATTTTGGCGACAACTTGTTTAGGGGCCAAATTGTGTAAATAAAGCCCGCTCAAAACTTGTTTAGGGGGTAATTTTGCACACAGAGAAAAAAACTCGTTTAGGGGGTGTTTGGAAATAATTTGGCCACGCATGTGTACAGCAATACATTTGACTGGCCCCCGGGGGCGCCCCCTAAGTTTAAGGTCAATTAGGCTCCCAGAGTGAAATGTGACTCTGCCCCCATCTCCTGGGAAAGCAGCAAGTGCATTTAACAATTTGAACAATATAATAATAATAATTCAATATTTATATAGCGCCTATCAAATTTTCTCTAAGTGCTTTACATCACAAAACCTGACTACTTAACTTAATAAACTAAACTCACATATCAACTTAACTAACTAAACATCCAACGTAACTACCTTACATATCTAAAATACTAACTTAACTACGGACATATTAACTGTAATACTCATACTATTTACGGAATAAATATGACTTAAAGATAAATTCCAGTTTTGGTAACGATCTCAAAATGACTTTTTACAGAATCTAATATAATGACCACCCAAGTGTCTGTTTGTATGAATAAAAAATATGTGCCAAAGGATTCTGGAAGAAATTGTGTAATTGCTGAGAAATAAGCAAAATAAGCGCGGATTCTGTCACTTCCGTCGGGTCTTTATTCCAGCAATAATAATACACTGTCCCACGTGCGCTTATCTGTGTTGGTGATCTTCAGTGTGAACATTTTTCAGCGTAGATTTCAAGATTTCACAAAGTTCAGTTTATGTAACTGTACCAGATCTAGATCCTCGATGATATACTGACAATTAAGCCTGTTTTTACAGACTTTCTCATGAAATCAGTGTTTACTGCAAATACTGGCATTTCTCTTTAAGTGCTACTTTAAAGGAACTAGAGAAGAATGGGATCTTAAGCTAAGAGGAAGTGTGTTCCAGAGTGTAGGAGCCACAACTGAAAATGCTCTGTCGCCATGGATGTTGGAGGTTGCCTTGGGAACAACTAGAAAGTTTTTGTTGGATGACCGAAGTGATCGGGAGGGTTGGTAGGTGTTGATCATGCTCGCGATGTATGAGGGGGACTTTCCTTGGATGCTCTTGAATGTTATGACGAGGATTTTGAAGAGGATACGTTTCTCTTCTGGTAGCCAGTGCAGTTGCTCGAGTGATTTGGATATATCCTGTTTTCGAGGGACTTTATTGACAATTCTAGCAACAGTGTTCTGTATTCTTTGTAACTGAGAGATGAGATTTTGCGGAAGTCCAAAAAAGGAGACTGTTATTGTTGTCAAGCCTGCTGGTAATGAAGGCATGGACCAAGGCCTGCGTCGCTTGGGTCGTAAGGTATTGTCTGATCTGTCCTATTTTTCGAATGTCAATCCTGGTATTCCGAAGGTTCGTCAGTCCGAAAACGAAATGAGGTTCGTAATTTTGAAGGTTCGTCAGTCCAAAAACGAAAGGAGGTTCGTAATTCAGAAGGTTCGTTAGTCCGAAAACGAAATGAGGTTCGTAATTATATGACTGATAAATTTGTTTTTAACGAAAAGCACTATGGACTAAGATCAAATTCAGACCTAATGCTTCCCAAACCAAGAACAAATCAATGTAAACGTACATTCTTATATCGTGGATCTGTCTTGTACAATAAACTACCACTCAAGCTACTCCAGCTGGACACACTTAATATATTTAATAAACACGTTCAGAATTTTTTTGACTATTTTGATATTTGAAATCCGCAATCCCTTATTCACTGCCATACGATAGTAACCGGTGTAATAACATACTAAATTGGGCGTTTAAGTAATCAATAGTAGGGTGGGTTAAAGGGGAGGGGGGGCATTTCCACAATGGGATATTTTTTAACCGTAAGTTAGTTTTAGTCTTTGCATTTTTTTTCCTTGTTATGTTACTGATTAAGTATTGTGTATTTTTTGTTATAATACGTATTTACCATGTTTACGTTGCAAAGGACCCCATGGAAGAACAGCGGCATTATGTTAATGCCGCTGAAATGGGCAATCCTCCATATTTCATTTGACGATTTTTCTTTTTCTTCTTGTAATTTGATTATGTATATTATTTGTTTTATATGGAAATAAATACAAACAAACAAACAATTCCGAAGGTTCGTCACTCAGTCCGAAAACGAAATGAGGTTCGTAATTTTGAAGGTTCGTCAGTCCGAAAACGAAATGAGGTTCGTAATTCCGAAGGTTCGTTAATCCGAAAACGAAAGGAGGTTCGTAATTCCAAAGGTTCGTTAGTCCGAAAACGAAATAAGGTTCGTTAATCCGAAAATTAAATAAGGTTCGTATTTCCGAAATCAAAATTAATTCATGTTGGTAACAAAAACGGTGTTGTTATTACACGATAACACGATATTATGCAATGATAGGAATAACGATCGATGATACATGTGTGTGTTGTGGCCAAAGCATGTATTGCATCAAGAATAGGCGCCCGGATCAAGCATAGGCTTAATTTCGATTTTATCTAAGCAATTGCTGCCTATATATAAGCAAATGAATTTAGGATGAAGAGGATTAAGTGTGTTGGTCGCGTGCGAGTAACCTCCAGATAATAGGATTTGTATTGGAGGGGATGTCATTTTTGATAACAGCTTCTGCTAGTAATAAAAATAAATATATAAATAATACTAATGATGATCATAATAAAAATGATAATAAAGAATATATATTAATAAAATTGTATTGATCGTTACGCCTAGTGTTGATAACGACGTTAAAATGATAACAGCTTAACATTTAATATTCTTTTTTTTATTATAATCCATGTGAAATTTAAAAATGGAATGCATTTAAATTCGTATCCACCGAACAGTAGGCCTATATATGTGTGTGTATGTTGCGTGAGGGATGCTCATTTATGGGTGTTGTGTGTTCGTGCATATCAGGGCCGAAGCTATGATTTTCTATGAGGGGGTTCCGAATAAAAAAAAAAGAGTGAACCCTTTGTAGTTCATGATCAGTTCCGTTACCTCTCGGGGCTGATCCAGCTTTCTCCAATGCGGAGGGGGGGGGGGGATTTTCCTTACATTTTCCCCGATCGGCCGCTTAAATAAATAATGCGAGGGCAAGATAATTTTTTTATATTGTATGCATTCACACCTGAACAATAATTTTAACTCTCATAGTAATTTTTGTATATGCGTATCTAAGTTAACAATTACTGCGAGCAGAAAGCAGAAGCTAAAATTTGTAATATACTGACCTGAAAATAGGAAAAGAGTACCTGTTTCAGATTGTTAGTGACTCATGAGGAGGATAAAGAGGCGTATCTCATCAAACAGATGAAGGAAGCGCGAGCTGATATTTCTTTATATTCTGATCTGAAAGCTTGATATCTTAAGCATTTTTGGTACCTATGATCAAGATGGGTATCTAAAAGAACAATTGTAGTGAGCACGAAGCGCGAACTTATTTTTTTTTGTATTTCGATCTGAAAATAATTGACAGTGTATGGATGTTTTCAATAAAGAACAAGATATATATCCAATAACGGTTGTTGCAAATCCGAAGCGCGAGCTTTTTCGAGGTTTAGAACTAAAAAAAGGGTCATTCTATTTACTTTCTAATCATGAAAAAAAAAATGAATTTCTTGCTAAGAAATGATGCAAGCGCGCTCTGATTTTTTTATATTTCAATGTGAAAACCTGGCTTTGACTACACTTTTAATAGAGAACGAGTCGTGTATCTCAAGAAACAAATCAATGCAAGTGTGAAGATCGAATTGATCATCAAGGACTGTTTAACATGTTGGATCATTATGAAGAGGGCTATATTTTTGTTACTAAAAATGGAGCCAGAGTCGGCGGAGAGTATTTTCGTTTAGGGGGGCAAAGTAAAAAAGGGCACTTAGAATGTTAAAATGGGCATTTAAGTGGAAACGGAAATTTTTGCACCTGAGATTATCATCTGCGTGAAGAAGTTGTGTGTTTTGTAGTAATTAAGTTGAGCAAAGCCATTTTGAAGTGATTTCTGATTGATAACATATATATTTAGGAAAAAACAAATCTGAACTTGTAAAACTCACTTTTGGTCAATTATGGCGCTAATTTCGGTTAAAAGGACATCACTGTGAGATGTTGAAAGCATGAATCGCGAGCTCAAACTATTAGACATTTCATGTAACAAGACATGAACTTAAAAAATCTGAGCATTTTTTGTAATCGTGAGAAAGATGTATATCTTACTAAAGAATTAACGCGAGCGCGAAGCGCGAGCTGTAATTTGTTTATATACTGACCAGAAAGTAACCTTTTAAGGACTGCATTTAGTGACTCATGAATAGAATACATATCTCACGAATCAAATAATGCGAGCGCGAAGCGCAAGCTTAAATTTTGCGATATTCCAACCTGAAAACTGGACATTTTATGCATTTTTTTTGTAACCAGGAACAGCATGAGTTCCTTACTAAACAATACTTGATGTGAGCTGAATTTTTCCGATTTTCCAACCTGAAAACTGGACATTCTAAGCATTCTTGTAAAAAAAATATTTGATGAGAGTGCTAATAAGCGCAAGCCCAAAATTTTGTGATTTTGTGACCTATAAAATTTATTATGTTTTACTTCAAAAAGGGTATTCCATTTTGAAAAAGGTACATTTCATTCTGAAAAAAGGGTATTTTCCATTTTGTAAATGGGCACTTTTTTCCTACGGGAATTTTTTTGGGCAAGTACCCGCCCCCCCTGCCCCCGGTTCCGCCGCCCCTGAGTGAAGCGAGCAGAATTTTAGTGCATGGGCTCTAGCAACTTAAACTCCTTTTGTAATCATGAATATGGTGAGTATCTAACTAAGCAATAAGTGCGAATGCAAAGAGTTTTAAATATTTGATATAATATATATATAGGCAGAGTGGCCGACTGACACGAAAAGTGAATATCATACAGGTTGTAAGTTGGAGTTCGGGAATGGAATATACATCATTGTAATCAAATGATGGGAGCTCGTAGCGCGAGCTGAACATATTTAAAAAAAATATATTTCAGCAATTTTTGTAATCATGAACAGGATGCGTAATCGCGTATCTCGCTGAAAGCTACAAAAATCAAATCGTGAGCATAATAATCTGTTTAAATTGACTAGAAAATGGGATATGCCTTTTTAAAATCTTTTCTATACCTTTCCTCCTCTCCTTCACTTTTTCCTCCAGGGAACCCCCCGGCTACTGCCCTGCATATAAGGTAGTCTGAAATTCAGACATCCTAGATGTCAACAATAAACTTGCCCACCATTGAAATGGCAGGGGGCACTTGTACCCCAAAAAGAAACAAACAGGGAAATTCTATTTTTCCAAAATGAGAAATTCCCTATTAAAAAAAAAAAATGTGCCGTTTTTCGAAATAAAATACGCTTTTTAAAGTATACATTTTAGATTAGTTTTCAGACTGGAATATTACAAATTTTCAGCTCGCGCTTCGCACTCTCAATTATTTGATTAGTGAAATATGTATCCAAAAGAGTTCACTAAATGCATTCTTTAAAAGGTTCCTTTTTCTGGTCAATATATATTTAAGCTCGCGTTTTGCGCTCGTGTTAATTCTTTAGTTAGATGCACATCTTTTTAATGACAGCAGAAACCTGCTTGGATTTTTTTTAATTTTAATTTCTTATTGAAATGCCCTAAAGTTTTAGCTTGTGATTCACGCTCGCAACACCTCGCAATAATGCCATTTTAAGAATAATTGACCCCAGAAAACGAGTTTTACAACTTCAGCTTTGAAATTGTTTTCCAAGCCGCTTGCTCATTATACACTCTCGCGAAAAATAAAGCCTAAATATACATCTTTCCATAATCAGAAGTCACTTCAAAAAGGCTTTTCTCTACTTAAAACACACAATGACTTCACGCAGATGATAATCTCAAGGTGAAAATATTACCAAAGTGCCAATTTTTACGTATGAGTTTCATTTTTGGCTTTGCCTCCCAAACGAAAATTCATTCGGCCGCCCTTGCCTTTCCATCCTCATAACAATTGAACAGCAACGGTGTCCCCCCCCCCCCCCACTTGCCTCTGCCTCTGCTTTCCCGGTTTTTATTTTCGGATTAACCTTCGGATTAACCTTCGGAACAACGAACCTTATTTCGTTTTCGGAATAAAGAACCTTCGGAATTACGACATAACCATGTAAATAACTGGAAGAAGGTAAAGATGGTTGGGACACGTACTGCGCATGGACAGTACTAGACATAAAAAGACATCACTACGCTGGACAAGGGCAAGAAAAAGAGCAGACCGAAAGAGACATGGAGGACGACTATAGAACAAGAAATCAAACAAACCAAACTTGGAATGGGCGCTGGCAATACTCGCCATGAACAGAAAAGAAAACTGGCTAAGTGAACTCAGAAATCAAAACTGGGGTCGCTGGTCACTGGTAACTGATGAGTATCTCTGTGACAGCATAATATGCTGTCATATTATGATTTATATTTTCACTTCCTTTCTTAGAATTTTTTTTGCCTCCTATTAGAGGATTTATTTACAACATAACAGCATAACACATTTTCAAAATGAACATGCATGGAGATGACAGGACATTTTGAAAAAATTGTATCGATACAAAACAATTACATAGTTATGCAATCTTCCAATCATCTTATATAAGTTATAACATATTGGAGAAATTAAGTGAAAACAAAAATTTACTGAGTTTTATACAGATTCGGCAATTTCTTATATAAGTTATAACATATAACAAATCTTAAATGTAAATAAACATATCTTTTTCTGTACCGAGCTTTCATTTTTACTCTACTTTCTATTTCTCTTAAGAATATATATTTCAGATTATCTATGTTTCTTGAATCAATGACTTTGTGAATGCACCAAGTGCAATGGTCAGAAGAAAATACAAAGTTTCGTCTACTCCACGTTTAAACAAAATTTTATAACTGAATTCTAAATCTGTATGAAATGCTCTTTTAATAATTTCTTTCAAATATTAATAAAATGATTTATTCAAATCACAAGAAATTAATGCGTGATATATATCTTCCCCCATTTCACAATGTGTACATTGGTTATCATTCACTAAACCCCATCTGTGTAGGTTTCTTCTCACAGGTAATACGTTATAAAGAAGTTTAAAATTAAATCCTCGTAACTTGCACTCTAGAACTTGATTTTGATTACGTTTAAAAATAACTTCCCAATCAAAATGGGTTCCTAGCTCATTCTCCCAGTAAGCACAACACGTATTGGTGTGCATGTTATTGGGACAAAGCAGTTTATATAAGAATTTTGCTACTACATTCACTGTTTTCTTTATCTACAATGATGAAAAATGGTATTTGTAAATGTGGTTTTAATTACTTTGGCTGAGTATATGGAATCGACGTGTTCCAAATTTTGGGTATCGATTTTCTTAATTTAGAGTAATAAATCATAAATCAATAAATGAGCATTTAATCAAAATGGAAAATACGCTATATAAATCATATGTATTATCATTATTATTACATTACACTTTTCTTTTCTGGTTTTGAGCTTTAAAGCAATGTTTTTCTGTGGAGAGAAAATTTCCATCACAAATTACATCCTCTAGAAACGTTAGACCACTTTCATTCCATCCTTTAAAAAATAGAGTGTTTTTGTTGAATGTAATATTTTCGTTATACCAAAGAATTGTTTTCAGCTTGTTACTTTCAGTTGCATGTATTTCATTTAGGGGAGTGCTTGACCTGATTCTCATTCTAGTCAGGTTCACTATGTTCATGTTTTAGCTTTCGCCTGATTTTTTGGAGAAATTGAAACTATATATTTTTTGATAGGTTATTGTATGAGCTATCAGAAAAACAACGTTTTTATTTGCACCGGCCCCTCTATGGCCGCCATCTTGGATTTTTCAAAATGGCCGCCATGAAAGGGATTTTTTTTTCACGTATCTCGACTTCTAAACAACCTAGAATCATAATTTTTGCACCTAAACCACTATTTATGAGGACAAGGAATCATGTGGTATAAAATAATTAACCTTTGTTGAGAAAAAATGTGATTTAAATTGTATTTTTTGTCTTTTTTTTAACCAATTACCAGACTTAAAAAACTTACATTAAATGTCAAATTATGTGTTGCAAATGATGTCACTTTTCAGTAAGGTTCATGTTACACCAGGATGCCGTTTATACGCTTTCATTAACCATTTAGAGTGTTTTCCGTTCATATCATCAAGTTCAAAGGTCAGTTAGGGTCAATGACCTATGACCATGTCTGGGTATTAATTTTAGCTAGGTTACTATTTTTAATGTCATCTTAACTTCAAAAATTTATGGTTCTATTTCATGAAACTTGGACATGAAATATCAAGCATTGGTGATCAGCTAATATGAAACTTAGGTTTCATGACCAAGGTCGAAGGTCATTTAGGATAAGTGAAATTTTACCATGTTGGGGGCATCTACATTAAAATCTTATAATGAAGGTTAAGTTTGTAAAATTCCATTATAGGTTTAGAAGTAATAGAAGTAAACGGACATATATCATGAAACCTTGAAATAATATAGGATATTCAAGTATCAATGACCAACAGTTTCATTTGAATGAACATGAGAATTTATATACTAAAAATGTGTTTCGAAAGCATTCCATATGTTCATTAAGAAAACAAAAATGCAATGACTTTAACTCAACCTCTTGTATGACTATGATTTTATTAAAATCTAGATTCATTACTGAATTTGTGCCTTAATTGGCGCACATTGATCAACAGTAAATAATAACTCCTGCTTACTCAAGCGTATACATATATCACTATAAAGACATTCTTTATAGGATATAATTATACGCATTCATGATTATTGTTCTTTAAAATCAAATCGACAATTTTAGATATATATATATATATAGAGAGAGAGAGCTTGAATTGTCTCAGCAGGTGTATTTATATCATACTATGTGATAATATTTACAACATTACAATGTTTCTAAGACTTTAGCACGGCTTCCCTGATCGGACGCTCGAGCATTCAAGGAAACAAGACCTTTGACCTTGACTGAGAAACTTGTTTTACATTCCATATTATTTGCTATATCAAATACCAATAAAAAGTTTCAAATAATTTGATTAAATACATTGAAATGATCAACAAAATATCAATTCTTAACCAAGCTAATTAATCTAAAATTACCTTTGACTTTGGCCCATGCATTACCCCACCCCCAATACTCATCTAATTTCGGTTATTTGTTAATTATTACAACCAAGTTTAACTAAATTCAAACTTATAATGTTGACATTATCTTGAAAATTTTGAATCTTATATGTTTGTAAAGTTCTTGTCAGTGGATATCAGTTTATTGACTCACAAATGATCTTTGACCTATATACGCCTAGAGACCTTTTATTCATCAGTTTGCTGGTACTAAATAGCAATTATCGTAATGGGACTTGTTCAGTTTTATCTTGAAACTTAGACACCATTCGATGTTGATGTCACAAAGCGGCTATAGTCCACTGACCTTAAATTACTTTTGACATTGATCATCTGACCTGAAACTCGCACAGAATGTTCAGTGATAGTTGATTGTAATCTTTCCAAGCTTAGTAATAAAATAGGTTCAATACTTTAAAAGTTTTTTTTTTAAAACAAAAACCTATCCTTGGTTAAGTTTTAAGTGTTAATACCACAGCATTGGTCAAAGTTCATTAACAATAAATAACCTTTAACCTTGATCATGTGACCTGAAACACAAGACAAATTACTGATCAATGATACCTAATTACTAATATTCCCAGGTTTTTATACACCAGGTTGGTGATCAAACTTGCAAAGTTATACTTAAATTTCAAAAAACGTAACCTGGGATAGGATTTTTCAATGCTGATACCACAACATGATCAAGGTTCATGGAACCTTAGTGACCTTTGATTTTGAGCATGTTAATTGAAACTCATGCCGAATGACCAGTGATACTTCATTACCTACAATGTTTTACTTTCATGAAATATGTTCTTTTAATTTTATTTTATTATGTTTAGATATTTTAACCTCGGTTAAGACTTTAATGTTGATATCGCAGTATGTTTAGACTCCAATGGCCACAAAGACCTTTGACCTTAATCTTGTGACTTCTGATCAGTGATCTTGATTACCCTAATATGATCCGAGTTTCATATAGGTCCTAATACTTGTAAAGTTATAATAATATATGTCCAAAAAAGGCTTGGTAAAGACTTTTCATTGTTGATACCACAAGGTGGTCGAAGTTCATCGACCCTTTTGACCTCTGACCACGATCTTGCAATAGCTGGCACACATACAGTAATGATCAGTGATACCTCAATTTCCTAATGTCCAGGTTTCATGATAGAGGTTTGTATACTTTTAAAGCTATATATGATACATTTAACATACTCAACCTTTTAAGTTTTCAATGTAATTACCAAAGCATGTTCAAAGTTCATTGACCTAAATGACCTTTGACCTTGATGAAGTTACCTGAATTCTATGCAAGATGATCACTGGTAATATCAAAGTTTCACGACTTAAGTCCATATACATTAAGAGCTATTTTATGTTTAAAAAACTCAACCTTCAATTAATTAAGATTTCAAAGCAATTACCACAGCATACAATATGGAAAAAGTTTATCCAGCCTAACTGACATTTGACCTTGATTGATCATAATACCTAAAACCCATGCAAAATGATAAGTGATACATAATTATTCTTATATAAAAGTTTCATGAAATAAATCTGAAGATCAATGCCTTTAAAGTTATGAATTTCAAAAATGTAACTTTGGTTAAGATTTCAAATTGATACCACACCATCGTCAAAGTTTATTGACCCTAACTGACTATTTCACCTTGATCATGAGAACAGAAACACATGTTAATGATTAATGAAAGATTTACGACATCCTGATGTTACATTCCCTTGACTGAAAGGTAAAATTCTGGTCGAATCATTTCCAAAACATACCTTAAATTTTAACGTTATTTCGAGTCTGGTAATTCTCAGAAAAGACAGAAATTTGAATTAAAATCATATTTTTTCTTAACAAAAATTGATTGTTTTGATACCACTAGATTCCTTGACCTCACTAATTGTGGTTTAAGTGCAATAATTATGATTGTAGGTTATTTAGAAGCAGAGATATTGCTGAAAACCCACTTTACGGCGGCCATTTTGAAAAATCAAAGATGGCGGCCATATAGGGGTCGGTGCAAATGAAAACATTGTTATCCTGATTCATTTTACAATAACGTTTTAAAAAATGTATAGTTTTCAATTTCTCCAAAAAAATCCGGCGAAATTACATAGTGAAACTGACTATTCAGGCTTGTTAACTTTGTCCGTAAAATTGCGGTACCCGATTCATGTGATTATAATTGCAATTCAATAAAAGAGTGATACCTCCCAGTTGATCAAATCAGTAATGAGTCATCTCTTTTCACATTCATTGGTTCTCATTTAACAACCGGCCTAACCATTTCAATCTAAAACTAAATTCTTGTCTGTGTAATC
The DNA here is from genome assembly GCF_037042905.1 of Lytechinus pictus. Lineage (NCBI taxonomy): Eukaryota > Metazoa > Echinodermata > Echinoidea > Temnopleuroida > Toxopneustidae > Lytechinus > Lytechinus pictus. Next base: position 1,501,690 of record NC_087254.1, on the reverse strand, counting down.
ATTTGCTAGAGTATTTTTTTTAAACCTTTTCTTCAACAGAATGAAATTATACTCAGTTTTATTTAGTCTTTTTAAAAACCTCTCAGGGATGCAGTCTACAATGGCGGAATTAATTATTTGGCTGAGAGCCAGTGACGTCAGTACTGCAACTTTCCCTTATACATGTAGAGAAATACTGCGATCGCGAAGCGCGAGCAGAAATTTTCAATATACGTTCTGACCTGGTAGAAAATGGACCTGTTAAGGACTTTTTGCAGTTAGCCGCCAAGAAGCAAATATTTAAATAATTAAATAATCCGAGCGCGAAGCGCGAGTTGAAAATTTTGGACATTCCGAACTAAAAAATGGAAATTCTAAGCATTTGTTTTAATCATGAACGAAATGGGTATACCGTTTGAAATGTTGTGGCATAGGAGGAGTTTTACTTGACTGGTTTTCATCTTATCTTCATGAAAAATCACAGGTTGTCAGATTGGTGAAAATATGTCATCTTCTGTTAAACTTCCTTTCGACGTGCCCCAAGGTTCATTCCTCGGGCCGTTGTTTTCTTGCTATCTATTTTAGTCCTCTGGCAAATATTGCGCATAAACATGGCATAAACATTCATCATAATATGCGGATGATACACAATTGTATGTTTCGTTTGATCCAACTGACCCTGCTAGTGAGTTGTCTGCCAGGCTTCGTTTACAAAATACAATAGATGATATGCTGTCATAGATGCTAAATAATAAGTTGAAATTAAATAAAAGTAAAACAGGGTTGTTGATTATAAGTTCTAAATCACAAAGTCATTTAATTAAGGACCGCACTATACAGGTTGGGGACTCCTTGAAATTAAATGAAATTAATGAAAGCTTTGTCATCAGTTCGAAATCTCGGTGTTGTATTTGACGAAAATATGTCCATGGATGCACATGTAAAGAAAATATGTCAATCAGTATACTATAATATTCATAATGTTAACAGCATTAGGAAAGTCCATAAGTCTGCTGCTTTGCTTATACACATATTTGTACTCGATTAGATGTTGGAAATGCTCTTCTTTTTAAAATAACCTCACGCAATGTCAATAATCTTTAGTATGCTCAGAATACAGCTGCTAGGGTTTTAACTGGTACATCAAAATATCAACATATTTCACCAATTCTCCAAAATTTACATTGATTGCCAATCCGGAAGCGTATATAATTTAAAATACTTCTCACTTGGAAAGTGTTAAATGGTATGGCACCAAAATATCTACAAGACCTTGTCATGGCTTATACACCAGCTCGTAGCCTAAGATCATAACACCAGCAACTTCTTAAGACTCCCAAGACACGTGTAGCATATGGTGCGCGAGCTTTCTCTGCCTCAGCACCTTCTCTCTGGAATAATTTGCCGTCGAATTAAAGAATTATACCATCACTGGAGACCTTCAAATCTAAACTGAAGTCTTATCTTTTCTAACGGTATTAGTTATTGGCATTTTGACAAACTTTCTCATTCTCTGTTCTTGTGCGCCTCGGAATAGAATATTTTTAAATAGATGGCGCAATATAAATGCCTATTATTATTAATATCCATCTTCAAGATTCAATTGAATTAAATGTATTGCGAAATTTGATGAAATTTTCATGGATTTTGACTGAGTAATAGAGCTTTAAACTCATTGTTGTGATCTGGTTAGGTCTAAAAATTTAAATGCGCAATTCTTAAGAACATCCATTTTGGTGCCTTGAAGCTCTACAGTATAGCAAAAAATCAAGCACATGGACCCATGTTAATTTTTGCATACTTGGAATATTCAGGTGCTAAAGTATCTATGAGCAAAGTATGGTGAAAATGACATGGATTGTCAATGTGTGGGAGCAAGACTTCGGAACCATTCGCATTTTAGTCGGTATTTACAGACTTTGGCTTTTTTCGGCGCATTTTGGGCTGTTTCAAGCCAACTAGCAATACTTTGGACACTGATGATTTGACCCCATATTTTTTATGTTTTAACGTCTTCAGAATATATTCCTCTACAAATCTAGAGAGAATGATGAAAATTACATGGTTTGAATGTTTGGGTACAGAACTAAGGAACCATTCGTATAGACATTTTGGACAGTACTAGACTTTTGCCCGTTTTAGCCGCATTTTAGATGGTTTCTAGCCAACTCGCAACACTTTGGACACTGATAGTTTAAATGTTTTGACGTCTTCAGAATAAATTCCTATACAAATCTAGAGAGTAGGATGAAAATGACATGGATTTTGAGTGTTTGGGAGCAGAACTACGGAGCCATTCGTATTTCAGACATTTTAGACGGTATTAGACTTTTGCACGTTTTCGGCGGATTTTGGGCTAGAGAGAATGATGAAAATTACATGGTTTGAATGTTTGGGTACAGAACTAAGGAACCATTCGTATAGACATTTTGGACTGTATTAGACTTTTGATTTGTTTTCGGTGGATTTCGGGCTGTTTAAAGCCAACTCGCAACACTTTGGACACTGATACTTAAAAGACGAGCACATGGACCCCATATTTTTTACCTTCCCCACACCTTTGCAATGAATTTTTCTACAATTTTGCAGAATTTGATGAAAATTACATGGATTTTGAATAAAGTGCAGCTTTTCGAGTAGATTCACGTCTTTTGAAGATTTTTTAAAAAGTTTATGCACACTTCTTGTCAATTGAGAGAGCTGCTGACTCCAAATAGATATAGTTTTGCCAATTAAAAGATATTCTTCTACTTTGGTATCCACTTACTAGTTACATATCCTGAAAATTTGATGAAGTTTGATGCGATAGCGACAGAGTAAAGATGATTTAAAGTCATTTGGTGAATTCGTGAGGTCTAAGAGAAGCATAATTCTCTTGATTGCGCAACATTTCATATCATTCAAGTACGGCGACTTTTGAAGTCCCGTAGAAAAAAAAGCACATGAACCCATATGATATTTTTTTTGCATTTTAATAGAGCATAGATCCCAAAGTATAACTCCCTCATCTACTATTATGACTGACGACCCTCTTCTAATATCATGACTGGCGAACCCCTTTTACTATTATGAATAGCGACCCTGATCTACTTTTATGACTAGCGACCCTCATCTATATTATGACTGGTTAACCTCTTCTAATAGTATGACTGGCGACCCTCATCTACTATTATGACTGGCGAACCCCTTCTGCTATTATGACCAGCGACCCCCCATCTACTATTATGACTGGCGAACCCCTTCTTTTATTATGATTAGCGACCCTCATCTACTATTATGACTGGTTAACCTCTTCTAATAGTATGACTGGCGACCCTCATCTACTATTATGACTGGCGAACCCCTTCTGCTATTATGACCAGCGACCCCCCATCTACTATTATGACTGGCGAACCCCTTCTTTTATTATGATTAGCGACCCTCATCTACTATTATGACTAGCGATCCTCATCTACTATTGACTTGCGAACCCTTTCTACTATTATGAATAGCGACCCTGATCTACTTTTATGACTAGCGACCCTCATCTACTATTACGGCTGACGAAACCCTTCTGCTATTATGACTAGCGACCCTCATCTACTATTATGACTAACGACCCTCTTGTACTATTATGACTGGTAAACCCCTTCTTCTATTATGACTGGTGACCCTCATCTACTATTTTGACTAACGACCCTCTTGTACTATTATGACTGGTAAACCCCTTCTTCTATTATGACTGGTGACACTCATCTGTATACTATTTTGACTGGCGAACCTATTCTACTATTATGACTACAGTGCGTCCCCCCAAAAAAACTATACACTTTTGAAATGGCTGCCAAATAAAAATATATAACTTTGGGGGGAAAGACTTCTTTCATGTTTTTTGTTTGTTTGGAACTTGCAAAGTTGAGGGTTTTGTGATGAATTAATGATCAATTGTGATCAGTTTGTTGTATGAGAAAATTTCATGCGTTATTAAATTTAAATTTAATGCACGAGTGGTCATAAATTGCATTTTTAGTGCCGCATTTTGACTCTTATCATGTGGATCTCAGCATTGAGTTCATGAGAGTCAGGAGAATAGGGGGTAAGATAGGACTTAAGTAGGTGAAGTACGTTGATGGGATAAAGGTCAACAGAACATTTAGCAACCCCTCCCTCCATCTCTACCCCCCACTTCTCTCCTCCTGAGAGACTAAACTCGGCTAGGCTGGGCAGGAATTAGCCTTACAGTTTTTTGAGTGGTTAGTAATTTGGAACTTGCAAAGCTTAGAGTGTTGTGCTGAATTAATGAATGAGATAAATTTCGGTTTCTTAGGCAAATTGACTTTAAAATTGAAATTTAATGCATGAGTGAACAGGAATTGTAATATTAGTGTAGCATATTCATCTTGTGGACCTCAGCAGTGTGTTCGTGAGAGTCAGAGTAATGTGATGGTACATGTTACAAGCAAGAGGGCGAGATATGGTAAGACTTGATTCCTCTTCTTTTTGTCCTTTTACAAATTAAAAGTCATAATTATGTACCCCCTCCACCTCTATTTTCCAGCCTCCACCATCTCTCTCTGTCTCACTTCCTGGATTGTAGCCTATTCAAAACTAAACTGCCATTGAAGTGACCGGTGGCTGATAGTCATTTTTTTATTGAATGATTACCAAGAAATTGACTGATTATGATTTACGAAATAATTTATTGAAAAACTGAATGTTTGACTGATCACATTGCACATTGAAATAGTTGATTTATTGATAAATTGTTGATTTATGATTGATAGGAAAAAGTTGATGCCCCAATTCAGAATTCACCATTAAATCAACAGACTGCTCTGGACTTCACACGTACATGACAATAGCACTCAGTGACTCAACAGAAGTGGAGGGCAGGAGAGATGGAGGGGGGCTAAATGTTGACCCTTATTCCATCAACCTACTTCTCCCACTTAAGTCCTATCTCACCCCCTATTCTCCCAACTCCCATGAACACATTGCTGAGATCCACATTATGTTGAAATGCTGCCAAAAAAGTGTAATTTGTGTTCACTCATGCATTAAAGTTCAATTTAATAATTTATGAAACTTGCTTAAACAACCCAAACTGGTCACGGTTGATCATTAATTTATCAGAAGTTCCAAAGGATTTGCCTCTCAAAAACTGACAAAAATTGGAAGGCTAATTCCAGCCCAGCCTAATTTTCATACCCTTTGTTTCAGTGGGCAGTGCTCGCTCAAGCATGAATAGTTTTCCAACTTTTTGGTGTCATCTGAAAGTTGACTTTATTGGCTTCCATAATCTGTGTTTTCCCCCAAAGTGATATGTTTTTTATTTGGTAGTCATTTCAAAAGTGTATAGTTTTTTTGGGACGCACTGTAGTGACCCGCATCTTCTATTATGACTAGCGACCCTTGTCTATTATTATGACTGCCGACATTCTTTTACTATTATAACTAGCGACCCTCTTCCCCTATGACTGGCAACCCTTATGACTAATGTACCCTTTTCCCATTTATGACTAGGGACCCTCAGCTATTTTGAATACCGACCCTCATTGTTTGTTATGACTTGCAATCCTTATGATCAATGACCCTTATGGTCCATTATCAATAACGACCCTCATCTTGCATTATATCGGACCTTATGACTCGTGGTCCTTATGACCCCTTTTCCTTATTATGACTAGCGACCTTTCGGGTATAGGATTTTACACGTTATGACTAGTTGGTATGACTTGTCTTTATGACTAGTGGGCTTACCCCTAATTTTGAAGTTTCATACTATGGTTTCATGGTTAAAATACTACATTTGGACTGGTTACAATGACATGCAGTTGTCCATTTTTCCTAAAAGTCTAAGAGGGTTTTCAAATTGGCATCTAAATTGACTCCTATCAGCAGTCATTTAAGACCCCATTTTTTAAAGCCATCTTGGATTTTTGGACATACTTGACACCTGACTGTCTTTTCAACTTGCCTTAGTGCATTTGACCCTTTAAACCATTGTTTAAACACAGAGTAATGCGTGTTCAGCACTTTGAAACTGAAAGGAAAAGGTGCAATATCGAACGAATATTGTATCATATTCTCTTTTAGCAATTTATAAATTTTCAGTAAATCCAAAATGAATATCAATCTGGGTTAATTCAAGGAGGATAATAAACAGAAGAAAGGCATGTACCCTATATGGATAAGAGGTGATTTTCATCCATATTTTGTGCATGCCTTTCTTGTGTTTGTTATCTCCCTGTTCTGATCACCATGGGTATTGAAGCTTTGTCCTCAACCTTGGTCTTGAGGGTTTAGGAATTTACAATACTGGCAGAGGTATAAAAAACTCAGAGCATCAGGGGTAACCAACGGACAAGATTGAGTGTGGACACAGGGTGACGTAACAATACTTCACGCGTAATAAACCAGAGCTTGAAAAGCATTGTATGTAAAGATTTACACATGTATCCATTTAATATATGACCTATACTCAGCACTTGGTATAAAAAAAAAAATAAAACTTGTAATTCTACTTGTTTTCTTATCATTTTGTACAACATATTGACTTATCTTATAAGATTTCTTTAACATAATGGAAGACAGTTTTATTTCAAAAATAAATTAAAATATAAATCTATCCAAAATAACAATTTCAAATACAAAATAAATGATTTAAAAGTAGAATGTAAAAATATATTGCGTGACAGGATTAATTGCAAAGTCTATAGAATTATGAAATTCACATACATGTATTAAAACACACGTGTATATGTTCACTGACACATGATTTACCATGGAGGTAAAACAGATGGAGTAGCATCTCCCTCGTTTCCTTCAAACCCATTTTGATGCCGCAGAGATAAAATATGTCAGGCATATGTTTTGTATTTTCCTTGTAAATTATAGACAAAAACTTCCTACCTAACTACAGACTTACAGGCCAGATACAAGTTTCACATGAGATAAATGTTCTTTGTCACAATCCTACGATGGTTAGAAGAGCAATGCAAGACATGCTGTGTTGACAGGGGAGGTACTGTGAAACATTGAATGTGGTGCTAAAGTAAGATGAATAACGTGTTCAACAGAGAATGAAGCTAGGTACATTGTAGTTGATATGTAAATGCCAGTCAGTCACAAAAAGTTAACAGAGGGGATAGCATTTCACTGAAATTTGAAGGGAAAAACTCTGAAGAAACCAAAACCTTACAGTAAAGAAGGTTTTGTGCATGTACACTGAAACCCAAAACTTGGAAGAAGTAGGTTTTGTGTCCTTTGCCTTTGAAGGATCATAACTCAGTGGCCTGTGATAATTATGACACAAGCAAGGTGTCAAATCAAAGTTGATGAGTTACTCACTTATGTAGAATATAAATCACAAGAATAAATCATGTATTCTTGATATAGCTGACCTTTGAACTTCTGTTACCTTTTTTAGAAACAACCTGCATTCCCTTGAAATAATCTTATTTTTTTGTAATGTGGACGTTTGTGGAATGTTGATTTAAAACTTGGAAAATTCTGAGGGTGTTTCACATTTTGAAACTGTAATCATGCAACATTTCGCTCAATTTCAGGACACAATAAGGCTTTCATAATGTGCTTAACATTCATGTTTTGTGATTAACTAAAATTTGAAATATTCCCAATTATCTATTTTCAACACAAATCACTTTCAGTTTTCACATGAAACTGGCAGCATCACAGGCTGCCAACAATGTGTATTCACCTGTATATTCATACTTCTTTAGAAATTGGAAGCTTCATGAATTAATTGATATTTCTTTGTCACTCTTTCTCTTTTCCCTCCATGGTTTTACATTAAATTTCCTGAATTATAATCTACATATTACTATGGCACTTTTGGTCTTTTCTGTTAAAATAAAAACAAGCATTGTCATTAATCCTTGGCAAAGGAGTACAAAAAAAAAACAATGATTAATACCAAGTCATCAAAAGTGACATATTTACAATTTCTCGAAATTTTTTGTAACAATTTACAACATACTTATGCATAAGAAACAATGTGGCAGAAAATTGACACAGCCATAACACCAATACACATTAAATGGTTTCACATTCATATTGGGAATGTAGAGTGATACAATGTAATATATTGCAAGGGGGTTTCTTTCTCTCACCAACTCATGATTTACATTTGAATTTAACCAAAGTTACATTAACACCTTCTGTGCACATATATTATTTGACTTCATCTTTCCTAAATCCCCACTAATTTCTCTATGCATAATTTGGAGGAATGAAAAGAAAAAGCATGAATCCCACTTAAAAAATACAGAAGGAAACTTTGTGCGAAGGATTGACTTATACCTCGGTCACATTTGCTCTACGGCGGCCGTACGGCGAGTAGAAAACAGCCGTTTTAGCCTTATTTTGTACCAGCGTCATATAGGTGGTTTGAATAAAAATGAATAAAACGGCTGTTTTCTACTCGCCGTACGGACGCCATAGAGCAAATGTGACCGAGGTATTAGCTTTAGTAGATGCTTTACAATACATCTTTGACCTTGACCAAGTGACCTGCAACTATTCTTAAACAGTGCATCCTGTAAATAAAACCAAGATTCCCAGTTCTTTAGTTCAACAAAGCTAAAAATACATGTTCAGTTCTACTTTACTTATTAATCCTAATTGGGATTTGGATTGAACGTCATGTCCTTTATTTTAAGAAAAAAAAAGGGAAAATCTGAAGTATGGTGAAAATCATCCAGGGATGAAATTATTTTTATTTTTGGAAAAAAAAAAGAACTAGATTTTTTAAGAGAAGTGCACACAAATAATATGTAGTTTCATAAGTATGAACATTTAAAAAAATGCTTATCAAACAAATAGACCTAGGGACAAGCAGCTAGTGACATCATAAAACTATAAGTTAAATATAGTATTCATTGATTCCTTTATTTTAATAATTTTCATTTTTTTTTATTCTAGGCCTGCAAATACAATTTTGATAGATTTTGATTCATTATCTTCTAATTTTGAGTAATATTCTATCCATCATTTAACTAATTGATCATTGCGTTAGGCTTAAAGTGGGCTAAATAATTATGGCTAAATGCATGACAGTGTCAGTCTGCACATTACATTTTGGTTTGAATGACAATAGGCGAAGAACATCAAATCAAGACCTTTCACAACCAATGTATAATATTTAAGAACCCCCACCCCCACACACAAAATGACCTCACTATGTTGAGTAAGTTGTTTGGGACTAAAGATATTATTGTGGAAAGCGTGGGGGGGGGGGGGGGCAGTATCTGGGAGATTTTTTATTTTTATTTTTTACATTAATGACAGTTCTTCCCAATAGATGTCAGAATTTGATTCACATTGTATGCTATATCATATGGAAGGTTGCTCTCACTATCAATTTGTTAATCATAATCATCCAGAATTCCATAATATGATAAATTGTATGCAATGTATTTACAATTATTCATTCACATGCCAACAGATAAGTGCCATAGATGAAGAGATGCCATATACACGTATGATGAGGCTAAAATATTTGCGATTAGCGATGCAATATTAATATGGTGAGCATGTTTTGATACACAACCTTTTGATTGCTGAGCATTAAGTAAAGTTTACTCAAGTCTTATTTCAATTCTTGTACTGAAGTGGATGTTAAGATGGGTAAATTATGAGAAAGCCATATTTTCATGCAAAATTACCACATTCACCTCTAAGATAATGACCTAAAAATACAGATTGCATCATACTGCTATATGGACAACATTTGATACATAAATAAAGCAAATCTTTGTTTTTTCTGAATAATAGAAAAGTTTAAAAGAATTCAATGGTAAAATAAAACTGTACAAGACAACAACATGCGTTTGTTAATGAGTTGTGGTGTCAAGCTTTGTTTCAATTGTCTACTTCTCCTTGTTGACAAGGCTCATTAGCATTTTATCTTGTCTTGATTGGGGAGTGTCAATAACTTTCATGAGGACTTCCATCCACTGCCTTCTTTCCTCCTGCAGGTCTGCGCTCAGATAGTACTGGCGCGTGGGTGTCACCAGGGTGAAACTATACAGTTGATCCAGACGACCAGGAGGTACTCCTTCTCTTACAGTAAACCCATCTGTTCTTGTACCTAGTACCACCTCACCCTTAGGGAATGCATCCTGTGTGATAGAACAAAAAATCCACATCACCATAATGGATGCCACTCGCACTTTATCATCTAGCATCAAAATTTTATATGAAGGAAATTGATCAATAAGATTTTTTCAAAGAAAAGTGGGTGAAAATTGTAATATTTCACAACTAAAACCTGATTTTTTTCAGGGATGTGGAATTTTTTTTTGGAAAAAGGCTTCTCATAAGACAGAAAATCACATCTGAATTTATCATTTACCAGTTATACTAGATTAGGATTGATCATACAGCCACATTTTTACTTTTCTTGTGCATGCATTCTTTAACACACAACATTATACTCTTTTTGAGCTGCCAAGAAAAATCAAGACATGGCTGATGCGCAAGGATAGGGGAAGGTTAGAGGGACACATTCAAATACAGCCAATTGTCTCATAAATATCTAGAAATATCACTGAAGGTGATTAATACCCCCGCCCTTTTGGCATTACCATGAAAATGCAGTTTTCAAAACATTTAGAAAATGAATCTTGCATGTCTTTATCCCAAGATAAATATTTTTGCAAAATTTCATGAACACTGGCTAAAAACTGGGGAAGTAGTTTGATATACAAGCAGTTTTCCTGGATTTTGGGCCATAACATATGGTTACCATGGCAACACAATATCTGACAAATGCCAAAATAAGTCTTGCACATCTTTAGCTCAAGACCTATGTGTGTGCCTAATTTCATGAGCACAGGTCACAAAATGAAGAAATAGTTCAATCAGCACAATGTATATTGTGGTAATGCTGCCACCATTGCAAATGACTTCTGACACATGAAATAAATATATCTTTACCTCATGACTAATGTGGAAGTGAAATTTCATGAGAATTGGTGGAAAATTGATGAAGTAATTTGAATGAAAGATGTTTACCTAATTTCCGCAAAAAACATGTTGTTACCATGGCAACAAACTGTACATTGCATATCTTTACCTCAAGACCAATGTGTTTGCCAAATTTCATATGAATTGGTTACAAATAGAGGAAGTAGTTTGAACCACAAGATTGCCAAGAGACCGCCCGCTGATTCCTATATTCCCCTTTCAAACTTTGGCAGGGTATAATAAAATCAGGTATCACTTTTCTGATCTCTATCAATAATTACATACTAGAAATTTGACGTGTCCAAAGGACACAGATGCCCCCGCTTAACGCGATCCGAAATTCATTCAATATGACTGAACTTAATATCGTGCAGAAACCAATATGCATATATATAATGAACAGAATTAGACCTTTGAACCAACTCGCATATATACCGGTAATGAGCTGTGACCTTTGACCTGCAGAATCCAAATTCAAACATAGCCTGTATTTTGGTGTCATCTACCTACGCACCCAAATTTTTTAAATCTGTTGAATATTTCATAAGTTATGCGGACACCAATTCGCATATTTAATGAGCTGTGACCTTCCACCTTGGGACTCCGAATTCGAACTTCACCTGTATTTTGTCATCTACCTACACACCAAAATTTTTTTAATCCATTAAATATTTTTCAATTTATTATGCGAAAACCAACTCGCACATTTAATGAGCTGAGACCTTTGACCTGCGGACTCCAAATTCGGGCTTAGCCTGTATTTTGGTGTCATCTGCCTAACCCTTCAACCAAACTTTATTTTATTCATTGAATATTTTTTGAGTTATTGCACGAAAACCAACTCGCATGTTTAATGAGCTGTGACCTTTGACCTGCGGACTCCAAATTCGAACTTAGCCTGTATTTTGGTGTCATCTACCTACACACCAAAAATTTTCAAAATCCGTTAAATATTTTTCAAGTTACTGCGCGGAAACCAAGTGGGGGGGGGGGGGGGGTTGGACGCTTAAAGGGATGGTCCAGGTTGGAGATATTTATATCTCAATAAATAGAGTAAAATTCACAAAGCAAAATGCTGAAAATTTGATCAAAATCGGATAACAAATATCGAAGTTATTGAATTTTAAAGATTTGCATTATTCCGGTGAAACAGTTCTAGGCATGTCTTTATGAATATTCATTAGGTGGGCTGATGAAGTCATATCTCCACTTGTTCTTTTGTATTTTAATATATGAAATTAGGTTTATTCAAATTTTTTCTACCAAGATCTAAAACAATTGGATTGACAGCTGTTTAAGTGCATTTATCTATTTATTGTCGCAACATATTTCATCATAATGGAGACACATCATTTACACATGTATGAAATAATGAAACATTTATGATTTCATGATTTTTGTATACAGTGTATACTGAATCATTTATTTTTATTATTATTTATTAATTTTTATTTGTTTATTTTTTATTCATTATATACGGTATATATATATTGTTTATTTCTTTATTTCATCTGATTTTTTATTCATAAAATGTACTTATGAAAGGGGGCCTTCACCCTACAAGCTCTGCTTTTTAGTTGGTCTCCTTCTCTTTCGATTTCATAGTATTATTGTATTATACAAATGATTTAAATGTTATATTTTGTAAATATGTATATTGAACTATCATTTTAAATGTAAAAAGATTGAAAGAGAAAATAAATGAACTGAATAACATAAGAAAAAGGAAAGTGGGGATGTGACATCATCAGCCCACCTGATGAATATTCATGACGATGTGCATACAACTGTTTTCATAAAATATTGATAAACTTTAAAATTCAATAACTTTGTTATTTGTTATCCGATTTTGATGAAATTTTGAGCATTTTGTTCTGTGAATTTTACTCTATTTATTTAGATACAAATATTTTTCAGCCCGGATCATCCCTTTAATGCCCCTCAAAACTTTGTCTGGAAGGGCATAAAAACTACCTGTTATGTTAGATCTCTACAGATATGGCAAAGACAGTAGAAAGTTAATAGGAGCTGATGGCTGAAAGACTGCCTCAAGACTAAAGAGTAAATCTCTCTCATCCCGAAGAGACAAAATAGACATGCGCATAAAGCTAGCTGTGCGAGAAAATTAAACTTCTGACGATGCAATTTAGAAGGGGTGATTTTAACAAATATTTTGAGGTACTTAGACTTGATATTTTGGCTAAAAAATTTGGGGAGTGGACAGGAATATTCAAAGCTTCCAAATATACACGACAAAAAAAGTAAGCCCCCCCCTAAATCAATTTGCTGTAACTTTTGAAAGGAATTAATTTGAGATATGATATTTAGTAGGTGGTTTTATACACTCATTAAAGTGATTGGTTAACATTGGTTTGACTTTAAAAAATCTGAGCTAGAAGGTCACACTTGTCACCTGTGTCTGTGATATGTTACAAAAATGAAGCCCAGAAAAAATTGCGTTCAAAAATAATTATTTAGTGCTTCAAAAATTGAAATATTTAATTTCATCCCATACACTTATGTGTACTATTTAGGCGTCTATAAGACGCCTATTTACAAAATTGGGGTTTGCCTTGTAGTTTTAGCTTTTCATTCTCAATAATGGTTGTTTTCAGGGTTTATTAGTTCTAATACATGCACTTGTTCACATGTTTCATCTTGGTTTGAGAATTTTTTAAATCGGCTGCTCACAAAGTTAAACAATACCTTCAAGCAACTCCTGGGGAAAAATGAGACTGATCAATTGAGTCATGCATGAGTAATTGAAGATTGAATTAAAAATGACCATTTTTGAAAGTCACAAGAGTCGTTTTTCAAATTGTGCAAATACAAAATTGGGCAAATATTGTTTTTAGGTGAATTTTATGGTGTTGATGCTGTTTTACTATCCATCATTTAGCCACTCCACACACAATTTTGATATCGTATGTTCATGGTTGAGTAAGCACAATATTGCAGGGGCCGCGGAAGCAGGGGGGGGGGGGGCCTCAGCCCCCCACTTTTTTCCAAAAGCATGTACAAAAATTTAAAAATGACCATACGATTGTGATTTTTTGCATGGTCAGCCCCCCTCCCCCCACTTTGAAAACTGTTCCGCGGCCCCTTTATTGTGACGTATCATCATAGGGGTTCATGGTAGTATCCTCTACAACTTGTTAGATCATGTTAAAATTTGAAAATGTTGGTGGCTCCCCCAATTAAAGGCCCCTCTCCCATTTTAAAATTCTGGATCCACCACTGATTTGTCCATAAATTAAACTGATCATGAGAAATTGTGAGGAAAATAATACATTTATGCAGTATAAAAAGTATTCATTCCTAAGTTTTCGAATGTGCTCGCTCAACCATGAAAAGGTTTAAAGTTCGGAAAGTGTGTGGTGATAGAAATGATGGATGATAAAAACACAGCAATTAAATTCACAATTGAAACCGAATTTGCCCCCAATATTCACTTTATTACCCTTTAAAAATGAGTCTGTGACATTGAAAATACCAATTTTCCCACTTTGATTCGTGCTCACTCATCCATAAATAAACAAATCGATTTCATTTTTGCACAGAATTCTGCCCATAGGTTGATAAACATTACTGTCAAATGACATTACTAAAGACAGCCTTGAAAAAAAGTTCCCCCATATTGAATAAGGGGTTACTTCTTCTTAAACATATGCACCCATAATGTACACAAGTCTATGAGAGAAGAAGTCAAAATTTTAACAAATATGAAATGAGGGTTTGTTTCATGGACGGTTTTTATTACTTCTGCCAACAGTTATTTCATGAAACTTCGCACATGGCTTCAGAGTAACACTAACCAAAAGGCGCGCGCACCAAAATAACAATTCGATACGGCACAGAGTGGGGCCAATGCCTTGAACTTTCTTCTCATTTGCATAATTTTCTAATATTGTGTGCTCACTGATGCATTAAACATCGGGATTTTCATAAAAATCAAATCAAATGAACCATGCAAGGTTTGTGACAGATATCCATAGTTACAAATTGCACTTTTTCCAATAATGTAAAAAAGAGCTAATCACATTCCACATGTTCATTCAAGCGTGACTGTTAAATTCAACGCCTTTGAATCATTGAAGCATGTTAATTGGTCATGAACATAACAAAAAAGTTGAGAAAAAATCATTTTCAGTTACCAAAATGAAACAATACTTGCCTATGATATTTGAAAATAGTATTTTTTGTTTTCAATAAATGTTCATTGAAACGATGAATATTGTTGAAGATACTCTTCCCAAAAATAACTGTCATCATATTCTATCATTTTTATTGATAGAAATGTGTAAAAAATCCAATTATAGCAAATTTGGACTTGTGTTTATTCAACCGTGAAATTTAGCCTAAAAAATTGTATCGTATTTTAGAAAGTACCATTTACAAGCCTTTTGACTATTTTTCATGATCAGAATGTGGAATTAGTTCCAATAAAATGGAATCAAAGTCATATTTGGCTTGTGACTTTTGAAAAGTGACATTTTTGCCTTCTAACGGTGCTCACTGAAGCATGACGTAAAATACGTCCATAACATTTACTCAGAGGGTAGCTTATAAAATTACCTACACGCTCATGTAAAAATATATTAAAAACTAGCATTGGTTCCGAAATTATTGATGTTTGTTTAAGGGGGACTTACTTTTTTTGTTGTGTATATGTCAAAAAATATCTTTGCGTAAAAATAACATTTTTAAAGAAAACCCTTGATTCCGAGGCACTGAGTCACAAATGAGGCTCCTCCAGTCATACAAATATATAAACAAGTTGAGCGCCTCTGGCAGTCTCACCTGCATTGCAATATACATGTAACTCACCAAAGGATCTTGATAATAACTCAATAATCTGCCATCTAATGAGAACCATCGACGTTTGTATGCTTCATTTCCTTTGGGACCAGTCTTGCTTAGCCATCCTTCCTTTAAGAAGTCTCTGGTTAACTGTTGGGCCAGCTGGTAGAAGACAACAAATATTCAACAATGAAAAAATTAAACATTTAACAGTATGTGGGATGTCACCTATCATAATAAACACATACAAAAACGTAATAATGACCATTTGATTGTGATTTTTTGTATGGTCAGCCCCCCACTTTCAAAACCATTTCGCGGCCCGTGTCTTATGTCATAGTCGACGTGCACGTGTATGACGTCATTTTAACCACTCAAGCTCAGCATGAAGATCAATCACAGTGGATCTTTTCTCTTATAAAACACAATTTTCAGTGAATTTTCACAAAATTAATTTAAGTTGTATGATAGATTCATTATCTTTATATAATGTATGAAATTGTTTTCTGAACTCCAAAATCTATGGCTTATACTAATCCGTCGGGTCGCGTGCGCATGCGAAATCATTCGGGTTTTGGATTTCGATGCCATTTTTTCTAATGGTGTCTTCAATGGGACAAACAAAAAAAATACAAATAAAATGAAATTGAAATTAGAGTTTCGTTTTAATAAATAATAATAATTTTATAAACCGCAAAATTGCCTCTAAGCGGTTAAGAGAAAGGAAAATGAAGTATAAAGGAAATAGAAATACTTTGCACAACAAAATGTATCAAAACTAATATTACAATTTACAACTTTCTCACAAGATCATGAATAAAGAAATACCATCAAATGGGCCAATAAACATATGATATGATCAATTTAAGATTAAAAAGATGAGTTTTAAGCATAACTTTAAATGTATTAACACTGTTAGCATTGCGAATTTGTAGGAGGAGATTGTTCCAAAGAAATGAAGCTGCATAAGAGAAAGAACGCTGACCGTATTGTTTGTAAGTAGAATGAATGTAGAAAATAGCGCAGTGTAGTAAATATGGGCATAATATGAATTCAAAGAACATATTCTAACAGCTTTCTTTTGTAATAAAAAAAGGGACTTCAACTTAAATTTGTAAGTGTTTGCCCAAACAGCATTACAGTAAGTCAAAAATGGTAAAATAAATGTATTGTAAAGCAATCTCAGTATATTTTTAGGTAATACTGTTCGCAGCTTACCAATGATACCAACACCCTTTGACACTTTGTTTGCAATATACATAATGTGATCAGTCCATGACATGTTTTCATTTATAAAAATACCTAAAAATGTAACAGAGTGGACTCTCTGAATAATCTTGCCGTTCATTGATATCTTTAGTTGTTCAGAAATATTTGTATGAAATTGAGATTTTTTACTATGAAAGTAGATTAAATTAGACTTTTCAGCATTCAATGATAATCTGTTACAATTAAACCAGTATCAAACATTGATTAATTTGTCATTAAAATTGTTGTTTATTGATAAGTAATTTTTTGTTGAGTAAAGAATGTTGGTATCATCGGCAAACAAAATAAATTTCAACTCATCTGAGCAATTAGGAAGATCGTTAATAAATATTAAAAACATCAGGGGGCCGAGGATTGAGCCCTGCAGCACGCCACATGTTATGTTTAGTGAATCGGATGTGTTTACAGAAAGTGTTGACTTCTACCATAAAGATAATTCTCAAACCAAGATAAAGATAATCCTCTGATTCCATAAAACTTAAGCTTGTGTAATAAAATTGAAAAATCAATAGAGTCAAAGGCCTTTGTTAAATCCAAGAAAACTCCAATAGTATGCTCTTTTTTACTAAAAGAACGGGTAACAAAATCATATAAATCAATTAATGCCATTTGAGGAGAAAGATGCTTCAAGAAACCATATTGACAATCTATCTATATATCAATCTATTTAATGATTTATCCGACTGTCTTTCTATTTATCTTTCTTTATCTATCTATCTATCTATCTATATATGTCTATCTGTTCAAATTATGTATGTCTACCTTTCATCTTTCAATCTAATATCTATTGATCTGTTTAAAGTATTATGTCTGTTTATTTGTCTGTTTATCTATCTATTAAATATGTTTGAAATGTTATTCTGTTTATCTATCAATAAATAAATCAATCTATTTTCTCTCTGTCTATCTATCTGTCTATCTATCCATCTATTTATCTATCTGTCTGTCTATCTGTGTATGTACCGATGTACATGTATGTATCTGTCTCTGAATCTATGTGTATATCAAATATAATATCATAATCACCGTTATCATCATCATCATATTTGTCATCAATCATTATCATAATCATCCTCCTCATCATCGTAATTTTTATCGTCAATCAATATCTATCTAATGTCTATCTATCTAATACATATTTATCTGTTTATATACATCTCTATATCTATCTATCTATCTATATATCTATCTATATATTAATATCTGTCTATCCTCTATTAATATATCCATCCATCTATTTATCTATCTTTCTTACATGTATCTGTTTAAATATGTATGTCTATCTGTCTGTCTATTTATCTTTCAATCTTATATCCACTCATACGTTTGAATAATTATGTCTCTTTATTTATCTATTTACGACAGACCACCTAATTCGTCTGCATGATGAATTAAATCTAGTTTCCATTTGAAAATCTAAGGTTAGAGGTGACTGGCAAGGCTCAAGTCTAGACTTTGTCATAATTTTGTAATCTACGAAAATATGTTCGAGAAAGTTTCTGTCTATGAGAACTGACCATACTGAGCTTTTCTCAACTAACTGCAAGCACCCACTCTTTATCCGAGGCCATGGTACGAGTATTGCGAGGAAGGTAAATTAAAGGTGAAGGCGTATTAAAAAGGGGCGGGGTTAAAGGACAAGTCCACCCCAACAAGAAGTTGATTTGAATAAAAAGAGAAAAATCCAACAAGCATAACACTGAAAATTTCATCAAAATCGGATGTAAAATAAGAAAGTTATGACATTTTAAAGTTTCGCTTAATTTCACAAAACAGTTATTATGCACATGCTGGCTGGTATGCAAATGAGGAGACTATGACGTCATCCACTCACTATTTCTTTTGTATTTTATGTCAAATATGAAATATTCTACTTTTCTCCTCATTGGCAAGTGATACAACGATTAATTCCTCCCTGTACATGTGGCATTAGCATTGTTTAATACTATATGTTTCAGTCAAGTTGCTCCTTATTGTCAAATTTAAAAAAAATGAAATATTGTATAATCCAAACAATAAAAAACAAAAGAAATAGTGAGTGATGGACATCATCGACTGACCCACCTAGTTGTGCATATCACTATTTTGTGAAAAATAAGCAAAATTTTAAAATGTCATAACTTTCTTATTTTACATCCGATTTTGATGAAATTTTCAGCACTATATTAGTTTGATTTTTCTATATTTATTCAAGTCAGCATTTTTCTGCGGTGGACTTGACCTTTAAGTACCTCATAGTAAGCTAAGTGCAATACCCCATTCTATCTGATAACTGTACTATTAAACACATGTTGAGAATTGGGGACGAATGACTTCATACGAATGAACTTGCACTCATGGTAAAAAGAAACATCAAAACTGTCTCCTAAATCACTTGCAGCAAATCAGTTGAGGAGCAATGTGAAATGATCAGATATTGGTATAATTAATATTCCAAAGATATAGGGAGCGTATCTGTTTGTGAGAAGCCCCAATTAAAAATATAGAAAATAGAAACTTACATCTTCATCACAGGCCCCTGGATAAGCTACTTTCAGTCTGTTGAACTTTGCATGCCGAATGGCCATGTACCAATCAACTATATCCTGAAATACAAGGAAGTCGAGCCAAACAAATACATCAATTATACTTTGAGTTACATAAATTATACTAACACAAGCTAAATATTTGCATGCATATTTATAACTGATCAATGAGATGTTTAGTATAACAATGTTATTGCCATTAATATTTGAAATGTTCATTTAAAATGTTTGTTGTCATTGTTAAATCTATTGATATTTGAAATTGATGCTCATTGCAAAGTATTAATATCATTTATGTCAGAACAGAGAGAACATGAAAATACTGTTATTTTCTTATTTATGAGAAAACTGGATACATCCCTTTAACTATTCCTATTCATCCACATGAATGACTAACTGAAGACAATATCGCACACAAAATTCCTTGCGTGGTAACCCATCTCCCTGACCTGAGCATTACGCCCAGTTACTCAATCACGGCCACGTCACGTCCTCTTCTGAGTGTGAACCGAGGAGACATGTTGCCATGCAAGGCGAGGGGCCGGTAGGAGGGTTTAAAGGGATGCATCCAGTCATCTCATAAATAAGAAAATATCATTAAGTATTTTCATGATTTATTTCAATAACTGGGATACATCCCCTTAAGTATTGCTAGACCAACACGGATTCAAAGCGTGGGAGGCATGTCTAGGACAACGCAAGAGAACAGGGAGAGGAAAGCGCAGAGGCCGCCACTATGAGAGCTGGGGGAAACTCATCTCAGATGAAAGTCTTCCAAGGGAACGACAGAAAGTGATGGTTGAGTGCAAAAGCGGCCCTCAAATTGTCAAGGGAAGAAATCTCGACAGAAGACATGACGATTCGATACTCTTGGTATCGCGGACCTCATCCTCTTAACAGGAGCTCAGCGCCTGCTGAGCTAAATGCATAAAAAACCAGCGCAAAGAAAGTCGCGAAACACTGCGCTGAAAGATTAGCAGACAAGGGTTAAACCGACACGTGAACCCACATTGACTAATCGAATAACCAGTTCACGGACCTGGACACCAGATCCTATTTCCAAAAGGTAAGGGATCTGATGAATGTTTGGTTCTAGATAATAAGGCGTGGAAGTCACGCGTATTCCACGCCAAACCCATAAAAGTGTCTGGGAGCAAAGCATAAGCATGCAAAGCTACGCCTCTGGTTACAGAAACAAGGGGGGATCTCGACTGATAAACAGACGAAAGATTCCTTAAGTACCGACTCAAGGAGTTAGTAAAGCATCAAGAACAGCTGACAGGCACCATGACGGACTAAACCCATACAAGCTCGACGTTTGAGAAGAAAATCTCAAGAGTCTTGTAAGATTCAAATTGGGGATATTAGATCATCCGAGACCAACACAAAAGCGTCGTAAAGGCGAAACGATGGCCAACGATGATCAAAGAACGATCCGAATTTTGTCGAAAAAATCAGAAAAACCAACAAGGAAGAGTCGCGATCGGAAGGACTGAACCTTGCACGGCTGAGTAGACGATCGCTGGACCTATCCAAGAAGGCACAGACGGGGCGAATATAAGCCCAGAGTTGAGACTCACTGACTTACGGATAAAAGTAAGCCAAGCCACATCAACGCAAACGAAAGGAATGCAGAACCTCTCAGATATCAGTGACAGGGGAGGCACCCAGAAGCCGATCTCATATGTGTGAGAACAGACAACCTGCAGATTCTGATAGAGAGCTGTGGCAGGCCGGTCTGTTTCCAGCGGCCCGACAAGGGCCTCGAATAACCGAGAGCACTGGTTGAAGAACATGTTGAGAAAAACGACCGAGTGCCATCCTGCCAGTATAAAAGAGCCGCAAAAGACCTGCTGTCTATGTGGAATTGTACAAATCCGGCCAATCAGCTCAACTGGAAGTGTCATGGGAAGTAGAGCACGGCTCGGATCACAACATATACATGTGTGATAGAGCGAGCGGTTGAGATCAGACCCCGGACCCCATCACTCCTGCATTAAGATCGCCCCCGCCCAAGGGCGCAGCGTCTGCGGTGGGAGGGAAGAGGTGTGAAGTGGCTTGACCCGAACCACCAGCGGCGTGCGGGCCCATGAGGCTAGGCTGCGATGGATGTCCACTGGACGGGGGAATCCCCAGCCGCGAGTATGCGCTCGAGATTTTTCTGGTGAAAAAATGCCTCTGTCATGGCTTCATGTGTAAACGACAATCTAAAGATGTCATTCAGAAAGACCAGGTAAACCAACAGTCATACCCAGACACAAGTCCTTATACTGCTACGTTCCAGACAGAATCGAGCAAGGTAATAATCAGCCCTGCCCTGTCAAGGCTAGGGACAGGAGACTGGCTAAGAGTGTCCATCCCCTTGCCTGAAAAAACGGGCGAAGGGATAGAACGAGGCGAGGAAAATTTTCACCAATACTTCCCGAAGTCCATGACGAGAACCCAGTTGTTTATTAAACAGCCACAAGGCTTGGTTACTCCAGTAGGTCGCCACCATGGTGATCGCACGGGTAAACACCCCAGGCGCCAGTTGCGGGATGAACGAGAAAGTCCGATATCGGCACTGAATAAGCGGACCGCCCACTTCTGCCTCTACCGCCATGGGAGAATTAACCGGTGAACAGGCCGGCAATTTCATGAAAAAACTGACTGCTGGCGTGAGACTGCTTGATTAGCCCGGCCGTCCATAGCAGTGGTCTAAACTGACGGAGAGCGTGAGGGTAAGAACCCGTCTTGCTCGGGGGCGTATCGGCGCAACCTGTAAGGATGCGATGCCCAGCCATCGGTTGAGAGCTTGCAAACATGCTGGGGCTGAGAGCCGTATGTCGGAAGCACCTGCATACTAACAGGGGTCATCCGTGGAGGTAAGCGGGCCGACATTTAATAAAAGACCGGCGACTCTTGAGGGGAGAGATGGCGGGAGTCTACTTGAACCACCTGGTGCTTTACACAGTGGCTACAGCTGACAGGGAGCATGGGGGACCTGACCCGCGTGTGAAGCAACATTAGAGTTGCGACACCTGGATGCAGCTCCACGGTTCCATCCTGATCAGATTATCGTGAGTTTGACGGGGTCGAGCTCTCGTATCTCTAGCAACTAGGGGCTGGTAGCCCTTTGCTGATGCTCCCTGACGGAGACTGACAAAGCATCAAGCCTAGTCTGTGCCAAGAAAAGGGTCCCAAGCTCTTAATTTGGGCTTGTTGGACCCAATAGCCAGTGGGTCAAGCAGCCCTGGAGTTGAGGTTTTCTCTACTAGTACAACACTCCCCCATAATAGGTTCAGGTCTTGAAGAGGGATCCTTGGCTATCACCTTTCGGGCACGTGGCCAGAGCGCCACGGTTCCACCCTGAACGCTTGGTCACGTGGGCGCGGTTCCACCCTCTTGGGCATGTGGATGCGACTCCACGGTTCTACCCTTCTATCTCAGGGCATGTGGACGCGAATTCACGGTTCCACCCTTTGTTGAGCCCTTCACAAAGGGTCTTACTCTGTTGCCCTTATACTCACCGCCGTTAATCACGGGGAAAAATATACCATGTCTGGCTCTTCGCCAGCGAAAAATCAGTAAAAACAACAAGGAAGAGTCGCGATCCGAAGGACTGAACCTTGCACGGCTGAGTAGACGATCGCTGGACCTATCCGAGAAGGCAAAGACGGGGCGAATATAAGCCCAGAGTTGAGACTCTTTGACTTACGGATAAAAGTAAGCCAAGCCACATCAACGCAAACGATCTCAGTGTCAGGGGAGGCACCCAGAAGCCGATCTCATATGTGTGAGAATAGACAACCTGCAGATTCTGATAGAGAGCTGTGGCAGGCTGGTCTGTTTCCAGCGGCCCGACAAGGGCCTGGAATAATCGAGAGCACTGGTTGAAGAAAACCACTCGGAGGGCAGTCAAACATGTTGAGAAAAACAACAGAGTGCCATCCTGCCAGTATAAAAGAGCCGCAAAAGACCTGCTGTCTATGTGGAATTGTACAAATCTGGCCAATCAGCTCAACTGGAAGTGTCATGGGAAGTAGAGCACGGCTTGCATCACAACACATACATGTGAGATAGAGCGAGCGGTTGAGATCAGACCCCGGACCCCATCACTCCTGCACTAAGATCGCCCCCGCCCAAGGGCGCAGTGTCTGCGGTGGGAGGGGAGAGGTGTAAAGTGGCTTGACCCGAACCACCAACAGCATGCAGGCCCATGAGGCTAGGCTGTGATGGATGTCCGCAGTTGATCACAGGGACAAATATACCATGTCTGGCTCTTCCCCAGCGGCAGACGTGGGGTCATCAAGAGATGAGTCAAAGGAGCTCATCTACCTGATAAGTTCTTAACCTGAAAGAACAAAGAGTGGCAAAAAAAGAGGAAGGGCGGGGAGGAGGTGGACAAGAAAGTTAGACAAACCAAGGTCCCTTTCAGATATTATTAATTATAATATTAATTAAGGTAATTAATTAAGTAGGACCAACTTCCTAAAACTTGAGTCCGAAGACAAAAATAAGATCAACTGAGAGAAAAAATCCAAAGTTTTTTATTAATTACATGAAACAAGACGTTAATTGAAATAAGGCTCCGGAGGAGTCAACCAGTCAAGGAAGCCCACCTGGAGAAAATTATTTCTTTTATTTTAGAATTAAAATGAGATAATTATCGCTAATTAGATAAAGAATAGACGGCTTCGAAGGACAAAGGTCTAGGGACAAGCCAAGAAGCCAACTGAAGAACAAGATTAATTCAGAAGAGAATCTGTCTGAGAAAGAAAAAATTTCTAAAAGGGAAAACATTAATAAATCACATGGATTAATTAAGTAATAAGTAAATAATTAAATTAATTGTAAACAAGTGCAATTAAAACAATGTGATGATATTAACACCCTAGCAAGAAACCAGACATTCACTCTTCAGAAGAGAGACCAAGAGTTTTTAAACAATAATAACAAGTGGAGCGCCTCTGGCAGTCTCACCTGCATCACCCGATTCAATACAGCAGCAGTGCTGACTTTGAAAACTACTATAACATAATTATTGACAAAAAACACAAATCATATGATGATACAATACTATGTTCATTGACAATAAATGACATTTGACCTTGATCATGCGACCTAAGTCTTGTCAGTGATACTTGATCACCCCTATATCCACATTTTATAAACTATATCTTTAAACTTTGAAAGTTATGGCAGCAATTACCTCCAAAAAGGTTAAAGTTCATTGACTTTAAATGACCTTTGACTTTGGTCATGTGACCTGAAACTCGCATGAGATGTTCAGTGATAGTTGATTACTCTTATGTCCAGGTTTTATGAACTAGATCCATACACCTATCGGAGTTATGATGGTTATTCAACAATTCCCCCAACATGGCCAAAGTTCATTGAACTTAACTGACCTTCGTCATGTGACCTGAAACTCACACAGGATGTTCAGTGATACTTGATTACTTTCATGTCCAAGTTTATGAATAAGATCCATAAACTTTGAAAGTTATGATGGTAATTCAACAAATACCCCCAACATGGCCAAAGTTCATTGACCTTTGACCTTGGTCATGTGACCTGAAACTCGCACAGGATTTTCAGTGATACTTGATTATTCTTATGTCCAAGTTATATGAATCAGATCCATAAACTTTCAATGATGGTAATTCAACAAACACCCCCAACATGGCCAAAGTTCATTGACCTTAAATGACCTTTGACCTTGGTCATGTGACCTGAAACTCGCACAAGATGTTCAGTGATACTTGATTACTTTCATTCCAATTTTTATGAATCAGATCCATAAACATTCAAAGTTATGATGGTAATATTTTATATATTATCATGTCCAAGAACCGTGGTTGCATTTGCTGCCCCACGGAAAGTCACAATTTTAGCGCATCCCACAGTCTATTATAACTCCCACCAAATTGGTGCATGAGAAATAAAATACAAGTAGTGTATCAGCATACATGAAACACTCCAATATTCAAGTTGGCATAGCATTGCATACTTACTTTACCATCATTGGTATAGAGGTAGATATTCCTGGTCATATTCTCCTTGATATAACTCAACTGTAGGCCATTAGGATTACCAATTTTCTCTGGAGTAAAAACAGCATTCAACTCGGACAATAATATTGTTGCCTTGGGCTCCCTTGCCTAAAGCATAAGAAAAATAAAGTACAGGATAATCAATCATTCAAATCTATAGCAAACTTTTAAAAAATCAAATCTGTAATTTCAATTCATACATATCTATTTCTATTCTTTTGAACTTTGAACTGTCACCATTACACGAGTCTGTGTGAAAACATGTACATGTACCTACTACAACTGGACATTTAACGAGAGCATTTTATGACCACCAACTGTTTCCAGCTGTCAAAATTGCTGTCATACACTTAACTTTCTCTTTACGCTGTTTTTACAACAACCGCCTGGGGCGATTGTTATACAAGCTCCTTTTGGCCTATGACGGTCACCAATTGATCACTGGCCTCTTTCGACGAAAGACGGTCATGTTTTAGCCCCGATTGCTAATAGGGAAAGTCCCTACATTACCTACAATGCAATGCATTACTTCACGCTGTCAATATTGTGCAATTGTCGTCTGATCATCAGAAAAAAATCCTATTCAATTTCGCCAATCCTCTGGAATTTTACGCCCAAATGAAATTCAACTTCTGACCGAAGGTAAGTTCGACTTGCGACATCAATATTGTCCTAAAAAGATGCATTTTTAATGCCTTTCTGCACATTTCTCCATCAAATTTTTACTGCTTTTTTTGCTGTAGATATTCGGATCTGCATGGTGATGTCAATGCAATTTGTGAGCGGTTGTTAACGATATACATAAAAAATTTTCATAGCGCCATCGTTCGCTGCTGTGTGTACAGCTTTTGAAAGTGAACGACCAACATCGCAATGTGTAGGAGCAGCGCACAATTGACTTCTGCTGTCCATCAGTGACGGCTTGTTTTACGATCGGCTTGATGGGCGTTAGCTGCCAGCCCTCTGTTTATTAAAAGGATTTATAGCAGAAAGCAGATATCCTTGGATAGACTGGCAATACAATAACTTAAATCACTTAAAAATATGAGGCAGTTTGCCAGCCTATCCAAAGAATTTGCCCTTATAATTTCTAGATAAATGCCTAGTGTACTTGTTTTATATCCATCTTTAAACTAGAACCCATGGATGTGTACATGTAGGTCTAGTTGATCTTCTACTACATGTAAATGATCTGGACCCAATTGATATTAATCTGTTAGTAAAACTCGAACAATCGATGCATTTGATCAGTTTACCAACAATTATCCACCACATACTACTTTTTACCCGTAGGGGGGGGGGGGACAGTCAAATATATTGCTGTACACATGCGTGACCCCAAAAACACGTTTAAAGGGGTGTTTTTGCAGTTTTGGACGCGGTCCGCGCGTGGACTCATAAACAAAGCGTATCAAAAACACAGATTTTCAAGAAAAAGGGTGGTTTTGAAAGACTGGTCAATGGTCAATCGCGGGGTCAAACATATTTAACTTTAAGGTATATTTTTTTCCCCAAAGCTTTTTTTTTAAAGACTAGCCAAACATGTTTAGGGTATGTATTTTCCCCCAAGCTTATTCCCTGAGGTCATATTTAGGCAACAACTTGTTTAGGGGCCAAAATGTGAAAATAAAGCCAGCGAAAAACATTGTTTAGGGGGTTATTTTGCACACAGAGAAAAACTTGTTTAGGGGGTGTTTGGAAATTATTTGGTCACGCGGGTGTACAGCAATATATTTGACTCCCCCCCCAGGACTTTTTAAACTAACTGAATATTTGCCAGATGTTGATTACTGATGTCAGACATTCGAATATCAGAAGTACATGTACATGGCTATAACCTTTGATATTTGACAACAGAGCACAAGATAACAAATGAAAATTATGCTAAGATTTAATGAATTTTTTAAAGAAATGTCAATGAAGGCTGTGCCTGTGACCAGGCATCACATGTGACCACTGGTAGGTCTGAAAATATATCAACTTTTTGGTGATTTCTGATCTAGGAATCTTAATTGTTCAAACTATTTGATCGTTTACCCTGACGAACAATGGAATGGCAAAAAGGGTATTTGTCTCAGGCCTAATTCATGTGACAAAAATTTTACAAAGTTTTCTTTGAGGCAGTGCACAGCTGCTGCCCGCCTAAATCTGCATGTGCACACATGATTTACTCAAAATGCAGTTTTACATGCTGTATCACTTTATCAGTGGGCTATCAAGAAGAAGCATAAAGAATGGTATCATTGTATATCAATAATTATCACCATGGTAACACAATCAACAAATACATACAGATGTAACAATATCTTGCCTTTCATAACAAAGAACTTATTGGTTTTTAGATAAAACAGGCAAATGCTTTATCAAATTACTTAATAATAATAATAAACAGTTCTTGTATAGCGCATATCACAATTATGAATAATGTCTCTATGCGCTTCCAAAGGACTTGGATATTATTACCCCAGCTGTAGCTTGGCAGCCGTAATTACTAATACCCCTTTCATAAACCCATCCTCCAATTAGCCGCCTAAGAGTAATGCGGATAATTCAATAAAAATTGCGTTCACAAACTTCGAAAATAATCTGCACTATTTTTACGAGCGCCCGTCCTGAAAAAGGCGGATAATCGTCATGACACACGCCCCCTCCGATGCGGTTGTGTTGGAAAAGGGTGACCTTGTGACCGCACCATGGCAATTATCTGCATTATTTGAAAATGCGTTCATAAAGTCAAAATCTGGTCCCGATGCCGCTATTATGCGGATAATTGCAGCATAAAAAAAATGCGGATAACTCTGGTCCTCCTCCGATTTTACGACCAAATTATGCTGCTATTAGCCGCATAATTGGGTTTATGAAAGGGGTATAAGATTACAGCGCACACGCATTTCAAGGAATAAATTCCTGCCAGGTACCCATTCACCTCACCTGGGTTAAAGTGATGAAAACTTCCCATTTTCACCATTTTTTTTTTCATTTAAACTTGAGTGTTCAATGATGTGTCACATGATAACATGGTTCTACTTCCTGAAACCATGGAGCTATTAACACAAGGAGATCTGACTCTCTCCAACGCTTTGCCCCCACCATGGCACCGCTAATCCCCTCACAGCAGGGTGGTCCATCACGGCACTTTCACACTTACAGGCGCAGGCTGCTCGTAAATCAGCCCTAAATCAGATAGGGAAAGTTGATCGAATGCAATTTAAAATGCTGATATTTGGACCTAATGGGTAATATTAATATAAATAAAATTTACAGATCACAATCAAGGAAATATCATAAAAGTTAGGTCTAGATCTATCTCTTCAAATGCGTCAATTCTAATATTTTTTCTGAAACGGTCCATAGCTGAGGCCTTTACTGTGTGAATGAGCAGAGACGGCGAGCTCCGGCATCACACTCACCTTCAACTTACACAAATAGGAGTACGTGGGGCACCGAAGGATACTCACCAATGCGACAAATGCCATAGCAATGCCCTGTAGATTCGTCGTTATATATTCAAGGCGAACACGACAGAATGAATAATCTTAGCATCGAAATCAAGTTCAAAATAAAGCAAGAAAAACAGACATACATTATATAACTAATATCCCACTTTCTCCAAACGTACTGTGGCTGGGTCGAATCAGATTGTAACATATTTTTTATATGTATGCAAAGGGGCTCATCTCAGAAGTTCAACCATTCATCAAAAACGTACATCAGGAATCCATACTAAGAGATATGGATGTTGGAAGAACAGCAAGTCGTGTTTCGATTTAGAAAAAAAACCACAGCTCGAAGGGAAGTTATGGGGAAGAACGTCATTTACAGCGGTGCATCGCAGGGACATTAAAAAAATCCCTGACCTCAGATTTTACGAGCAGGCTTATCGCGTTACGTAAGCGGGCTCTTACTTTCGCCTGGCGGCTCGCCGATTGATGTTAGATATTGTTCCTTCGCCAGAAGGAAGCGATAACAAAGGATTAACAGAGGAATTGAAAGAAGGATCTCCTTCTGTGTTAATAGCTCCATGCTGAAACCATGCCTGCATGCAGCCAACAATTTAGCGCTTTAAACATATTGGTTAACATTGACATCACTTCAAAATCTGAGCAGTACATACAAATTATTGATGTACTTATGTCTGTACTATGAAGCCATGAAAATGTACAAATGACCAGAAATAGCAGTCTAATATCATTCCAGACACTTCATGTGTTACAATTATTATCCATGGCAGAAAAAAAGACAAATTTTCAGTCACAGATATATCCTGAAAGTGTCTGCACAATTGTATTTCTTTCACACCATAGTTCTGGATTTATAAGGAAGCTACATGTAATCTTGAAATATAGCTTTTTAGAAAACTATTTATAATAATATGGAAATAAATTAGCCTATAGTTTTACTCATTTACTGTATAAGCTGTAATTATCGCAGGGGTTTTTATTTTTGCAAATTGCTCATCGACCTCACATTTAATAATGCACAAAAATATTGGCACTAGGGCTGTTATCATTATGAAAATTCTCTGTCGATATATCGCTAAAAATATATATAACCGCTATCAATAACTATCGACAAAAGAATATAATCAATACAAACTTTATGTATGCATTAAAATGATGTGACATACTCACGTTGGTAAAAATTTGTATCTGCTACTGTACCATGAACGCTTAAAAATCTGCGTTCATTGGATTTAAAGGATTACATAATAAATTAATATCTTTTAACAAACATATTAAGCATAAATACATCCTCACCTTTCACGTTATTAGCATTATTTTAGGGTTGGATGAAGTTTCATCGATAATTTGGGGGCTTTTAGGACATCGTTCTGAGCAGTTGACTTCTTTCGCCTATTTACCATTTTCATATCATGCTGTACACATCTTTGAACGTAGAGGGCAGTAACACACGGCCATCTGCTGCTAGGTTAGTTGGTACTTCGGTAAAATTGAGCTTGCGCTTGTGATGTTTTCGATCGAATGGAGTGGAGTGCAGTCACGATGTTTGGATTGTCATGATTATAGCGAAGTGGGGGTGAGATCGCGTTTGTGGCTAGTAAGTATTCGTATTTATGTTGCTGGTCTGTGCAGTTTGAGGAAAAATACGTTTTCCGTGATTTTCCATTTGAAAAGTCACTTTCAAAAGGCCGTTACCATGAATTCTATGAAATCGCGGAAAATCGCTATGTCCCTACATAATAGCAGGTATTATCGACAATGAGAGAAAGGTTATTGATATCGCTGAGTGGCAAAAAACAGCTGATAATCGACAAGACAAGCAATAAAGACGTTATAGATAACAGCCCTATTTGGCACATTAAGTTATCAGTGCCAATGTCCCAAACAGCAAAGCTGTGCTATTGCAAATATCCTGTGTGGTGAAAAAATTGAGATATGCACCAATATTTCTAAAAAATAAGATTGAGAAAGTAGAGTTAGTAATTAAAAAAGTTAGCTAGAATTTCACTTTTTTTATATTTCAAACAAAATCAGAGCTTAACTTATTTTCTAACATATTTTTATCAATATTTATTCACTCACTGAAATATTACAATGTATCTTCCACAAAATAATTTGATTTTATTATCATCTGATTGACTCTATAGGTACATTGGCATCTATTTGCATACTCATTAATATTCATAAGTCACATGACCACAGGATTTATTTTTAGAGGTGTAAGATTCTGTTCACAAAATTGAACATTTTTGCACTTAAACCAACTTAAAAAAAAACGAATCTAACAAAACACAACTTCCAAAGATTGCTTTTACCATGGACCTATTACGAATGGACATTCAACGAATCCCCTCCTTTGACACAGAGACCGTCGCCGCTAATCCTTTTATAAACAGAGCGCTGGCAGCTGACACCCATCAAGCCGGTCGTAAAACATGCTCTCACTGATTGACAGCGGAAATCAATTGTACGCTGCTCCTACCCATTGCGATGTTGTTCGTTCACTTTATCAAAAGCAACGCACAGCAGCGAACGTTAGCGCTATGAAAATGATAGCAGAAACAAGAAAACAGGCGTGCATAAACGTATTTTTTACGTACATCGCTAACAACCGGAAATGAAATGCATTGACATCACCTTGCAGATCCGTATATCTACGGCAAAAAAGCAGTTGAAATTCGACGAAAAAATCTGCGGAAAAACGTTAAAATCTCAGCTTTTTCGGACAGTATCGATGTCGATAGTAGCGCTTACCTTCGGTCAGAAGTTGATTTTCATTTGGGCATAAAATTCCACAGGATTGATGAAATTTAACGGGATTTTTTTTGATGGACAGACGACAATCGCACATTATAGAGAGCCTAAAATAATGTACTAAAAAACCGGATATGAATTGCGCATTGCATTCTAGGTAATGTAAGGACTTTCCCTATTGGCAATCGGGGCTACAACATGACCGTCTTTGGTCGAAAGAGGGCCAGTGATCGATCGGTGACGATCATCGGGCGAAAGGAGCTTGTGTAAACAATCACCCCGGGCGGTCGTTGTAAAAACCGCGTAAAGAGAAAGTTAAGGGTTAGACAGCAATTTTGACAGCTGGAAACAGGTGGTGGTCATAAAATGCTCTCGTTGAATGTCCATTCGTAATAGGTCCATGCTTTTACAGATCAAACTGTAACATGAGAAAATCATCTAAAGGTACAAAAAAGTGAAATTAAAGCCACTATTTTTATACTTTCTAACTGTTCTCTACAGGGACATGTTTATGTACAAAAGACACATCAGCATAGAGGCTAAGTTAAGGAGCATATTTTTGCACATGTTTTGCACTATTTTTGCTTCTCTGAGATGCTGTGGAAGTGTTTGATCCCTAAAACTAATATGTGAATATAACAGCTTATACAATATTTATTTCATTAATTGGATTATATTCACAGGTCTCTACAACATAATTAATTTGCTTGCCTGATAGAAAAAATCTGCTAGCCCATTTTTTTAAATAATTCTTTTGCTCTTAATCATTCTTTCATGACAGTACTACTCTTAATTTAAAAGGTCATGAGAAGTAACAACAAATGAGAATCATGTAGTTAACTGTCAAACACAAAGGTCTATAAGTTAATTTTCAGCAAAGTCATGACATCAGTTCTTATTGCCATAAAAGACATGGATCTGCTAATATCTACTCAATCTCGCTAGTAGCTTCACTCACACTACCTGGAACTATACAAGTGGAATGCCTCTGGCGGTCTCACCTGCATCATGCGATTCTATATAGCAGCAGTGCTGACTTTGAAAACTACTATCAAATAATTATTCACAAAAAACACCATTCATATAATGATACAATACTACTTTCATTGACATTTGACCTTGATCATGTGACCTAAAACTTGTCAGTGAAACTTGATTACCCCTATATCCACATTTTATACACTGTATCTATAAACTTTGAAAGTTATGACAGCAATCTAATAATTACCTCTAAATGGCCAAAGTCCAATTACCTTAAATGACCTTTGACTTTGGTCATGTGACCTGAAACTCGGACGAAATGTTCAAAGATACGTGATTACTCTTACATCCAAGTTTCATGAATCAGATCCATAAACTTTCAAAGTTATGATGGTAATTCAACAGATACCCCCCACATGGCCAAAGTTCATTGACCTTTGACTTTGGTCATGCGACCTGAGATTGGCATGGGATGTTCAGTTATACTTGATTACTCATATGTCCACGTTTTAAGAACTAGACCAATAAACTTTCAAAGTTATGATGGTAATTCAACAAATACCCCCAACATGACCAAAGTTCATTGACCCTAAATGACCTTTGACCTTGAAACCACAAGCAGGATGTCCAGTAATACTTCATTACCCTTATGTGTAAGTTTCATGAACTAGGTCCACATAATTTCTAAGTTATGATGTCATTTAAAAAATTTAACCTTAAGGTTAAGATTTCGATATTGATTCCCCCGACATGGTCTATGTTCATTGACCTTAAATGACCGTTGACCTTGGTCATGCGACCTAAAACCAAGGCAGGATATTCAGTAATACTTGATTACCCTTGTGTTCAAGTTTCATGAACTAGGTCCATATACTTTCTAAGTTATGTCATTTCAAAAATGTAACCTTACATGTAGGTTAAGATTTGATGTTGACGCCGCCGCCGTCGGAAAAGCGGCGTCTCTAGTCTCGCTGTGCTATGCAGGCGAGACAACAAAATTGAAGATTTAAACTTCGGCTATTATTAGCTACATGTAGTATTATTGGTTGCAAAGTTGTAGTCATATGTAAGTGGAGACATACTGTAACAATTTCATTATTCATACAGTCTATCCCTCTTCATATCAAATGAAATTCCACCCTGGAAAATGTTTTTGACATCTCCAATCGGTTAGGAAAGAATTTTAATAACATGTTACATACTGTACTATCTATTTTTTTGAATAAAATAGGACTGCAAAAATTCATGCGTTGTAAACAGTTAAAAGTATTTCACATAACTTTCACCCTTTTTCAATACCAAAACAATGACATAATGATAGCCTTTATAAAAGGCATGAGGATAAGACCCTGATAAAAGCATTATGGTTTTTGAGAATATAAATGACATTCTATGTGTGAACATTTGTATATAGATCTCTCTCCACAATATCCTGGACTTGACGTCACACAAAAGGTCAGTCAATTTCCTGTAATTGATATGGGAGGCAGGAAAGAGTCATTTCAGTGGAATTGATGTTTACAAATCTCGAAGCTGGCATACTTTTATCGTGTGCGATCCTCATTCATAAATAACCAATTAACTTGTATAATTAATGAAATGTATTGGATTTCACTTCCTCTATGAATCATTTTAAAGGCTAATCCATCCGAAAGGCAAACATATTTTTGGACAGCTTACATTTTCCTTGTTATAATACTTGAGTGTATTATCATCTTCTGATAGGACAAAGAGTCTATGTTGAAACCTGTTATCATCCCGGCCTTTCTTCCACAGATATCCAGTCTTCTTTCCTGACCGATAAGTCTGCTTGTCTAAGTCCATGAATTCAAGACGCTCATACTTTGCACGGATCCATTGCTCTCGTAGAACCCTGAAATCAATCAAGAAGGTTATGACAAAGTTAAGTGAGAGAATAGATGCTCCGGATATTTTACTACCTGTACTTTTGCATCTAGAATGACATATCGGATTGAGTCCAGGGGGCCGTTTCATAAAGCTGTTCGTAAGTTAAGAGCGACTTTAAGAACGACTGGTGATCCTTTATTGTGGTAAATGGTATATTCATTGGCGATGGTTACGCGCGTAAGAAAGGTTCACCAGTCGTTCTTAAAGTCGCGTTTCATAAAGCTGTTCGTAAGATAAGAGCGACTTTAAGAACGACTGGTGATCCTTTATTGTGGTAAATGGTATATTCATTGGCGATGGTTATGCGCGTAAGAAAGGTTCACCAGTCGTTCTTAACTTACGAACAGCTTTATGAAACACCCACCAGGATAGGCCCCATAGAAAATAGACTAAACCCTGTTTCTTCATATATATACAATATTTTTTATGGTTTCTTGTCAATTCGAGGGTGCTGATTACGAACCTGAATGATGCCACTCGTGTAACCTTGAGCATTTTCCGCAAATTGGCAAAATCCAATATGGCCGCCAAAATATGTAAATTACCCATGAAATTCACAAAGTTGCCCGCACATTGGCTGTAAAATGCATGAAATTGTGTGGCAAGAGTGAAATACTCTCTGAAGAAAATTGACAAAACATTTATTTTCTGGATATTCAAAATGGCCACCATAGGCCTCTGTAATGCTCTATTATGTACAACATGAATAGGGAAAACTAATTTTCACAAAAATGAGCACGTAACTGCAAGAAATAGTGATATATGAACGAAGTAATATGCAAATCATCATTACTAACAGATATACATGTACATGTATCATTAATTATGTCATTGTATGGGAAAATTGATTTTGATACTTAAATTAGCCGCCACTGGCCCAATGAGTATTATGAACGATGGCAATGGGGGGCCAACAAATTCACAAGAGTGAGCACTAAAATGCATATTATTAAGATAAACGAGTGGAATACTGACTAAAAACATATGTTTACGAAATATATTATTTGATATGCCATTATGTGATAAATGCTGTATTTTGAAATTCAAAATGGCCGCCATAGGCCCTATAGTTATTACGTATTATGAATGATAAATCTCGTTAGTAATGATGATTTGCATACAGTACTTCGTTCATAGATCACAATTTTTTTGCAGTTTAGTGCTAATTTTTGTGAAAATTAGTTTTCTCTATTCATATTGTACATAATGAGTATACAGGGGGCCCATGGCGGCCATTTTGAATATCCAGAAAATAAATGTTTTGTCAAAAACTATTTTTTTCAGAGAGTATTTCACTCCTGCCACACAATATCATGCATTTTATAGCCAATTACGGGCAATTCTATGATTTTCATGGGTAATTTGCATATTTTGGCGGCCATATTGGATTTTGCCAATTTGCAGAAAATGCTCAAGGTTACACGAGTGGTATCATTCAGATTCGTAATCAGCACCCTCGAATTGACAAGAAACCATCAAAAAAATATTGTATATATGAAAAAACTAGGTTATGCCGCTTCTATCCTGGACTAAGATAACAAATTTAAAAGATGGATGACATTCGTTTGAATAAAATTAAGAAATGGCTAATATATATTCAATATAAACATCGAGTCTTGTATATTGGTAGAAAAACAGGGAATTTCTTTCATGCAAATGTGTGTGTAGGCCTACTCAAATTACAACAAAGAATCAAAGGATAAAAAAATACTTATTGTCAATACATTTGGCAAGATTGCAATGCGAGAGAAACATGTAATTCATATTACACATATAGACCAGGGGCTTGGAGAATTTATTAAGTTGAATGGGTACAAAAGGTTTGATAATCCCATCATGTTGGCATGAAGACAGTGGTCAAGGAAATGTGTTCCTGCCAGGTCATATCCTGTATGGAAGGCCTAGAGGACCACAATTTTGTCAGCCATCTTGTATTTTTCATGAAAATCATATTTTTTGCACAGACAATGGGAAAATCTTAAAAGAATACGCATTTCACAATGATTTAGATAGTAAAAAACGATTGCAATCGTTTTTTGGACAGTCCAGTAAATATTTTTTGAAAAATATTAGAATTCATACCAAAATTTCCATGTTTTTGGTCAAAAATTTGCATGTGCATTGATATCTTTGTTTTGTCATTAACATCAACAACTAATGGAAACTTTCAGCATTCGACACGAAAGAGGATATATTAATGGGAATACTGATATGCTTCATAACAGTATTAATGTCTTAGCTTGCTTAGAAAATACCTCCGAATGTATTGTGATAAAATGACACCAAAAAGCAACCTCTGTGTGATAGTCACATCGACTACAATGCGCTCGCTATACCTTTCAAGAGAGTACAATAGACTCAATTGGTATTGCCTTGCCTTTGTTGGTGTGACTAGCATACATACATGTAAGCGCGTGCTATTCACACTGCTACATATAAAGAATTGCTGGCACATCAAAGCCTACCCCCTCAGGGGGTTGCCAAAGTAACCTTCCCCTTTTCCGTATTTTGTCAATTGATGGAAAAATCTGCAAATTTGGAGCCCCCAATGAGGCAAAAAGGTGTTTCTGCTACATAGCAATCCATTTTCATTGTCTTAAAACCACATGGAGATGAAAGAGTAGTTTTACCTCTATCACTTACATATAACATAGTGCTGGCACATCGAAACCTGTTCCCCTCAGGAGGTTGCTGAAGTCACCCTCCCGTTTTCCATATTTTGCCAATTTATGGGGAAATCTGCCATTTTTTTGCCCTCATTGAGACCACCCCCTCCCCATTTCTGCCATGTAATAAATTCACTTTTATTCCTTGGAAGCCACTTGAAAAAAAAAAAGAATTTCCTCTATCTTCTACATATAATTATAAAGAAGTTTTGGCACATGGAAGCCTACCCCCTTAGGGGGCTGCTGAAGTCACCCACATTTTTTCTGTATTTTGCCAATTTATAGGAAAATCTGCCAATTTGGAGCCCCTGACAAGGGTAGGGGCCGCTGTACCAGCATTTCTTAATTATGTAGCTGATAGAAATAAGCCTCTCTTTCTTTTCTAGGTGGTTTCAAAAAATTAAAGTGACTTTACTATTATCATAAATGCTTTTTTCCTTAATGGTGACTCCAAGATGACAAATTTCCTAATGATTAGGCAAAATCTAGACTTCGGCAGCCCCTGAAGAGGGTCAGTGTCGATGTACCAGGACTTCTTTATATAAAAAGTCTACTCTTTCATCCAAGGGGGGTTCAAAAAATAAAAGTGGCTTTACTTCATAGCAGAAATATCTTTTTGCCTCAATGGGGCTAAACATTGACTTTTCTAATAAAGAGGGAAATCTATAGGCAAAAAGGTAGGACAATTTCAGCAGCCCCTGAATTGAGTAGCGTGGATGTGCTAGAACTTTTTTGCATACAGCTGATAGAACAAAATCTATTCTTTCATCTTTAAGTGGTTTCAAAAATAAAATTGGCTTGACTATACAGCAGGAATGCCCTTTTGCCTGAATGAGGGGAGAAAATAGGCAAAAGGGTGGGCAGATTTCAGCAGCCCCTGATGGGGATAGGCTTTGGCGTGTGAGCACATCTTCATATGTAGCTGATAGAGCTGGCAGCCCCCTAAGTGGGTAGGCTTTGATGTGCCAGCACTGTAATGTATCACATGTGTCAAGAGGTGAAGTGTCTACTTGGCCTAGCATCTTACATTTCCAGATTCATACCAGATTATTCAACTGTCACAGCTCCACTCAGACAGCTAACACACCAAGATATAGAGTGGAAATGGGAAAGGCCAGAAATGGAAGCATTCAAGAAACTCAAGAAGGCCATGGCAAACTCTCACACAATGCCATACTATAACCCAACTCAGCCAACAGAGTTAATAGTGGATGGAAGTCCAGTTGGACTAGGAGCAATGCTGTGCCAGAATAACCAACCCATATTCTATGCCAGCAAAACACTATCAGAGACAGAGTCCAGATATTCTCAGACAGAAAGAGAAATGCTTGCAGTGGTTTGGGGATAGAACATTTCCATCTGTACCTCTATGGAGCCAAATTCAAGGTGATTACAGATCACAAACCACTACTAAGAATCTTTGAGAAACAAACTCCAATGTCAGCAAGAATAGAAAGGTGGAGGCTGAGACTGATGCCCTACAACTGTACTCTTCGGTACAAACCTGGTAGAGATGAGGAAAATCCAGCTGACTACCTGAGCAGACACCCCCAACAACAAGAACAAACAGTTAATACAGACGAACACTACTTGAACTATATAAGTGCTAATGCAGTCCCTAAAGCAATGACCACCGAAGTTCGAACAGCAACATCAGAAGATCACAAGTTGGAGAAACTGAGAAAAGCCGTTGAAATGCAGAACCGAGAGGACTGGGAACCTTCTCAATTGAAGCCATACAAACATTGTATAGACGAGTTCATAATTCATGATGGGCTCATACTTAGAAGAAGAAGACTGGTGCTTCCCATCTCACTTACAAAAGGCAACTGAAATTGCACACAGCTCTCATCAAGGTATTGTGAAAACAAAAGCCCTAATAAGGGAAAAGGTATGGTTCCCAGAAATAGACAGAATGGTCATAGAGGAAGTTAAATCATGCATACCTTGTCAAGCAGCAGGAACAGCACCGCTGAAAAACCAGAACCATTCAGAATGACATCACTAACAAGTGGACCATGGAAAGAGATTTCAGCCGATTTCCTAGTACCACTTCCATCCAGAGAATACTTATCGGTTGTTATTGACGACTACAGCCGATATCCAGAAGTAGAATTCGTGTCCACAACTTCTGCGAAAGCAGCATTACCCTAGTTCCATGCCATTTTTGCCAGGCAAGGAGTACCTCACATACTGAAAACGGACAATGGCCCTCCATTCAGCTGTCATGAGTTTGGAAAATTTGCTGCCCACCTTGGATCCCGACACAGGAAAGTGACACCACTATGGCCAAGAGCCAATGGAGCCGTTGAGCGATTTAACAGATTTAACAGCCTAGTCAAAGTCATTAGAACAGCTCACACAGAAGGAAGAAGTTGGAAACAACAACTCTTCAAACTTCTTTGAATGTAAAGAGCTACTCCACACACAACAAACATTTCTCCAAGCAAAGCTCTGAATGGACAAGAACAGAAGTGTGAATTACCTCAATTCACACAACCTGAAGCAGAAACAGCTGAACAAAGAGAGTTGAAAGTCAGAGATGAAGATCAGAAACAAAGGATGAAGGAGAATGCAGACAAAGAACTGCATAATAAAGAGAGTGACCTGAAAGAAGGAAATGTTGTCCTTGTTTGTTAACCCAAGACGTCTAAAGCAAGTTCACCATTTGACCCGAGACCAATGAGAGTGATCCATAGACATTGCAGCACAATTGTTGCAAAGAGAGGAAATCAGGTCATAAGAAGGAACATATCATTCCTCAAGAAGGTGAATGTGAGAGATCTATCGACAACTTCGAAGCCAATGTCCCAGGCATTCCAGGTGACCCGCCAGATAATGACATTGCACGGCCAAGGCCCATACTTCGGGATCATCGTCACAGAGAAAGACAATTGCCAGTACAATTTCAGGATTACGTAATGTCCACACAGATGGCAACAAAATGGAGGAGTTTATTGAGATCAAGCCCAGGGGTGGTATTCTGAGATCCATTTTATCTCAGATATAATAAAATATTTTATCTCCGTTAAAATCAGTGATATAAAATACCCTTAAAATCTCTTAATTGGTATTCTGAGAACAATTTTATCTTCATTTTATCTCTATAAGACACACCTATTTTTTAATAATTATCCAATTAGAAAATGCTTTTATAGCTCTCTCATGCCACTCAACCAATGGAAATCCATTCCACCAGGTGTGGCAAAGGAGTAAGATTGCGTCAATTTATTGACCTCAAATATGCTTGCACTATAGCATGCATGTCTTTACAGAGATTTCTTTTAAACAAAAATGACACTAATCTCATATTTTTTTCGAAGTCTATATCGCATCTTTTCAAGCATCATTTCAAAGAAAATATTAGTCAAGAAAAGTTACAAAATACTTCCTGATAGTACAGGAATAACGTTAAGGTGTTATTCTCAATAAATATATATTTCTTGTTCATTTCATGTCAACATTTGGGGTTTATTCACCTTGAAATATTGATGAAATCAACGTCATGGATATAAAATAGCCCCTACCCTCTTTTAAGTTCATTTATTTTTTTCCTTCAAAGTAACATGGGTGCAAGCACATCAAAGTAACATGGGCGCAAGCACATCATCCGCGTTTCAATGTCCAGATATGCGATGGGTATGTCTACGCAGGCACTGTTCTGTTGCGTATCATTTATAGAAGCTCAAGATAAAATTTTGAAATTTATCTGAGAGATAAAATGTCATCTCAGAATACCAATTTCATTTTAAGAGATAAAATAAAATATTTTAAAGATAAAATGACCTCAGAATACCGCCCCAGAACTTCTGTATATAGTTTACGTTCAAAGGAAAAACGTTTTAGTTATAAATTTCTAGAGTTTAGTTCTTTGTTGGACCATTTGGAAACTCAGCGTTTTGATTGCGATGACTAGTTAATTTACAACTGCCACCCGGAACAGAACTCAAACTTTTGGACAATATTTTACAGCCTATAATATGTGTGGAAATGACTACAAGACTACCAGCGGAAATTCGTTATTTTTAAAAACTTAGATCTACTACCCGATTGAACTCAGTTATTGAAACCAAAGGCTCAGTTTTTCTTCAAAAATCTATATTTATATGGAAACAAACTATTAAAAACAAAGGGGTGAATGTAATGTATCGCATGTTGCAAGAGCGCCCCCATCCGAGAAAACAGAAAGCCGAGATATGTTGATTAAAGCCGATGGTCACTAACTACAAATTACCGTCTAGATTCGTCAGTTGTCGAGTCATTAATCTGTCACAGAACCCATGAACAACTAAAACATACCAACCATATATCAAGC
This sequence comes from Lytechinus pictus, assembly GCF_037042905.1. Lineage (NCBI taxonomy): Eukaryota > Metazoa > Echinodermata > Echinoidea > Temnopleuroida > Toxopneustidae > Lytechinus > Lytechinus pictus. The sequence goes on along the minus strand of NC_087254.1, from coordinate 1,460,029 downwards.
ACTATGTATCAGATAGAGAAAATGCTACTTTTTCATATCCAAGTGGTTTTAAGACAATGAAAGTGGTTTGCTACATAGTAGGAACATATTTTTGCCTCAATGTGGGCTCCAAATTTGTAGATTTTCCAATGAATAGGTAGAATAAGGAAAAGGGGAGATTGATTTTGGCAACCCCCTGATGGCGGTAGGCGTCAATGTGGCAGCACTTCATTATATGTAACTGATAAGAGGAACAAGTGGAACGCCTCTGACAGTCTCGCCTGCATTACGCAATTCGATAAAGCAGCAGTGCTGCTTTTGAAAACAGCTAATAATTATTCACAGAAGAAAACACTAATATGATAATAAAATATTGTCCATTGACCCAAAATGACTTTTGACCATGATCATGTGACCTAAGACATGTGCAAAACAATCATTCATACTTGATTATCCTTATATCGATGTTTCATGAGCTACATGACGATCCATAAACTTTCTAAGTTATGATGCCAATTCAACACATACTCCCAACACAGCCAGAGTTCATTGACCTTTAAATGATTTTGGTCATGTTCCTGGAATGCGCACAGGGTATTTCGGGATACATTGCTGTTCTTATGTCCAAGTTTCATGAACTAGATCCATAAACTTTTAAAGTTACATGTATGATGACCATTCCACAAATAACCCCAACATTACCAAAGTTTGTTGACTCTAAATGACCTTTGACCTTGGTCATGTGACCTGAAACTAGCACAGGATGTTCAAAGGTCCTATGACACCAAATTCCATCTTATTCTAGATACTTATCTATTATTAGGTAGTTTTACTTGAAAAATACGAATTTGCCATCGGTTCCTGTGTACGACGAACCGGTGTTGAGTTATTCCATGGAAATAAACTTCAACGGGAATGCCCACTAAAATTTTTGAAAGAGTCTACCGATCGACCTGTCAATCATTGTGACGTCATCAAAGGAAGGCTTTCCCAGCTGTGCAGCCGGACCCCGAGTTATTGTACACGTTCCTCGTGTAGTTGCTGTTTCGACCGAGCTCATCCTTAACAGAGTTTTAAAGATTTTTATGAGGTTTTGATCATGGCTGCAGCATCGTCATCAGCTGCGTCTGATTCTTCAGACTTTGAAGATTCACGTTCTGAATATTATTCTAGCAGTTCAATTTATTTACTTTTAATCCACACGTGCAACCACAATAGGCACTTCACGCTCCAAACATCAGCAACACTCAGCAACTTCCTTCCCTGACGTCATAATTGTCACGTGATAAACGAAACCAAATCGGGCTGAATTTTTTGTGGGCGGGGCGAATTTGGCTTAATTTTCAATATAAAACTGCCTTGAACCTGATGTTGGATGTTTTTTGGGTAAAATTTAGATGGAATCGTAATTAGTAACCACTAAGCTAAAGAATAAATCAGCATATTTGCTGTATTTCATAGGACCTTTCAAGGATACTTGATTGCTCTTCTGACCAAGTTTCATGAACTAGATCCATAAAATTTCATAGTTATTATGACAATTTCTCAAATACCCCCAACATGGCCAAAGTATGTTGACCCTAAATGACCTTTGACCTTAATCATGTGACCTGAAACTCGTTCATGATATTCAAGGATACACTTTTACCCTTATGTCTAAGTTTTATGAACTAGGTCCATAAACTTTCTAAGTTATGATGACGTTTCAAAAACTTAACCTTGTTTAAGATTTCAATGTTGATGACGCCGCCGCCGTCGGAAAAGCAGCGTCTATAGTCTCGCTCTGCTATGCAGGCAAGACAAAAATTACTCTTTCGTCTCTATGTGGTTCTAAGACAATGAAAGTGGATTGCTATAATAGCAGAAACACTTTTTTACCTCAATGGGGCTCAAAATTTGCAGATTTTTCCATAAATTGGTAAAATACAGAGGGGGTAGGTAGGCTTTGATGTGCCAGCAATTCTTTAATTTGATTTGAGTAAAAAGAGAAAAATCCAACAAGCATAACACTGAAAATTTCATCTAAATCAGATGTAAAATAAGAAAGTTATGACATTTTAAATTTTTGCTAAATTTCACAAAACAGTTATATGCTCATCCTGGCTGGTATGCAAATGAGGAGACTATGACATCATCCACTCACTATTTCTTTTGTTGTTAATTATATAAAAAATGAAATATTCTAATTTTCTCATTGTCAAGTGACAATGATTAATTCCTCCCTGAACATGTGGAATTAGCATTGTTTAATACTATATGGTTCAGTCAAGTTGGTCCTTATTGTCAAATCTATAAAAAATGAAATATTGTGTAATTCAAATAATAAAAAACAAAAGAAATAGTGAGTGATGGACATCATCGACTGACTCACCTAGTTGTGCATATCACTGTTTTGTGAAAAATAAGCAAAACTTTAAAATATCATAACTCTCTTATTTACATCCGATTTTGATGAAATTTTCAGCACTATGCTAGTTTTCTCTATTTATTCAGGTCAGCATTTTCCTGGGGTGGACTTGACCTTTAATTATTATGGCGTACGAGGTCAATCCTACCTTTGATTTAACCCTAAGAACATTTTTCGCGATAAATCCGGCGCTTGAAATTTTTTGACCGCGTCGCTCGCTGATTTTTTCCTTTCAAGTCTCGCGCAACTTTTGAGACCAAAATTGTGACCCCCGGGTACGCGGTTCCGAAATTATGCAACATTTTGTAAGTGCATGCAGACCCAAAATTACTCAAAAACGTGAATTTGTGTACAAATCCAATGCACATAGTGTTTTTAGCCAAAATTCATAAATGTATCATTATTTTCCTTTTACTGCTTAAAATCAATTAACTTTATCTTTTTTATGGTCAAAATAAAGTCCCCAACAATTTCCATTGAAAAAACAATAAAAAACAAAAAGTAAAAAAACAAAGAAATACATAAGAAATTTAGAAAACAATAGAATACACAAGAAAATAAATGTGATGTTGAAATTTCTGAAAAATAAATTTGATCAGATGCCTATCTAGAGTATGTGAAACAAAAATTTGCATTTTAGGGGCATTATTTTATTAATTAGAGCAAACTTATGATTTTACGCATAAATTAGCATAATTAACTCTTTGTCCGCCGTGCACGGAATCCCCTATTGCCGGATTAATTCTGTGGACACCAGAAATTGGTGCTCTGGATTTGCATGCGTAGTTTACATGGCTTTAACGTTTTTATGCTTTTTCCTACAGAAAAATGTTCTACAGTAAAGTTGTATGAAATTAGCTTTCTATTGATGTATATTTCATAAATATTTACTCATGGTTAGAAGATATATCTCTGATCAATGGAAACCTTCAAGTTTCAATTGGCAAACTATAAGTGTACAGGCTATTCATTCCCAGATTTTTACAAAATATGAGAACAAGCTACTTATAACCCCTTTGTCAAAGAAAAATAGTAAAGGCCCAATACTCTAAGCCTAGGCTATTTTTTTTCAATGGCAAGGCAGGAAGTGCAGCTTAGGGAGCTTAGCTTTTGTGATTGATAGCATTTTATAAATCAATGTAATCGGATTGTCATGAGATTTGTGCCGATCGGCGTACTTGGCGAAGCAGCAAGTGTGCCAATCGGCGAACTTGGCGGACAAAGAGTTAATGAGCAATGAGATTTTTCGCAGAATTTGATATTATAGTTTTGTAGATAATGCCATGGGTAACGCGCATGCCAATTTCCGTCGCGATCGCGCGATCAACGGCCGAGATCATAAGGGGGGCTGAATCACCCCCCCAGTCTTCTTAGGCATCGAAATAGCCCAGTCTATTGGGGGTTAAATATTACTCAAGAAATCAAAAACAATACGTCGCATTTTATGGTTATGACTCTGATTCACTTTGCGGTGTTCCTCAAGGCTCCATCTTAGGCCCACTATTATTTTTACTATATGTCAATGACATTATGAATACATCATCCATTTTATCTTTTGTATTATTTGCTGACGACACAAATATATTTTTCTCATTAAAATCTTATTTCCTCATGTATTTTGAATCATGAAATAAATAAAGTATCACAGTGGTGCAAAGCTAACAAATTATCTTTGAACACACAAAAAACTCTTTACATGAATTTAAAACATCATTCTCATATTTCGAACACTCAAATTCACTTACAGAATGATGGCAAGTCATTAGAACGGAAAACTCACTCTAGATTTTTAGGGGTTATCATAGATGAAGCGTTATCTTGGAATGAGCATCTCTATCATATCATAATGTGTATTTCGAGAAGCATTGGAATTATTTCCAAGTTAAAATTTATTTTGCCTCTTAAAACTTTATTCCTATTGTATAATTCCTTAGTACTCCAGTATAACCTACAGTATTGTAACATTGGGCAAATTGTGGCTCTACAAAGCTGACTTCTATTTTTAAATTACAAAAGAGAGTTATTCGCATTTTTACAGGATCGCATAACTTGGCTGGGATTCGAACACACAACCCTCTGTTTCAAAGTCAGAAGATTAATCCACTGGGCCACAACGCTCCATATATTGTACACATTATGGATTTTTTTGTATATATATTGCAAACAATGTAAATTATATTTTGGACAATGTATCGTGAACGCAGAAATAAAAATAAAACAAACAAACTTACTTTTGTCTATTTTAACGGCGATTGATGGCTTTCCTGTTGGGAAACACCCACTATTTGGTCGTCTGTTAAAATGAAAATTCAATAAAGACCCCCTAGGCCAAAGTATAATTAAACTTATAATTATATATAATTATATCTATTATCTTTCTTCATTCCCAGAGAATGTCCTTACTTAGTTTAAGTCAAAAGTAACTAGCATTAATGACTCTTGTTTCCAACCAACAGACACAGTCTCTTGTGTATCTTGACATTTGTTCAATGCACATTTCCAAAAAATTTGTAGTTTTTCATGTTAAGGAACTACTTTAAAAAGATTTCAACACCCCAAAAGGGTATCAACACACAAAATAGTAAAAATTACCAGCGTACCCCGCTTATACTAAGCTTTGTGTTTTGTCTACTCTCAAAGAATATATTAAGCATACTGAACTTCTGAGTAAAGAAAGTAAAGAAACAAAGCTTTTCATCTCCTCAAGAAAGCTGCATCAGTATGTTACTACATGTACTTTGGCTAGGTGGATGAAAGCCTTCATTTCTGCATCTGGCATAGATACAAACATTTTTTCTGCTCATTAATAGTTTTTTGTAGTGCATCAACATCATTAGCCTTTTCTCAAGGTGTCACCCTAAATGAGATTATGAAGAGAGCTGATTGGTCTAACGCTAGGACATTTGCAGAAATTTACCTAAAATCCCCAGATTCTAGTTTGTTTGGTGTTACGATTCTGAACATTGCAACAAACAGCTAGATTATCATTATTATGTAAACTCTATTATAAAATCAAGTGTACTTATATACGAGGAGTTATTTCTGTTATTATGATTACTTTTGAAGAAACAAGTAAGAAAGAAAGGAATTGACAAAAAGAATAAATAAATGTAAATCTAACTTTTCCAGTTTTTATAAGACATTTTATGTCTATGCTTGACTTAAAAAAAAAAACTCAGTCTCCTATTAAAATGCATGATTTTAATACATCATTCCATGTTTTGACATTATATTGAGACTACATGAATTTAAGTCTGGAATTAAGTCTGGAATTCAAATACCCTTGATCCTCGTTCTTTCTGACTCATTAATATGCAAATGCAGCCCGCCGTGGACAATAGATAGTATTAATAAAGAGGCTTTAATAAGAGGAAATTATAATTTGTAAACAAATTTTCGGCATTACTCCTTTGTGCTTAAGATCGCATGCTCGATCTGTAATGAAAATCACAAGTGTACAAATGTCCTTAAACACGCTGTAATCAATTTCACGCATGGGTGGTTTCAGTTGTTGCACAATGTCTCTCGCATCACTGCACATCCTGAAAAGTGGGCCCCGAGGGGTATCAGCTACCGACATGAAGTGGTAAAAACAAATGTCTGAGTGTCTTTCAGGCAGTTCAGTAACGAGTGTGACCACCTCCTGCATCAATAACGGCTTCACAGCGCTGTCTCATGGAGCTGATGAGGCGATTGATGTCTCTGACGTCCAGTGCATCCCATGCAGCCTCCAGAGCCACACCCAGCTGCTGCAGTCCAAGTGGATGGGCTTCGAGCTGCTCGAGACTCCTCCCCATCATGTCCCAGACGTGCTCTATCGGGTTTAAGTCCGGGGACCTCGCTGGCCACTCCATACGCTCAATCCCCTGGCCCTCAAGGAACTCGGTCACCACCCTAGCTCGGTGGGCACGGGCATTGTCATCCATGAAAATGATGTTTTGTCCCACATTTTCTGCAAATGGCACCACTATAGGTTCAAGGACCTCATCCCTGTACCTCACTCCTGTCATTGCTCCCCCTGGGACCACGTAGAGACGAGTACGGTTGGCGTAGGTGATGCCTCCCCACACCATGACGCTGCCTCCCCCATAACGGTCATGTTCTGCAATACAGGGGTCTGCAAATCTCTCTCCTGGTCGCCTCCAGACTCTCGAACGTCCATCATTGTGGTCAAGGGAAAATCTGCTCTCATCTGTGAACAGAACTCTACGCCATTGCTGTCTGGTCCATCTGACATGCTCCCGGGCCCAGTTGAGACGAATTCTTCTGTGAGCAGGGGTGAGTGGGACACACTGAGCTGGCCGTCTGGCATGCATATTGGCTCTGTGAAGTCGGTTACGGATTGTTTGAGTGGAAACAATCACTCCAGTTGCTGCAGCGAAGTCATTGTTGAGGCGGCGTGCACTGTGAAAGCGGTTGCGGAGGCTGAGATTCGTCAAGTAGCGATCATCTCTAGGGGTTGTCGAAACTGGTCGGCCACTGCGGGGTCTCTCGGAGTATAGCCCTGTCTCTCGGTGTCTTTGATTTGCTCTGCTAATGACACTGTGTGACACGCCCAGGGGTGTGAGTGGTCACAAATTAAAAGATCTGAAAAAAGCCGAAGAGTGTTGAAAAAGTCTGAAATAGAAAGAGCTCCCATACTTTTTGTACAGAGGAAGGCCAAAAATAAGCTGAAATTAAGCTGAAAATCAAAACAAAAAAATCTGAAATCAGATAAAAATCTGAACTCTCACACCCCTGGACACGCCCATCATTCTGGCTACTCTTCGCTGACTGAGGCCAGCTTCAAGCATCCCTAGGGCTCTGGCTACATCTGTTTCACTTAGGTGGTGTCTTGGCATTGCTGTTGTAGGCAAGTTGTTGATTGTACAGACTAAAGACGGAAAATGCTTTGGAAGACACTTGTCTTATGGCCCACTGCAATGATGCCAGAGACATCATGAAAGAACTGCATGTGTGAAATTTATGTCATTGTGTTTGATGGCATTCTGGACAGCTGTATCTTGGCATTGCTATTGTCAGCAAGTTGTTGATTGTAGAGACTAAAGACAGAAAATGCTTTGGAAGCCACTTTTGTACGGGCACATTGCAATGATGCAAGAGACATGAAAGAACTGCATGTGTGAAATTGATTTCATTGTGTTTGATGGCATCCTGGACAGCTGGATAGCAATGCCAAGACACCACCTAAGTGAAACAGATGTAGCCAGAGCCCTAGGGATGCTGGAAGCTGGCCTCAGTCAGCGAAGAGTAGCCAGAATGATGGGCGCATCACACAGTGTCATTAGCAGAGCAAATCAAAGACACCGAGAGACAGGGCTATACTCCGAGAGACCCCGCAGTGGCCGACCAGTTTCGACAACCCCTAGAGATGATCGCTACTTGACGAATCTCAGCCTCCGCAACCGCTTTCACAGTGCACGCCGCCTCAACAATGACTTCGCTGCAGCAACTGGAGTGATTGTTTCCACTCAAACAATCCGTAACCGACTTCACAGAGCCAATATGCATGCCAGACGGCCAGCTCAGTGTGTCCCACTCACCCCTGCTCACAGAAGAATTCGTCTCAACTGGGCCCGGGAGCATGTCAGATGGACCAGACAGCAATGGCGTAGAGTTCTGTTCACAGATGAGAGCAGATTTTCCCTTGACCACAATGATGGACGTTCGAGAGTCTGGAGGCGACCAGGAGAGAGATTTGCAGACCCCTGTATTGCAGAACATGACCGTTATGGGGGAGGCAGCGTCATGGTGTGGGGAGGCATCACCTACGCCAACCGTACTCGTCTCTACGTGGTCCCAGGGGGAGCAATGACAGGAGTGAGGTACAGGGATGAGGTCCTTGAACCTATAGTGGTGCCATTTGCAGAAAATGTGGGACAAAACATCATTTTCATGGATGACAATGCCCGTGCCCACCGAGCTAGGGTGGTGACCGAGTTCCTTGAGGGCCAGGGGATTGAGCGTATGGAGTGGCCAGCGAGGTCCCCGGACTTAAACCCGATAGAGCACGTCTGGGACATGATGGGGAGGAGTCTCGAGCAGCTCGAAGCCCATCCACTTGGACTGCAGCAGCTGGGTGTGGCTCTGGAGGCTGCATGGGATGCACTGGACGTCAGAGACATCAATCGCCTCATCAGCTCCATGAGACAGCGCTGTGAAGCCGTTATTGATGCAGGAGGTGGTCACACTCGTTACTGAACTGCCTGAAAGACACTCAGACATTCGTTTTTACCACTTCATGTCGGTAGCTGATACCCCTCGGGGCCCACTTTTCAGGATGTGCAGTGATGCGAGAGACATTGTGCAACAACTGAAACCACCCATGCGTGAAATTGATTACAGCGTGTTTAAGGACATTTAGGACAGTTGTACTGAGGTATTTCCAGAAATAAAACACTTTGTATAAAATCTTTATGTATGTTTTAAAAAGTGGTCCTTAACTTTTTTTGAGTAGTGTAATTTGAAATAAAACTTTTGGGAAAAATGACATTTTAGCCAAAATATGTATTGGAATACATGGAAAAGTAGTCCTTGCCTTACATCACTATGACATCCCATATGCGGCCAATTTGAAGTCTCAATGAGTATAGTGATTACCAATATTTACAACTTTTAAAAATTCATAACTTTCTTGTTGTTTGTCCAATATTGTTCAAACTTTCACTTATCAACTTGTCTGATTTTTCTTTTCCTTATAAAAACAAGTTTTTATTTGGGTTGGATTCCCCTTTAAATCTAAATTTTTTCATTGTTATTTGTTGCAGTATCGTAACAGATTAGAATTCTATTCATGATAAAAGAGGTCCCACCCTATTTTCACAAATGGAAATAATTTTCATCTTCCCTCTCTTCCATAGTGTATAGCACAGAAGATGACAAAATCTTTGTAGACGGGTCAATATATGGTTTGACCCGGAACAAATTGCAACAAATTATTTTTCAACTGTTTCTGACAGTATTTGACCTCAGGAATAACACACTAAAAATCTACCAAAATCTGCATATATGGGAAAATAGTTATTTTCAAGATGGCATCCAAGATGGCCGCCATTCACTGAAAATTGATATAACTCACTCATTATCCACCCTAGAATCCTATTTGTATTCACATTCCATGGTCCAGTGGGTAAACAGATATATTGATACAAGTTAGAGTGAATATTAGCACTCCAGGGTACCAGGAAAATCCAAGATGGCGCCAAAAATGGCTGCCGTAGGCTAAAAAAAAATGTATTACTTACTTAAGAGCCTTTAATTTGTTTTTTATTCGGTGGTTTTAATGGTAAAGTAGTACATCAGGAAAATTTACAAGGACAGCCAGAGGTCTGGTGTGTCCAAAAATCCAAGATGGCTTCCAAAATTGAGCTTAAAATGGCTGTTAATACTTAAAATGGACATAGCTCATGTCATATCCACATGGGAGATATGATTTTGGTGTCTAGACCATGGTTTTAATGGTCAAATAATACATTGGGACAAGTTACAAGGACAGTCAGTGGTCCAGTATGTTAAAAAATCCAAGATGGCTTCCACAATGGAGTAAAAAAATGTTGTTGCTTCTTAAAAAAAACCCAACATAGTTTGTTCAATATTCGGGAATGTGATTAATGTGCTTATACCATGGTTTAATGGGTAAAATAATACATTTGGGATACGTTACAAGGAAGATAGGTGGTCAAGTATGTCCAAAAGTCCTCAGTGGCTTTAAAAAAATAGTATAAATTAGCCGCTGGTATTTACAAATGGACATCGTTCATTTAATATCCGTCAAGAGCATGTGATTTTGATGTCTATACCATGGTTTTGAAAGTAAGAAAATTAGTTACAAGGACAGTCAGTGGTCCAGTATGTCAAAAATCCAAGATGGCTTCCAAAAAATCGGAGTCTAAAATGACTGCTGTTATTTTAAAAATGGACATAGTTCATTTAAAATCCACCAAGGAGACATAATTTCGGTGTCCACACTATGGTTAAAATAATACTTTTGGACTGGTTACATTGATATGCAGTTGTCCAGTTTGCCTAAAAATCCAAGATGGTTTGCAAAAAATGGCATCTAAAACGACTCATATGACTCAATAATAGTTTTCCAATACCTATCTGTAAGAAATAATGTTGGTGCCTAAATTGTGGTATGAAGGGTCAAATAATACATTCGGACAAGTAACAAGGATAGTTAGTATTCCATTTTGTAAAAAAAAAATATGGCGAATTCTAAAATTTCATCAAATGGGTGCTGTTACCAACTCATGAAATAATATGATAACTTATTCCCATGCATTAAAGTGTAGGCACCAAGATTACTTCTCACAGGTGGATATTGTATGAACTATGTCCATTTTTAAGTAACAGCAGTCACTTTAGAACCCATTTTTTGAAGCCAACTTGGATTTTAAGGCAAAATGGATAACTGCTTATCATGGTAACCAAACCAGTCCCAACGTAGTTTTGACCCTTGAAACCCTAGTGTAGACACCAAAATAATATCCCCAAGGTGTATTTGTGCTGTTCTATATCTACTTTTAAATAACAACAGTCATTTAAGACCCCCATTTTTGAAGCCATCTTCGATTTTCGGACATACCTGACACCTAACTATCCTTTCAACTTAACCAAATGTATTACTTGACCCTTTAAACTCTAATGTAGACAGAAAAATCATACCTCCAAGGTGTATTTTTAATAAACTATGTATACTTCTAAGTAACAACAGTCAATTTACACCCCATTTTTTTAAGTCATCTTGGATTTTTTAACATACAGACAACTGACTGGTTTTTTAACTTACCCTAGTGTAGTACTTGACCCTTTAATCCATGGTTATTAAAGACACCAAACTCATATTCCCCAAACAGATATTGAACAAAATATGTCCTTTCATAAGTAACGTCAGACTTTTTTTAACTCATTTTGGAAGCCATCTTGGAATTTTGAACATACAAGATCACTGACAGTTATTGTAACATGTCCTTATATACAGTGCGTATTAAAAAAAACGGGACAGATTTGAAAAGTCTATAAAATTTTAGTTTCAAATAATGATGTCTATATTTTGGTGTTAATATATGCTCTAAGGTCTTATCTTTGAAATGCAATTTAAAAAAATAAATTTTATTCATGCTTGACCGAACACGGGACGTTTTTGTTGGGGGTTCAAAAAGAGGCTTGCGCCAGAATTGCAGAATATGTGTAATACAATGATCAGACTTCTTGCTAATCAGGAGACTTCCTTTTGACCTTTTCATTATCTGTGCCACAATTTTCGAATTATGTTGTCAAATTTCATTTACAAAGTTATTTATTTAATTGAATTATTTTGTTTTTTCATTTAAACTTCTCTTACCTTTTAATTTTCCTTCATAAGTAACTGAGAAAAGAAGATTTTTTTTGTTAACCCAAGCAAGAAGATTTGAATTATTAATTGGGAAAACTTGTGATTATTCAAATCGTTTTATTATGTGAAACAAATTATGTTATGTACCTTTAAAAGACATGAATCTATTTTTCAATGGGTCATTAATTCGTTGACCAAGTTTAATTGATTGACAGGAAACACAGGAAGGGATTCATGTCTTTCAATGACAATGGTGTATTGAGTCAATTTTGAAGGAGCTAGATATGGCAGATCGGGTAAAATGTATTAAAAAGTTGTGAGCGAGCGAAGTGAGCACACAAATATTCCCACTTTTTTTAATTACAATATCAAATTTTGTGATAGATTTTGACATAATATTCAGCAAATAATATCATATTTTACTTTCTATCTTTCCTTTTATTTCCTGTCCACTTTTTTTCTTGGTCATGATTTTTTTTAATTGAGGGGGGGGGGGAGCAACCCCCGAGCGCCCGCCCATCTGTGTGGCTTTGTTCAAAAGGCACCATAACCTTTGTAGCACATAATGAAAGGATTTGAATAAAAAATCCATGCTCTCCCATAATTCGGTTGAAAAAAATAATTTTAGCTTGAAGAAGGAATATTCAAAGCTAACAGAGAGCATATTAAAAAGAAATAACAGAATAATTCAATCAAATAAATAGATCTGAAAATGAATTTTGACCGCATGATTTGAAAATTATGGCAAAGATAATGAAAAGGTTAATAGGAAGTCTGCTAATTAGCAAGAAGTCCAATCATCATATTACTCATATTCTGCAATTCTGGCGCAAGCCTCTTTTTGAACCCCCAACAAAAACGTCCCGTGTTCGCTCAAGCATGAACAAAACTACATTTTTTTAATAGCATTTGAAAGACAAGACCTTAGAGCACCGATTAACACCAAAATATAGACATAATAATTTGAAACTAAAATTTTATAGACTTTTCAAATCTGTCCAGTTTTTTTTGATACGCACTGTATAATTTTACCCTTGAAACCATAGTTTAGACACCTAAATCATATCTCACAGGCAGATATAAAATGAACTATGCCACTTTTAAGTATCAGCAGCCATTTTAGAATCAATTTTTGGAGGCCATATTGGACTTTTGGTCAAACCAGACCACTGACTGTCCTTAACTTGTCCTAATGGGTCATTCCATCTGGATTCACCCAGTGGTTGCACCCGACCGTCTCAGAATTCGTTGTAATTTGGTACACATAAAATTCACCATGGCCCACGCACAAAACCAAAAAAAATAAGTCCAATTGGTCCGTCGGTTCTCGCACTACGGCCCGCCCTTTTCTCCTTGTTTTGACAAAAATGGGCATGACCTTCAACTTTCAATGGCCACTGCGTCGTAATGTGTTGACCAATTTTCATGAAACTGGTACCATTTATTAGGAAATTCAGAGAAGTTCCAAAACATGCATCAAAAAATGTATTGGAGCGATTTATAAGGTCGTGACCTTTGACCTTTACTTTGACCTTGAATTTGACCCCCGGACAAATAATCTTTTAACTTGATTTTCGTGTATGTTAATTATTAGTATGATATTGACAAAATATGTTAAAACCAATGATGATATTTTATTTCTTCACCTTTAAAAACTCTTCCAAAGATACCATGAAATTTCACTCTACTCCCACATACTGATATTCATGTTAGTAAAAGTGTTGGCCAGTTACATGATTTCTTCCAATCTTAAGTTACGTATGCAAACACATGAAAAGAAATTAAGCTCATCAGTTCACAAATGAAACATTAAACATTTATGCTCATGAAAAGGTATCTGTTTAGGCATTTTGATGTTCAGCAATATATATCATATATATATATATATATATTCTTGTTAGTAAAGTGTTTACTTTTATCATCAAATTGTTGAGTATATGCCTATTTACTAACAAGAAGATATATATATATATACAGCTTAATAGAATGCTAATTATACTTCATTAATAACTTGTATAATTTAGGAATTATATGTGCCTAGGTTAAGTTAAACTGAAGTTATCGCGTTTACAAGGACTGCAGAAGGTTAAGATTAAAACATGCCACTGTGACCATGACCTTTGACCAGTGTAGCTCAGTCGGTTAGTGCGCATGTTTCGGATGAGATCGTAGATCTCAACGTGAGGGGTTTGAGTCCCGCTCATGCCGAAACGCGTCTAACAAAAAAGTCTGATGCTATAGCGTTGTGTGTTAGCGTGCCTCACCACTGTATTCAGTGCAGGTGTGAATGCAGTTGGAAAACACTCCGTCCATCGGAAAGGACGCGAAGGTTGATCCCGTGTATAAGAGAGTCACAACCTGTGCACGTTCAAACCAATACACTATTCGTCAAAGAGTTGGGTGTTCACCCGGTGTATTGCACCTGCCGGTCCCGGCAAAATTCAGGTCAAGTACCCGATGCGTTTATGCCCAGGAGGGCCCTGCATCGTATACATCCAGATCCAGACCTTTTGACCTCAAAATCAAGAGGCTTCCTGGGATCCATGGTAGTATTATACACACCAAATTATATGAGCCTAGGTTAAGTTAAACTGAAGTTATTGCGTTTACAAGGAAAACTTAACGGATGGACAGACAGACGGACACCGAACCTGATACCATCAAAATAAAGGTTTGCTGAAGCGGTGACATAATATTTGCTCCGGTGACAATTGTTCCTGCCTTTATTTCGTCTATAAAGATATAGGGTTAGGGTTGCAATAAGGTTTTATGCTATGTTTAGGGTTAAGTTTAGGATAGGGTATAGTGGTAAATCCAGGATTCAAGTTGATCATTCTATTTGTTTGTTAATTTACAGTTGTTGGCGGAGCAAATATCATGGAACCGCTGAATTTCCATACATATTATTTCTTTTCTATTTTATACAGGAACATTGTACTTACTGGCAATCTTTTTCTGTTGGTCTTCTGTAGAACTTTGGGACATATTGCTCAAATTGTTCTTTCGCTTTCAGGTTGCCATGAGCTTCCATAAACTGTTTGAATAAAATATAAAAAAATATGAATAAGCCAACGAAAAAAATGAGCAATACAAATATTTAGGTATACATGACAGGACATACATGTACACCTTACAATGAACTGTTGCCTTCTTTACCTTTTTTCATTTCTGAAAAGGGTGGCTATTAAAGCGTCATTGCCCTAAATCTAATCAAGCATAATAGTAAAAGATTTCATCAAAATCAAGCAAATTAAGAAGGTTAAGACATTTCTAAACTTTGCTAAAATTTCAAAATAAGAGAAATTTTGTTATTTTGCCCCTCCAACCACACATCTGTGCTCTTTGAACATCCACAAACCTAAGCCACTAAAGATACAGATTGAAACATATTAAATGAAAAATATTGATCTTGAAGCATTTCATCAAGACATTTAATGAAGCTCATGATCATGCATCAATACTGACAAGGGAAGGGGCCAAGCTTAAAGAATTGGATGATTTTTAAAGTATTTAGGCTCATACATATGCGACTCAAGAAAATACTTTCTATCTGGGAAAGCCCTTGCATGGAATGCTTGAAATAAGCTGCATTTGATTTGGGAATCAAATATATCTCTGTCAACAAAACTCTCCCTGTTTAGGACATATGTAGAAAGTATCCTTTTGTATGATTCAGAAACATGAACAATTAAGAAGTCCTTAAAAGATAGACTAGATGACACATATACTCGACTTTTAATGAGGGTACAAAATATTAGTGGAGAGATCACAAAACAAAAGATAAAATTTATGGAGATCTTCCACCTATCTCCACCACGGTTAGTAAATGTAGTATAAGATTTGATGGTCACCGTTTCCGTAGTGAAAAGGAAGTGATTTCTGATGTACTTTTGTTGTGCCTCCCTCATAAAACAAGAGGACGGAGACCTTTAAATTTTGTTGATTACATATGTAGGGATACAAATAATTTGTTACATGATTTGCCACCTCTCATGTCTGATTGCAAAGCCTGGTGTACCATTGTTGATTCTTTGTTGAATGCATCCGATTTGTAGTAGTGTAGTGTACACATGATATCCTCTTGAAACGTTAGAACATAGATTAGTGACAAGGGTTTGAAATGGTTTAAGTCATATCTTTTTGGTTGTAGCCATCTTGTCATTATTGGAAATAAGCACTCAACCTTCCACTCTTTACCTCAAGGCATCCCACAGGGCTCTGTGTTGATTCCAATCTTATTTCCACTATATACTTCCCCTCTAGAATCAATTGGGACCTTTCGCAATCCTCACGGACGCTAATGTTAGGGTCCCCTAACACAAAAGTTAACGCTTAATCATACACTTGATTTTTAAGATTGATTGTGCATTATAGTCAATGGAATCAAACGTAGAAAACTGCTCTACAATCAATGCTAAGCTTTGTGTTACAGGAGGGTTACAGGCCCTACAGATCTGCTTTTCGTGTGCAAAAAATCCTTTTCCGCGACACCCGCACCATACATGCATGTATATTACGACTGATGGCTGGAGATATTCGAAATGCAGGACCTAAAATAGATTATGACATGGATAAGAAAGTGGTTTTTCAAACAAATCGAGTACATATTGAGTGAGGAAAACTTACTGAATGAAGGCTTAGATATAGATCATTACAGTCCATCGAATCGATATTACATTTAATGTGGATTATTGGTGGATCACTGGCAATTGATTTCATTGGGTCAGATCAACTTCTCCAGCCGAACATTTCGCATGCGTTGATATGTGTGCACAGCATATGCAATACGTTTGAACTGGTTTCTTTTTGTTTCTTTTGTTTCTATTGTTTACTCCTTCTACACAAACGATATGCCTCTCGCACACGATATAATGGGCATTATGTTTTACTTTCTCCAGAAATGGGGGATTAGATTCAAATTCCGGGGGAACCACTTCCAGTGATGAGTGGATACCAGGCACGACCATGGGGTTTCGAAAAGGACCCTAAACAAGGGAAGCAATTCTTTTCCAGATTATGAAAATGCGTCGCTTAACAAGTATTTGGCTTGTGAAACCCTACAAGTATTGGATATATATCCCTTTTTTCAGCATTTTAAACATCGTTTTGACACCCTTATAACGTTACATAGTCCTATACGTAAAGTACCTGCCCACTCTGTCCCCTTTTACGCGTGGTCGCTCCTGGTATCCACTAATCAATGGAAGTGGGCCCCCCGGGCGGCCTCTCGAGCTCTAGGAGGAGTCAAATGTGGCTTTGGAAAGTCGTCCTCAATCGGATACATCGCTGTTACCATAGTAGCAACCAGAATTTTGCACACGAAACGCATATTGAATGTTTCCGTTGCAGATGCGAAACGAAAAAAAAATATCATGTCACACAATTCGCATTGCAGGACAGAGTTTTACGACCATGACGACGGGCCCAAAAGTCTCTTCCAAAATCAACTACCGTCGTAAATAAGCGTGCGCGTCCTCAAACGAAAGGTCGGGAATAATAGATATATAGTGAATATTATAATAGAATAATAGAATATAGTGAGAAAACTCTGTATGCAGATGAACTGTTCAAAAGTCTCACTCATGTCATATCCTCAAGTGAAATCAAAGGGATTCTGAGAATCGGGGGACTTTGGCGTTTGTACATTATGGACCAAAATGCACGAATTTGGCTCATTACCAGTGGACTTAACCTTCATCATGCAAATGTACGTGTATATGACACGAACCCTTTCCTATCAGATGGGCAAGAGGGTAATTTACGCCTTCTGATAAAAGACATACCACTGTCGGTACATGAGTCTGTAATCACTGACGAGTTGGAAAGAAGAAATTCCAAAGTGACAGGAAAAACTTTCTATCAGAAATTGAGAGTAGATGGTCATCTCACAGATTGTTTGACTGGAGACCGTATTATATACAAACTCCTCTCCCACAAGCAGTTAAGTTTGGACACTTCAAGGGGAGAATTTTCCATCCTGGGCAGACAGATTCAGCAAACAAGACATGCTCGAAATGCCTGCAGTCAGGGCATTTGCGTTCGTCATGCGTGAGGTAGTCTGCCGATGTTGTAAACAAACCGGGCACATCGAAGCTCGCTGCCCAACTCGCGACACACCCACCGTTTCGTCCAATCAGCGGCCAGGAAACGTCCAGTCATCGCGATGGTCCCTACAAGCAGATACCCAGCGCGTGTTACAGCGACGCTATGAAGATCAAGAAATGGATAGCATCCCTTACGATTGATTCCCCCAACATAGTCTTCATTTACTGACCCTAAATGACCTTTGACCTTGGTCATGTGACCTCAAACTAAGTCAGGATGTTCAGTGATACTTGATTACTATTATGTCTAAGTTTCATGAACTAGGTCCATAAACTTTTAAAGTTATGATGACATTTACAAAACTTAACCTTAGGTAAGATTTCAATGTTGAGGCAGCCTCCGCCAAAAATGACATTAAAAAAAAAAATCAATTGTTTCGGTATTAGCCTGAAATGATAATTACTTAAGATTATTGCATAGTGAGTTCCATTGATGAACACCTGTGTAGCGAATAGAATGTTTGAAATAGGAATAGGACCACAGAGATTATTTCTGTAACTATGAAATGAACAATTGATTTTAAACATATTAATGAAATCCCTCTGTTGTACTTGAACAAGCTCATATACATGTACTGTACAAGAATAATTTTTAGATTAAGAATGAATGATTGACTGGGACTACAGAGGTCACTCTTTGTTATCAATTTTACTCTTTGTGCTTGCTTTTTTGTAAAATATAGGGTTTCTTCAGATTGGTCTTATCCCATGTATCTCATTACAATAAGGTGTGGCAAGATTGTGGCATTATAAATGTTAACTAATATTTTACTGGGTAAAAAGCAATCGGTCGCTGAGTATGGTCGGAGAGGTACTTCAGCGACCGATGCAAGCTTGATGTGAAAGCACATCGTACTAGGTGACCGATCAAAATGCCCCATTTATCCTTTGTGACATTAATGAGCATAGAGTAAAATATGTGCATATCAGGACGCGCATAAACTCTCAGTGGCCGATCAGTCTGGCAACTAGGCCTGACCAAATTTTGATGGCAGTGTGAAAGCACGTTTGATCGCTTGCTGGGTACGGTCGCTGCAGCCGTACCCAGTGACCTTGATGGGAAAGCAGTTTAAAAAACATTATTATTTCAAATAACTTTTCAAAAATTAGAAGAAGTGCAACAGGTCTATAATTTTCAATACAATCTGGATTTTCCCTTTTAAACAATGGCAAAAACTTTTGCTATTTTGAGTTTTTCAGGCACTGAACCAGTGCTTAGAATATTACATAACGGTTGAGCAATATAATGTATACATTCTTTAATAATTTTTGGTGATAATACCACAAAAATCTATATCTTATTGTTCGAAATAGACATGAAATGGAATACTTTGAAAATTTGCTTTGCCCAATTTATCGTGAGCCCGGCAGCCACTTTGCAACACCAGATCGACGAGGCTCTATCCCTTTAATCGCTGAACCCCAAACAGGGTAGCAGCAACTCCCCTGTTTTCCCCTAGATTGTTCTTTGGGCCTGATGTTGAAATCATAAAATGATGAAAAGTGGTCTTTTGGCTGGGGTTTGAACTCCCAACCTCCCGGTTGTGAGACGGACGCTCTACCAACTGAGCCAACACACAGCTACCATCAGATCCATTAGCATAAAGTTCAAGATTTAATGAAAGAAGACATTTGAATTAATTCATGAACAGTTGCAGGTTTAAACGAAGAAGAATTCACAAGTTGGGACTGAAAAATAATCTTGAAGACTGCGATGAATATACTACTGACTTTGACATTAAAAAAAAAAAAATTAATAAAATATGAATTCAACTGGTTTGGAATATCGAGCTTGGATGAAAAATTCATATTTTCAAGATACATTTGCTTCGCCACCGAGATACCTAACTGACAGATTTTCATTTTATAACCATTCATATAATACACGGTCAGGTCTACTAACTTTGAATATTCCATTGGCAAAACTGAATCTGTAAAGAAAACTCTCATGTTAAGGGGGCTTCATGTTAGAACTCACTCAACTACAATAATGTAATACTACTACCAGTTTTAAAAGGGCATTAAAGGGAAATAAATGACAAAGGGGAGGGATTGTGGGTGGATATCTCACCTTAGTTTGCAATTTATTTTTCTTCTGTTTTGTCTACATCACAACCCAGTCGTCAACTGCAGGCACAACAAAACTGGCGGTGGAGTAGCATTGTTTATCTCCTCAACCTTAGAATATCGTGTTACACCTGATCTGAATGTAATGAATCAGTCTCTTGAAACAGTTTTTGTTGAAGTGGTTATCCCTGGTCAAAGTAATTTTATTGTTGGTGTTGTTTACAGACCACCCCAAAGTAGTGTTGAGAAATTTACAGATGAGCTACAAGATCTGCTGTCAAATCCTGTACTTAATGGCAAGAGGTTTTGCTTGTTAGGTGATTTCAATGTAAACCTTATGCAGTATGGTTCCAATGCATCAGTGAATGGTTTTTTAGATACTCTTGCTTCTTTTAATCTTGTCCCGCTTATCAATAGACCAACGCGTGTAACCGAAAATACTTCAACATTAATAGACAACATTTTCTCTGTTGGTCAACCATCAATAAAATCATCGATCTTAATTTCTGATATTTCAGATCACTTTCCAGTAATTGCTTCTTTTCCATTAAGTATAAAAAACTCAAGGAATATGAATGAAAATATTTTTTCTCGTAATTTTGGCTTTGAAAATATGCAAAGGTTCAAGTGTGATTTAAATGCATCCGATTGGAGTGTTGTTTTAAATGAGTCTGACGTTGAAATAGCTTACAGTAAATTTCTTGAATTGTTGACAACTCTATATGAAAAGAATTTCCCTCTCCTAAGCAAGAAACAAAAAGATAGAAGAAAATATCCTCAGATGCCTTGGGTATCCAAATCTTTATTGAAATGTATCAACAAGAAAAATAAACTATTTTGTAAGTTTAAACTAAGGAGAACATTAGGAGCGAAGCAGAAATACTCTTGCTATAGGAATCTTTTAACATCTGTACTACGAGACGCTAAAAAATCATATTATGATGAAAAGTTAAAGTCAGTCTTCAAAGATATGAAAGGAACCTGGAAAATTATAAGACAAACGCTAAATTCAAAACAAAAGAGTCAGGGTCCCTCTAAACTTTTAGTAGATGGGGTTTTGACTGAAGATCATGTACAAATGAGTAACGCTTGTAATCAATTCTTCTCATCAATAGGAAATAAATTGTCATCTAGTCTTCCCGCAAGTCAAAAACTCTTCCATGATTACCTTGGTAATCGACTTCCCTGTTCATGTTTCTTTACTCCTGTCGTTGAAAAGGAAGTGACTGACATTGTTCATAATTTGAAAACAAATAAGGCAGCTGGGTATGATGGCCTATCTAATAAGCTTATTAAAGAAGTTATTGATGTTATTGTTTCTCCTATTACTCATATTCAATTTATCTATTGTACATGGAATCGTTCCTTTGAGTATGAAGATAGCCAAAGTTGTGCCGATTTACAAAAAGGGAAACCCTCAGGATGTTGGAAATTACCAGCCCATCTCTCTTCTTACATGTTTTTCTAAAATTCTTGAAAAGATAATTTCTGTTCGTGAACATGACATTTTTGAAAATTAATAATATTCTCGCTCCTGAACAATTTGGTTTTCGTGAAAAACATACTACTTCTCATGCTCTGTTACATTTTATTGACAAAATTTCTTCCGCAAAAGATAATGGGCTACATACTGTCGGTATATTCCTAGACTACTCCAAAGCCTTCGACATGATTGACCATGACATCCTTTTGTATAAACTATCTTTCTATGGATTCCGGGGTAAGGCTTTGGAGTGGTTCAAGAGCTACCTCTCTGATAGAAAACAGTTTGTATTTTTAAATGGTGTTAAGTCTTCTATGCAGTCAATTACATGTGGAGTCCCACAAGGTTCACTCCTTGGACCTATCTTATTTCTCATATATATTAATGATTTCCCTCAGTCATCAAAAATCCTTTCATTTATCCTGTTTGCAGATGACTCAAGCATATTTTTTTCTGAAAAGAACCCCTGCAATTTATTGCAAACTATCAATTCAGAATTGATTTCTGTTAACGAATGGATTCTTGCTAACAGGCTTTCCTTAAATCTTGTTAAAACAAACTACATGTTATTCAGCAACACCCTAGCAACATTGCCAGATAATATTACAATCAGTGATGTTCAGATTACTGAAGTCTTGAGTACAAAATTCCTTGGGGTACACATTGATAGTAAGCTGAATTGGAAAGTTCACATATCCTATTTATGTAAACTTCTTTCCAGAAATTCAGGAGTCATTAATTCATTGAAGAGTATATTCCCAAAAAATATTTTATGCATGTTGTACTCAACTCTCATTTTGCCTTACTTGAATTATTGCATCATTGCCTGGGGTAATGCTGTTAAAGTTCATTTAGATGGGTTATTTAAAGTCCAGAAAAGGGTAATTAGACTAGTATGTGGAGTAAGTTCACGATCTCACACTAATATTTTGTTTTATGAAAACAAGTTCCTTAATTTACACGACATATTTGAACTCAACCTTGGTTGCATTATGTATCAATTAAATAAAAGAGAACTTCCACTTGCCCTTGATTCATTATGTGTTAGAAATGACCAAATCCATTCTTACTACACAAGACAAGTTTCTTTTCTCCACTTGCCATTGGTCAAAACTAGTTTTCGGCTAAATACATTTGTTTATACAGGGCCAAAATTATGGAACTCTCTTCCTTCTTCATTGAAGCAATCAGTTAGCCTTAGTGTTTTTAGAAACAAGTTAAAGACCGATTTACTGAAGAAATACTTAGATCAGTAAACAAATGCCTGCTTGTTATATCTCGTCTAACTTTATAAATTTTATTCTTCCCACAATTATCTATGCAAAAATAGAGCTCTGCCAATTTTCTTTATTTTCTCCTCTTTTCTTTCTTCTTTTCGAATTTCAGATTCTTAAACTTTAGGTCTAATAGAATGTTTGCATTCTGCATTTCACCTTTTTGTTACTTTTTAGTGTATCTTTTGTAAATATGTATATCTGTACTTTGGTTATTTACTGCAATTTTTTGTTGGCTTGTTCTATGATATTTTAAAATGATTGCTAATGTAAGTTTTAAAAATTCTGGTGGCCTATGGCCCACAAGCTAAGCTTCTTAGTAGGTCACCACGTTTCATTTCCATCTCTTCTCATGGGTGTTACTAATGTTCCATAAAAATTAGTGCATGTATTATGTATATTATCCTGTAATTATTTACTTTTGTTCTTTGCTATTTACTTGTATCCCAATAATTTACTGTTGTTATTGTTGTTTGATATCGGAATTGAAACGAAATAAAGATTCATTCATTCATTCATTCATTCATTCATTCATTCATTCATTCATTCATTCATTCATTCATTCATTCATACATTGTTCCCTTACATGATTTTCTACCTGATAAGCATGTGTGCTTTTTAACAGGGGGTGTGATGCGATGAGGACAGGTGTTTGGAAGGAAGTGTGTGGAGGATGTTTGATTGTGCAGTGTCATTATACATGGATTATTTCTGTAATCAAATAAACTTGTGACTTTCTTATATCTTGCCCTATGATAATGTATTATCTGTATTGGTGTATAAATTATGCTGAAAGTTTTTAACTAAATTTGATTATACAGTAGTAACTATAATATATATATATATAAATGTAAATATGTAAATCTTTCGCTAAACAACCTATCGTAAGTTTACTGTAAATAGTGACAATTATATTTATGATGATGATGATGATGTTGCATACAATAATGTGATGTTAATATACTCCTTATTACCAGCATGATGTTAACCACAATTTATATTTATTATGATGTCTATACCTTGGTGATATATGATGATTGTACGATAATGTTCACACCCTGTTCATGTAATATAATAACAAAACCCTATATACTATGCTTATGTTTATTCTTAAATGACATTGTGTAATTATATTGATCATATACAGTGTTAATAATAAAAATGATGTGATGTTCATATCCTGATACCTGATGAATATGATGATATAATGTTTATAATTCGATGACACTTATTGATGGTTGAAATGATAGTGACCTTAATAATGGCATCATTACCAGTTATTATATTGCTTTTACTATATAACTATCGCCCTTACATACTTAACTGACCCCTTACAGGCTATAATGTTCCATCGGACTCTCAGTCCCAGTAATCTGTAACACACCACACCGCCCTCTCAGGCGCCAAACGACAATTCTTCTGGTCACCGTCCCACCGGACAACACACCGCCCTCTCAGGTCGATGAGAGTTCAGCAATAAAATTACGGTAACTACAACTAAATAATTTTAAATGGTAATCATACTCTAACCACATATGTAAAAGTCCTAAGCCTAATTCTGTAGTACTATAAACACATGCAATACTCAATATTATACCCAATTTATACCTAATTTATATATATGTAAATACTATGTTCGTTCCATCTGATTTTCTTTGTAGGCCTGACGAAGGTCGATGATGGCCGAAAGCTTGCAATAAAAAAGGAAACCTGAGAGCTACGTCTCACTCGTCGTTATTTCTGTCTTCCAAGTTCATCTACACTAAATGATGAGTACCTGCACTACTCGTTGTGCTGAGGGCCCCCTTACATTATTTATATATATATATATATATATAAACTTAATACATTTTTATATATTACCTGGAAAGAATTAGAATCATTTTTGATGTAATTCATGTATTTAGAGTAGGTGCCCTTTACTTTGTATATTTATGGCACGGCCCAAATGCAAATCAGGCCATGCATCTGCTTGGGTTTTCTACCTTGTGAAAATAAAAGTTATCTATCTATTAATCTATATGGAGTAAGGCCAAATCTATGATTTGTGCGTTTAAGAAAGCTAGCCTTCATGCACACAATGTGAGGGACCTTTATCCCATGGGTTCAATATATTATTTCCTTAACAACCAGGGTTCTCATTTTATTACATTGACTGAGTCTTATTTTGTTATGAAATTGCACAACAGAGCTTATTACTAGATTCTGATTATTTCAAAATTTTTAATCATTCACAGACCTACATGTATAATTTGATGAAAAATGTTATATTTACAGTAATAGCAATACTTAATTGTTGGATATAGGTTTCTCATACTGAGTAGAAGAATGTCTTCAGTCTATTGAGGAGGTGTTGAAGTGAAGCAAGACGTAGTCCACAGAAGCAATCAATGTATGCATGCTATATTTCACAAGTGCATCAGTGGCTTAATAGGCCATGCACAAGATCGAGGAGCCACAGCATGTCATTAATGAGAAACTTTAGAAAAAGTAGGGAGAGAGCAAAATTGTTGTCCTTTTCAAACATAGAATTCTAATTTTGGTATAGATTTTGACATAATATTCAACAATTAACATATTTTACTCTTTCATTTCCTTATCTTTTATTTTATTTGTTTTCCTCTGTGGTGGAACTTTTTTGTGGGGGAAGTCCTTCCCCCTCACCCCATCTGTATACACAAGTGCAGTGTATCGTAATCTGATACATTAAGCTCCATAAAGCTTTATTAGATAACTTGGGAGGGGGGTAGGTAGGCTTACTGTGATCATCCATTTACCAGTTTACAAGCCACCGGCCCCTGTTATTACCTCACTGGCAATTAGAAAAAGTCAAATTTGATCTAAACCATATTGTGAAAAGAAAAACTAAGCAGCGACAGGTTTAGAATCGCAGTTTAGTCTGTCTGCACTTGCAAAAAAAACAATAACAGACTGGGCTGATGCCAAGCAGACACAACCTCTACAGCTAGACTTTTAAGACCGGGCTCTCCACAAGCTTAGTCCAGCCTTATTTTCATTTACAGTCCTTTTCAGGACTTCACTCACTTTCAAGAAAATATAATACTTCTAATTTCCTCTTTTCATCCTTTCTCGTCTTTCCATTTCAATCTTTCTGCCTGTGTTTCCATCCCTTCTTCACATTACACATGGTGAACCGTAAACCTTCTCCACATTTAAACTCCACCATGCAAACCTACAAAGATCGTCTTATTTTCATTGTTAACGGGCTTTCTTATTTGAAACTGGATTTTTCCAAATAAATAATTTTATCTCATTGTTCCCGGAGTCTGTTCTGGCTTCACTTCCTGTGTAATGGAGAAGCTTAGTGATTTGTTTCCTTGTATGTAGTATTGACTATACTTCCTCTGACCAGGGAATTCCTATTCCTGCTCTGATAACTTCCCATGCCTACCGCATTTTTTTGCAGTTTAGTTTGTATTGCTCTGAAGTATTTATTATCTGGAAAGCTTCCAAATCCTGAACATTTGGCGATATTTGTTCAATACAATTTCACTAGAATTCAAGGCAATTACATTCATTTGTTTAGTTATTTCCTCTTTAAGGATATTCATAGCATATAATGATTAAGAATATTCCAGAATGTCTCAGTAAAGCTTTGTTAGGCATGCCTATTTAAATGAGAGTAATTTTTGGTATTTCTGAAATGTACAAAGATAAACAATAGAGACTGATACAGAATAGAGATTCCTAGTGGTAGTGGAAAAGGCAATATGATTTGCTATGTTGCTTACATTGTTTATTTTACTGAGGTAATTCAAAAAATCTTCTAATATTAGACTGCTCTAGAAATTGCCAGAATGTTCTTTTTGTAGACAATATTAGAAGCTTCTAGAATAGTGAAAATCTATATAAGCTGGCAGTTCCTTCATCATATCAGATCAGAACTTCAGAGTTTCACACCAGACTTTATGTCAGAGCATAGTTTCTTTCCAACTGGAATACAACATTTATCTTCTGTAAAATTATTTGCACGCCATCAATGACCTGTTTGCAGTTATTTTGAGAGAGGAATTCTCAGTTCTCGAGATCATCAACCTGTTTTAATGAATGCTTTTTAACCCATGGATTGCTGAAATTGACTGTTAATCATCATCAACATCATCTTCGCAGACATTTCAACCTGTTACAGTGACTCTATTATTCATCGTGTTTCAACATCAATTTCATCATCGGCAGCATTGTGGACATTAATATAAGGAACCTTTGCCAGCCAACTTGGACATATCATTTGGAATATACATATGAACTGATCAGAACTGACACTCAAGATATGTAAGATTATTATTTTTGTTTTGTTTAGTGTATGATTGATCTATTTCCTGTAATACAAAAAAGGGAAATCAAAATTCAAACTAAATTTGCATTGTTATTTGTTGCAGTATCGTAACACATGTAGCCTACATTCTAACTCCAATTTGAAATGCAGCAATGGATTACCAAAATTCTGATTTATTAATTCAACAAAGTAAATTAAAAGCAACATACATGTTTTATTATCGTAAAAAGGCCTGCAGTTTCATGAATGTATTGCTTATGCCAACGGTAGCAGAGGCAGATAGAATGACAATATTCAGAACATGTTTCAATAATGTTTGAGTTGCTAGCTAATTAGAGGTTGCATTAATCACAGAGAAACAGGCGCTATTATCTCTGATGCTGTTTGCAACGATATTCATCTTCTCTGCAACTTCGTGATGGTAACAGAGGCTGTCGTAAAGTCTTAGAGGTTGAATTACTTAAGGAGATCAATGCACTAATAACTTTGTTTATAAAGGTAGAACTCTTCTCTTTATCCTGGTGGTGGTCATCTCAGTCTTTAAAGGTTCCATTATTGATGTAGAACAATGCACTACTAACTTACATTGTTTACAGTGATAGACATTTTCTCTTCAACCTTGTGGTGATTACGGAGGCCGTCATGAATTCTTAAGGGTTGCATAATACTGATGGAAATAGACCCCCACTAACTTACGTTGTTTACGATGATAGACATTTTCTCTTCAACTTTCAGTTCAAGGTATCTAAATTGATTCCAAACTCCTAGCAACTCAAAAGAATTTGAAAGCATATTCCAAATGATCACGCATGTTAGCAACTTTGAGAATTGGTATGGATGATGCGTCTCCTCTGCTCGTAAATTGCTCGGAAGGTGCGTCATTAATTTATCTTTCTGAGACTGATCATTCCATTTAATCTAAGAAAAACCTCAGAACATGTTCAAAACAGGTTCTAAATGATCGTGCATTTGGCTGCCTATGCATCTTTGTCAGGAAGATGCATGCAACTGCCAACAAATTTTTTATGTATTCCTCTAATTTTAAATATCTCTGATTTTATTTTGATTTTAGAAGCTAAACTGCCGTTTTGATTTTCGATCCAATTATTGGTGTAACTTAAAATAATTTACTGGAAAGGTTGAGTCTATTACATGTAAATTACAGTCAAACAAACATCTGATCAGATAGACAGAGTACGAGAGAGAATTGGACAATAAAGCACCTTCCTCAGGTGATGATCACCCAAATACATTTATGCCATCTCCTCTAGAAATACAGAGAATCGTAAGGAAGACCCCTTCAAAGTCATGCTCCCTAGATCCTATTCCAACAATTGTAAAGAAAATGAAGACTTGATAGTCAGTACTGATCTTGAGAGTTGTAAATGGTTCTCTGCACAAAGGAAAGTTCCCAGAAGAACGGAAATTTGCAAATCTGCTGAAGCACTAGGCGGTGCTGCACCATCCCGAGTTTGCTCAATCTCGAGATTTTAGCCTGATCGGCCCTCTTCGCGATTAATCTTGAGATTCAAGAAACCCCGTCTCCACCATCGCAAGCTAAGAGCGATTCCTGCTCGAGCGAGGCAACAGGCCGGATATTCCGAGCATGCGCACTTTCGGATCTTGGAGTTTCAACAGCGCGCACTTTTGAACAACTTCCCGCGATATGCAATCAATGTACTCCTTTCACTAGCAACTTCGCCGAATTCGACCGGTGTTATGCAACAATCCTCTCAACTCAGCCGCGCTCAGCGAGTGAAGAAGTGATGTATTCTTCGTTAAATATGATGGTTTTAATGTCATGGCGGAGAAGGAGGCAACGACAGAGAGAGAGGAGGAAAGAAATGCTATTTGCTCACATTTTGCGAAGGGTTAACAAACGAACAATCACAATTACTGGAATCTGTACAAAAACGAGCAATGCGTATAATCAACCCACAATATTGTCGTATACTGAGGCACTCAAAGAATTAAACTTAGAATTGTTATCCGACCGCAGGAAAATCATGTGTGAAAAGCAATTCCTCCAATTGCAAAAGTCAGATCATATCTTAAATAACCTCCTTCCATCAAAAGAGTATATGTATGATTTTAGGAATAGAAAACAATTTCCCTTGCCAACGTGTAAAACAAAGAGGTACAAACAGAGTTTTATCCCCTGGTGTCTGTACAACCTTCAATAACAAGAATAGTCTGTAGCGCATTAGACAATGAGTTTGTTTATTACCTAGTTGAAAGGATCGAGCAGTCTCTTGATGTTATACATACATTTTTATATTTAAATATTGCGTATTCCCAGATTCGTTATGCTCCCTTCCCCTTTTCCTCCTCTTCTCTCTCTCTCTCCTTTTCTTTCTTTCTTTCCTCCTTCCTTCTCCTTTTTCACCCCTTACCTTTTTCATACTCCCCCTCATCTTTCTACTTCCTTTTTTTCAACTTCCTTTTTTCTCTTCTTTTTCTTCTTCTGCTTCTCCTTCATGTTCATCTTCTTTTTCTTCTTCCTTTTCTTCTTCTCCTTTCTTTTTTCTTTCTCATATTCCTTATTACTTTCTCCCCATCTCTTCCTCCTTCCCATCCGAATTACCTATTAACTATCCTAATTTATTCTGAATGATCTGGTTTGACCATTTATAAAGAAATGCGGTTCAGGTTTTTGCCCCCCCCCCCCTGTTTCATGTGAGTATTTTTTCAACTTTGAATAGATATTCTTGTTTTCATTCCCTGCTTATTCTTCATATTCCGTTTTCCTTTTTATGCTGGTTATTTCCCTGTTTGTTTTGGTATTAATGTACAGTACTATATTGTTACATATTTCTCACCAGTTTTTAAATACTTCTTTCATATGTGATTGTGTATTTAATTGTACTACTGTGCATTGTCAATAATCTAACTGTCATGGTTGCAATGAATTAATAAATAAATAACTAAATAAATAAATAAGACGAAACTGCTGGCAGTGTTGTTATTGACTATGACCATCGTCGATAATGAGCGCCTCCCCCCATCGGTGTGGTCTCTCCCAAAATCCATTCACTGGTGGGACACCATA
The DNA here is from genome assembly GCF_037042905.1 of Lytechinus pictus. Lineage (NCBI taxonomy): Eukaryota > Metazoa > Echinodermata > Echinoidea > Temnopleuroida > Toxopneustidae > Lytechinus > Lytechinus pictus. The sequence goes on along the minus strand of NC_087254.1, from coordinate 1,430,032 downwards.
GTTGCTGATTGGGGAAACGATGAACGATCGCGATGTGCTTATGTTTTGACCAAGGCGGAAGTGGAACGCGAATTGCATTATGGACTGACGTCATGAATAAATTACCCCGAGTCCAATCTCGAGTGCGTCTGCACCTGCAAATTAGCGGGATAATTCGTAAAATAGCGCGCTATTTTGCAAATAAACCCGAGTTGACTTGGGATTGCAATCTCGAGATTAATCCTAGGAACTAGCGCGATAATTGCGTCTCCATTGCAAACAATCTCGAGATTTTTCAGATCGGGATAATTTGCCGGATCAGAAATAGCGCGCTAATTTGAAAACTTGGGATGGTGCAGACGGCCCTACTGACACATCTGCAGGACTATGCCATTCATGACACCATGGAGTCTGCCTATAAACAGCTCCAGTGTCAAGACAGCACTTGTAAGGATATCTAATGGCATATTGAGAGCAGTCAACCACAACAAAGTAATCTTAATCATCCTTGTAAATCTGACAGCAGCCTTTGACATGATAGATCAGAAGTCCTCCTTGATGCATAGTTCTGGTCATACATGTATCTTCACTGCAGACAACAAATGGTGAACATCGAAATGGGACTGTGTACAGGGAGGCTCTCTTGAAGTATGGAGTTCACCAAGGCTACATGCTCGGCCACTTCTTCTCACCCTGTACACTGCACCTGAGAAAGTTGCTCATCATGGATTTCAAGTTCATTTCTATACAGATGATACACAACAGTACTACTGTATGTGACCTTTTTCCAAAGGGTAAGAGTCACTATAAAGAGATGACATTGCTGATCTTATTTCACGTCTAACTGCCTTGCAGAAATCCCGCAATGGATGGTAATGAATTTTGTCAAACTGGATAAACAGGTATTAACAGGCATCTTATGTTTAACTAGAAATATATGACATATGATGTACAGATGGCTATTTGGACCAATATTCTTGCCTTCATCTCTGGTGTGTGAATAGAAACTTATATTGAGGGTGCTATTCAGATTGAACAATCAAATTCAAATTTTCTGAAAAAAAATCAATCAATGAAAACAATATAAAGGTTCTAGTAAAATGTTGATATGATAGTCTGTATAGAGGTAGCTAAACCATTTTATGGTCTCATATTGCATTCCATTCTTACAAATCTTATGGTTGAAATCAATTAAAATTTACTTTCAATAAACAATACTTGCAGAACTAGTATAATATAATTCAGTGGTGAATCTTTCCCAATATCTTTCACTGGGATGCTCTTTTTCTCTATTCCTTATAATTACTTTTTTGTCGCATGGCATTATTAGAGAAACAGAAAGAAAAAAAAAGAATTGAGAGAACTTACTGCAAGCTGATCCTTACTCCATTGATCAAGGGGAATACTCTTCGTCTTACTGATCTGAACACCAAGCATACGATGTACAGTAGCACAGTGAATACACAAGAATACACCTAGGTTGTAAGCACCCCAGTCTGAATCCTCTAATAGACACAAGGAATGAGTAAAATATAACAAAGAATAATGCTAGAAAAAAAATGAAAACCTCTTTGGCATGAAAAGGCTGAAAAAGGGTTATTATAAATATAATCACATAAAAAATGGCAAGATCATTGGGAATGGTAAGATAGTGGGGAATGGTATTTAGTTGGGAATGGTAAGATAGTTAGGAATTGTAGGATAGTTGGGAATGGAAGGTTAGGAATGGTAGGATAGTTAGGATAGTGGGGGAATGGTAAGATACATGTAGTTGGGAATGGTAAGATAGTTAGGAATGGTAGGATTTATTTATTTATTCATTAATATATATTAATATATTTATACATGAAATATATATATATTAATTCCACAAAATCTCAAAGTACAATTCATGATAAATCATTTACAGTAGAAATATACATCATCTGCATATGTGCAGTTTTGAAATGTACCAATAAAGTGAGAAAAAAAAAGTGGAGGGGCCTACTAAAAAGCAAAGCTTGTAAGATGTGGACCCCCTATCAAAATTATATTCAAGGATAATATATGATATGAATACATTAAAATTATCAGCAAATTTATATAAATTGATATAGATATAAACACTGTAACACGAATGTATATACACTTTATACAAAATTATATATTAACTTAAAAATAATCAACACTACTGTGGATATTTGATTAAATCGGTATGAATTTAGAAGAAATATTTTTGATGAGTAATTTAAATCGATTGAGAGTAGATGCCTCTTTTATTACTCTGTCCAGAGAATTCCAGATTTTGGGTCCTGTGAAAACTATAGTTTTGCTCGAAAATAGTGTTCTTGCTTTAGGTGATAGTCATTTGACTGTCTGGTATTATATGAATGGAAGGTATTATTTCTCATAAATGTATTTTGTAGGATATTAGGTACACTATTTCTATCTAGCTGATACATGAATTGGAATAGTTGTAAGCAATACAAGTCAATGACTTTAAAGATACGTTGCTGACAAAACAGTTCATCCGTATGAGCTCTAAAGGGCATATTACATATTTTCCTCAGTACTTTTTTCTGAAGTAGAAATACTTTGTTGAGTCTCGTTTGAGAGACATTTCCCCATGCTAGAATCCCATAATTAAGATACGGTAGAATTAATGCACAATGTCAATACAACAAGGAAAGCGCCTGTGAAGAAGAACCTTTTAAAGTTTGTAGATGACTCCAATATTTCTTGCAACAGTTTCGCATGTATTGTTGATATGAGTATTCCAAGTAAGCTTGTTGTAGTAAGATCTAAAAAACTTTTTGCTTCCACTTTTTTAATTTCACTATTATCGAAACGTATTTGATGTGGCAGAAGTATCAATGAATGACTAAAAAGCATGTAACTTGTTCTTTACTGATTCAATGACAGTTTGTTGGCTTTAATCCAATTTGTTACTTTTTACAATTCTGCATTCATAGTGCTCACAAGTAATTGTGGATCATGTGTGTAAAAATATTGGAATCATCAGCAAAGAGAATGAGATGAATTGTTCATATAATGAACATAAAGTGCAAATAGCAGAGGGCCAAGAATACTACCTTGTGGAATTCCACAGGCAACTGGCCTTGTTGGAGATTCTGATTCATTTACGGTACGTTTAGATGTGTAAGATAACTCCTGAACCATTGTAAAGCTGTCCCTCCGATACCGTAATTTAATAGCTACAAGTATTTCATGATCTATTATATCAAATAGTTGGCAACGGTAAGATAGTTGGGAATGGTAAGATAGATAGTTGGGAATGGTAGGATAGTTGGGAATGGTAACATAGTTAGGAAAGTTAGGAATGGTAAGACAGTTAGGAATGGTAGGATAGTTGGGAATGTACGATAGTTAGGAATGGTGAGATAGTTGGGAATGGTAGGATAGTTGGGAATGGTAGGATAGTTGGGAATGGTAGGATAGTTGGGAATGGTAGGATAGTTGGGAATGGTAGGATAGTTGGGAATGGTAGGATAGTTAGGAATGGTAGGATAGTTAGGAATGGTAAGATAGTTGGGAATGGTAGGATAGTTAGGAATGGTGAGATAGTTGGGAATGGTAGGATAGTTAGGAATGGTAGGATAGTTGGGAATGGTAGGATAGTTGGGAATGGTAGGATAGTTGGGAATGGTAGGATAGTTGGGAATGGTAGGATAGTTAGGAATGGTAGGATAGTTAGGAATGGTAGGATAGTTGGGAATGGTAGGATAGTTAGGAATGGTAGGATAGTTGGGAATGGTAGGATAGTTGGGAATGGTAGGATAGTTGGGAATGGTAGGATAGTTAGGAATGGTAGGATAGTTAGGAATGGTAGGATAGTTGGGAATGGTAGGATAGTTGGGAATGGTAGGATAGTTGGGAATGGTAGGATAGTTGGGAATGGTAGGATAGTTGGGAATGGTAGGATAGTTGGGAATGGTAGGATAGTTAGGAATGGTAGGATAGTTAGGAATGGTAGGATAGTTGGGAATGGTAGGATAGTTAGGAATGGTGAGATAGTTGGGAATGGTAGGATAGTTAGGAATGGTAGGATAGTTGGGAATGGTAGGATAGTTGGGAATGGTAGGATAGTTGGGAATGGTAGGATAGTTGGGAAAGGTAGGATAGTTGGGAATGGTAGGATAGTTAGGAATGGTAGGATAGTTGGGAATGGTAGGATAGTTGGGAATGGTAAGATAGTTGGGAATGGTAGGATAGTTGGGAATGGTAGGATAGTTGGGAATGGTAGGATAGTTGGGAATGATAGGATAATTGGGAATGGTAAGATAGTTGGGAATGGTAGGATAGTTAGGAATGGTAGGATAGTTGGGAATGGTAAGATAATTAGGAATGGTAGGATAGTTAGTAATGGTAGGATAGTTAGGAATGGTAGGATAGTTGGGAATGGTAAGATAGTTAGGAATGGTAAGAGAGTTAGGAATGGTAGGATAGTTGGAAATGGTAGGATAGTTGGGAATGGTAGGATAGTTGGGAATGGTAAGATAGTTAGGAATGGTAAGATAGTTAGGAATGGTAGGATAGTTGGGAATGGTAGGATAGTTGGGAATGGTAGGATAGTCAGGAATGGTAGGATAGTCAGGAATGGTAGGATAGTTAGGAATGGTAAGATAGTTAGGAATTGTTATTGTTTAGATCAATGTTGTTCAGGCTTTTTTCCATGGATATACTTGTCTGATTTGTCTTTTTCCTCTATTGATTTTGGTTAGATTCCCCTTTAAATCAGGTTCATGCATATATTGACCCCCCCCCCCTCTCAACCAGTTTTGTCACTACGCTGCCATGCAATTTTTTTTACTGCGCCACTGGCTGACTTTACTTTCAAGTCTGCGTACCTATTGAAAATAAATTTGAGATGCAAGGGTATGCCGTTCTGAAATTTTGCAACATTTTGTAAGTGCATGTCAGATCAAAACTTGCTCAAAAGCGTGATTTCATGTACAAAGTCAAAGCATGTTGTGTTTTCAACAAAAATATCATTTATAAATGTACCATTCTTTTTATTTATTTTAGGCCCCTGACAAAGTTCATAAAAAAACAATAAAAAACCAAGAAATACAGGTGATACTTGATGACTCTTTTGTCTAAGTTTTCTGAACTAGACCAATATACATGTACTTACAGAGTTATGATGGTAATTCAACAAATACCCACAACATGGCCAAAGGCCATTGACCTTTGACCTTGGTCATGTGACCTGAAACTCGCACAAGATGTTCAGTGATACTTAATTACTCTTATGTCCAAGTTTCATGAATCAGACCCATAAACTTTCAAAGTTATGATGGTAATTAAACAGATACCCCCAATTTGGCCAAAGTTCATTGACCCTAAATGACCTTTGACCTTGGTCATGTGACGTAAAACTCATGCTGGATGTTCAGTAATACTTGATTAACCTTATGTCCAAGTTTCATGAGGTAGGTTCATATATTTTCTAAGTTATGACATTTCAAAAACTTAACCTTAGGTTAAATTTTGATGTTGATTCCCCCAACATGGTCTAAGTTCATTGACCCTAAATGACCTTTGACCACTTGATTAACCTTATGGCCAAGTTTCATGAACTAGGTCCATATACTTTCTAAGTTATGCTGTCATTTCAAAAACTTAATCTTCGGTTAAGATTTGGTGTTGATGCCGCCGCCACCGGAAAAGCGGCGCCTATAGTCTCACTCTGCTATGCAGATGAGACAAATAAGAAAGGATGTACAGTGATTAGAGTAAGTAAATGTAAACATATAGTATATCATATTGGCAGACATTTACCTTGACTTTTAAAGTTGCATTAAAATGAATTTAGCCACTTAGTAAAAAGAATAAGATCTATTTGAGAGGCATCTCAAATGGTTTTAATCAGAATAGTCAGGTAGATATGACCAATATTATTGCATGACCGTCAAGTTGGGTATGACTGCGATTTTTATGCTTAAAGTTGCAGTATGGGGTGTCTACTTCATGAATCCGATGGGTGCCACCTGGGCATCCTTGGGCATTTTTTTTATTGATGTCATAGGCCACGCCCACTTTTTCACATACCTCTTAAATATGAATTTCATATTTTAAGGAATAAACATGTCATGTTCGGTATCAAATTAAAGCCAATGAAAAATTAGATGTAAACATAATGGATTACTGGACATTTAAATCATGAATAGGTCAGTTTAAGGTCATAAAAGGTCAATTGCCATGTAAATGTAAGAAATGCATATAATATGGAACATATCATGTTTTAAATACAAACAAGTTGGATGATATTATGTGAATCTATTGGCAAAGATTTAGTTGAGGGTGTGCATATCAAGAATCCGACCAGTGCTACTTTGGCATCTTGAGGAATTTTATTTTTGTGAAGTCATAAACCACACCAGTTTTCTTACATTCCTCTTAAATATTTAGAAACATATCGGCCCGAAGTCACAAACGTGGTTTTGAAAACCCACGGTTGAGTCCATGGTTTATGCAGATTTCTTGTATAAATTACGCTTAATTTGGCGCGTATCTGGCGCGTGTATAAAAAAATGTCCAATTCTGATGCGCGCTTTATCACAGTGCGCCAAATTGACGCCTGTTACCATGGTAAGATACGCTATTTTATGCATGAGTCCACTGTTTTTATTCATGAGTCCACTCTTCAAACAGTGGACTCATGCATAAAATAGCGTATCTTACCATGGTAACAGGCGTCAATTTGGCGCACTGTGACAAAAGCGCGCATCAGAATTGGACATTTTTCATACACGCGCCAGATACGCGCCAAATTAAGCGTAATTCATACAGGATATCTGCATAAACCATGGACTCAACCGTGGGTTTTTAAAACCTCCTTTGTGAATTCGGGCCATCATGTTTGATATCGAATTAAATCAAATTCAAAATAAAATCTACATATATGAATCACTAGGCATGTAAAACTTTTCCAGGGCAATTAAAGGTCATTTTAAGGTTATAAGAGGTCAAACTGGGCCACAAATGTAATTAATGCAACATATAATGTGGAATAATTTATGTTTTGTTGAGGGTGTGTATATTAAGGATGTGACGGGTTCTACCTCCTCACCCTTTGGCAATTTCTATTTTCTGATGTCACAAACCACGCCCACTTTTCACATAGGCCTATAAGTGATTATGACAGAATGTGACAATTTATAGAAGAAACATATCGTGTTTGTTAACTAATTTAAGCTTGTGGCAAGTAAAATGCAAATATACAAATTACAAGAGATTAAATACATGACAAGATCACCTAAAGTACAGTTATGTTTAATGGTAGGTCAAATGATGTCAGGCAATGTAAAAAGATGTAACATAAGTTTGGTATCATATCACCCATTTTCCTCCATGAAATAAAACTGCAGTGTTTTTTCTTTTCTTTTCTGAAACAAGAACATATTATCTATTATCAAGGACACAGCTACTGAATAATTATTCACAAAAGAAAACACTCATATGATATAAAATACTACGCCCATTGACCTAACATGACCTTTGACCATGATCATGTGACCTAAGACATGTGCAAAACAATCATTCATACTTGATTACCCTTATGTCTATGTTTCATGAACTGCATGTGTAGATCCATAAACTTTCTATGTTATGATGCCAATTCAACAAATACCCCCAACACGACTAAAATTCATTGACCCTAAATGACCTTTGATTTTGGTCATGTGACCAGAAACAAGCACAATATATTCAGAGATAAATGGTTACTCTTATGTCCCAAGTTTCATGAACTAGATCTATAAACTTTAAAGTTATGATAATTCCACAAATACCCCCAACATTATCAAAGTTTGTTGACCCTAAATGACCTTTGACCTAGGCCATGTGACCTGAAACTCGCATAGGATGTTCTAGGATTGCTCTTATGTCTACGTTTCATGAACTAGATCCATAAAATGTCAAAGTTATGATGACAATTCCACAAATACCCCCCAAATGGTCAAAGTTTGTTGACCCTAAGAGACCTTTGACAATGGACATGTGACCTGAAACTCAGGCAGGATGTTCAGTAATACTTGATAACTGTTATATCCAAGTTTCATGAACTAGGTCAATATACTTTCTAAGTTATGATGACATTTAAAAAACTTAACCTTGGTTAAAATTTCCATGCTGACGACGACGCCGTCGGAAAAGCGGCGCCTATAGTCTCGCTCTGCTATGCAGGCGAGACAAAAAACAAGCACGATATTTCACTAAATTTGACAAAGTAATCCAGATGTCACCCAATTGCCTAATAGATTGCTCTGGAAATCGTGTTATTAGGTAAATTTAAAAAAGGAACAATTGAAAATAAAATATCACCATATGACAACTCAATAAATACTACACATGAATTTAATTAATTTCAATTTCAAAATAACCAAAAATCATTCTTTAGAAACACAATTTCAAAGTATGTTTGGTCTTTCGAAATATTTCAAAAAATCTTGGGAGAAAATGTCAATTTTAATTTGTATGGATGAACAGTATAAATTAGCACTAAAATTCTAAGTATATAAGCGTTGTCTTTCCTACTTTATAAATAAGCCCTGTATTGTATTAGGCCTAATCTATGACTCAACAGAGCTGGTAGCCATATTGTGTGGCAACAAAGCTTCGTACACCACCCTTTAAAAAAATTTAGCAGATGATGAATTGTGCTTGGAATAACCGGAAGTGAGACAATAGTCAAGTCAGGCCCCCATGAACAAATCGTGCGTGCTGCAATGCGTGCGACCCGTTTTGTCCATGTACATAAACCAATGGAGAAGTAAAAAGAAATCCAAAGTCCGATAAAAGGTCGCATTTTCATCTTGAAAATTTGTGCTTCTAATATTCGTGGTTTTTAAACACATTGCTTCAATTGAAAGATGATTCTACTCTGCAAGTTTTATGTACAAAATTTTTCGATTCGCTTACTTTGAAGAAAAATACAAGTGATCAATTTAAAATCAAGCTACCCACAAATTTGGACAAAGTTGTCAAAACATGAAAACGGCTTCGTCAGAGGTGAGTGAATGCAGAAATACGGCGCCGCACCCAAAGGGTTAATAATTCAAATGCTTATTTACCGGTACTTAATTTTTTTTCAAACTTTCATTGTTTGCTTCTTTGATATTTATATGTTTTAATGCAAATTAATTTCCCAGGATTTAAACTCTCATTCTCCTTTAGATGTAACAGCATTGATGATACACTCACATTCTGTAAACTACACCAAAATTTGCTTCATGAAGAATTTTTAGTGCAGAAATACTTTGTACATTACAATATAGGAACTTTGTACATCCTGTACATGCTATTGGCATTCTTTACACTAACCTCAAACTAACAAGGTCATTAGACAATAGAATTGCACCTACTACAGTACACAATGAATAGTGGGACTGATCAGCAATGTTTTCAAAGTGGCATAGACTTTTGTTCCAAATAAAACTTTTCATTTCAATGTCAATGCTATCAAGGCAGAGCAGGCCTACTGCATAGTTCTATCCAAAAGTTTTGGCTAAAACAGTGTGGTCACTCATAGAGTGCTCTATGCAGTCTTCAGATCAAAAGGAAAAAATGAAATTGTAAGCATCATTGACCAAATATTTTGTACTAAATAAGTTAATGACTGAAATTAAAACACGTAAAAGTTAGATGAATAATTTTGGTTTAAAGGTTAAGTCTACCCCAGAAAAATGTTGATTTAAATCAATAGAGAAAAATCGAAACTAACATAACGCTGAAAATTTCATCAAAACTGGATGTAAAATGAGAAAGTTATGAACTTATGACATTTTAAAGTTTCGCTTATTTTTCACAAAACGGTGATATGCACAACTAGGTGGCATGTGACAGTTGATGATGTCCATCACTCACTATTTTTTTTGTTTTCCATTGTTTGAATTATACAATATTTTTTTTTTTTTTACAGATATGACAATAAGGACCGACCTGACTGAACCATATATTATTAAACAATGCTAATTCCACATGTTCATGAAGGAATTTATTGTTTCATCTCACAATGAGAAAATTATAATTGTGTAAATAACTGTTTTGTAAAATTAAGCGAAAGTTTAAAATGTCATAACGTTCTTATTTTACATGTACATCCCATTTGATGAAATTTTCAGTGTTATGCTTGTTCGATATTTCTCTTTTTATTCAAATCAACTTTTTGTTGGGGCGGACTTGTCCTTTAAATAATGTCATTCTTACATCATTCTGTGTAGGCCCTATGTATGCTCCATGCAGTGCATTGATTAATCAAAATGACTTGTGTACATGAAGGCCAATTATTAAACTAGTTCTAACGAAATTGTGACTTTATTTTTATTAGAAACAAGGTGGTTCACAAACCACGAGTCATGCCTGACTTAACTATCATTTCAAATTTTACAAAAATTTTGTCTCATGTTTTTCATTAAAAATCAAACAAAACAAAACTTTAAAATGTCTGAACTATTATATTTTACAAACGATTTTGATAAAATTTTCAGTGTTATATGCTTGTTTGATTTTTCTCTTGATTCAAATGAACATTTTTCTGGGGCGGACTTGACCTTTAAATAAACATGTGATTATTGTTTTATAGCAATCTGATAGAATCCGGTTTCTGTTTACCCCAAAACAAGGAAATTCAGAGCAGCACACTGAAATTTATCCTCTTACATATATATGTGCACTATACTTTCAAAGTACTGCTATTCATAAACTTGAGCCAGAAATATTTGACAGCTAGAAACCAAACAAGAAGCCTTTGATAAAATACAGTAATGTTTGCACAGCCATTCCAATATTTTATTAAACATTCATCAAATGAACATGCAGAAAACAAGATCAGAAGTCCAAATCTTGGTGGAAATCTAAAACGGACTATTTCCTACAAGCCTTCGACTCATTCGATGAAGGGCATGACTCATTAATCTCACAATCCCACAACACTATGAGCACTACTAATACCACATTGAATTTCAGTCTGCCTTATCACACAACACATGTATTACGATCAGACTTCAATAACTTTACCTTCACCTTGATGGTCAGTTGGTTTCAATAAAAGCAGGAAATTTACAAATTAATACTGGTGGAGATTTGATGAAAACCGTTTAAAATGAGGGAGTTATAAATTTTGAAATTTGTGAATACTTAAGTTTACATGTAAATATGCAAGCTGCTGTCCAATATTTACAGTAAAAACAGAAAATCTCTTTTTATAATGATTAATGACCATCAAAAGTAGTTTTCTCACTAAAGTGGATTTATGATATGTCGCATGATACAATGATTTTCTTTTCTTGAAAGCAGCTATGTCGGGAAAAGTTGTTAGACCTACACATAATCTGAATGCAGATAGAATTAAAAAGCTACACCAAATAAGCAAGAAACAAAATCCATAGTCCAAAGCTGTAGATTCCATCATCATCAAGCTTGCAGGGAAAAACATGATATTTTCATGTGGAAGAAATGACGAAAATGAAAAGCATTATCTGAAAAGCAGAAAAAAAAATTCTGTCTACTATCCCATGGAATTGCAATGCTTCTAACACAACATAATGTCACGGTTTTGAGGCCAATAACGTCCGAGATGTTGAATATATACCTGATTACTCTTCCAAAGGTTCATGAGAAAGATCCTTATACTTTCTAAGTAATGATGATATTTCATAACCTTAACCTTGGTTATGAATTTGATGTTGATTCCCCAACATAGTCTACATGTAAGTCCACTGACCCTAAATCACATTTGACCTTGGTCATGTGACTAGAAACTTGGGTAGAATGTTCAGTGATACTTGATTACCTGTACATGTGTACTGTATGTATGTCCAAGTTTAATGAACTAGGTCCACATACTTTAAAAATGTATGACATTTCTAAAACATAATCTTGGTTAATAAGATTTCAATGTTGATTCCCCCAAGAAGGTTAAGTTCATTGAACCTAAATTACCTTTGACCTAAATCATGTGACTACAGTGTGTAGAAACTCAGACAGGATGTTAAGTAATACTTGATTATCCTTATGTCTAAGATTCATGACTTAGGTCCATATATGTGACAAATCACACCGAAATGAGAGACAAGTCGCAGATTGAATCTCTTAGAAAATTGACAAACTAATAAAATAGTCAAATGTTTGATGAATTTTTAATTTCATTTTCTGATTTCTCAATGTTTCATGTTTACTCTGTTAAAAATGAGTGAAATTGATAACGGGAAAGTGATTAAAAAGCAGTTTTTCAACGAGTGTTTTTTCTCTCGGTCAGCTGCAACTTTTTCTGACACTCGGCACGCTTAACTTAATAGAATTTCGCTCTATACTAAGCTCTACCCCTAGCAGTTGTTGATTGGCAATTCATTAACACGTTGAAGTGATCAGCGGCCAGGCTGTTCACTCGATCGATCGATAAGTCCAGGATACAGTTTTGGAAAGAAACATTGCACTCAATAGGTATTTTGTAAAGCTTGATTTTTGACATAAGTTTACAAATGGGATCAGGAGATGGAATAATACCTAATCTAGAGTATTTATCCAAGCTAAATCGCGAAATAAAAACCAATAACACAAAGTATTCAAAACATGGTGTGTTTGTGAGGATTATTTTCCCCTGGTCATTTTCATTGAAACTAACAAGGACATGTTTAAAGGAGAAATATATTGATTATGAATATGGCCTTATTATATATCAGTGGAAAGGTCATGATGTGGGGATTATCATTTGGTCATTCAAAAATAACGAAAGTAATACATAAGGTGGAAATCGCCAATTAAAAAGCACTAAAATGCCTCTCCGAAATACGCCTCCCATCGGTCTCTGAATTGACTCGAATTTGATGACGTGTATGAGTGTACGAGAGACGTGATTGGCTCTCCCACGTCAAGCTTCACTTGCATGCAAAACCTATTGCGAGGGTACGTTTTCTCCACACTGTCCCTGAATACTTCGATCACGAAATGAAAGAAAACCCAGAAGTTTATCTAGATTTTGGATTTTCAAATTGTAATTTTGAAGATAAAGAGAATGATGATGAAGTTACTAGCTCTATAGTGACGTGGATGGAGGTAAATTAGGGGAATTACGTCTATGATGATGAGTCGGACAATTCAACTTGCATGCCGATTCGCTACCAACTCATGCAGCTGCTAGTGCAGTGCTGACTGCACGTAGGCCTACCGCGGGCCCAAAAAAAAGGCAAAATAAATCCATGAAAATTCCAGCCTGACCATCCATACAGAGTCTCTTCCCTCTGTCAAGCCTCTAAAGAAGGAAAATAATGATATAACTGTACTTACAAACAAGTGAATATATCCGAATCTGAAGGCAAATCAACTCAACGAATAGCAGCAGACGATATTCACCGACGATAAAGTTCACGTGGCTGGGATAAATTGTCACTCGTTCTGTTAGATATAATTTCTTTCTCATTATTTTGACAAAATTACGAAACTCGGGGAATTATTTATCTATATAAAAATATAGTAATACCTCGTATCATTTTTAAATTACGATAAAACCTTTTTTGAAGCAAAAAGTTTAGGTAAATTAGAATTAGATGTAAAAGATCATCCCCAACATGCGTAGCTCGTATGTGATTGTAAACAAACCTTCACAAACACACATTGCTTGCTCGCCTTGGCTGAGAGAGTAGATGCACGTGTTGCACAGCTCTCAATCGGCATTTTGGATGGTTTGTTTACAATCACATACGAGCTACGCATGTTGGGGATGATCTTTTACATCTAATTTTAATTTACCTCAACTTTTTGCTTCAAAAAAGGTTTTATTGTAATTTGAAAATGGTACGAGGTGTTACTATATCTTTGTATAGATAAATAATTCCCCGAGTTTCGTAATTTTGTCAAAATAATGAGGTAAAAATTATATCTAACAGAACGAGTGACAATTATCCCAGCCACGTGAACTTTATCGTCGGTGAATATCGTCTGCTGCTATTCGTTGAGTTGATTTGCCTTCAGATTCGGATATATTCACTTGTTTGTAAGTACAGTTATATCATTATTTTCCTTCTTTAGGGCCTTGACAGAGGGAAGAGACTCTGTATGGCTGGTCAGGCTGGAATTTTCATGGATTTATTTTGGCCCGCGGTAGGCATACGTGCAGCTAGCACTAGCAGCTGCATGAGTTGGTAGCGAATCGGCATGCAAGTTGAATTGTCTGACTCATCATCATAGACGTAATTCCCCTAATTTACCTCCATCCACGTCACTAGAGCTAGTAACTTCATCATCATTCTCTTCATCTTCAAAATCATCAATTTGAAAATCCAAATCTAGATAAACTTCTGGGTTTTCTTTCATTTCGTGATCGAAGTATTCAGTGACAGTGTGGAGAAAACGTACCCTCGCAACAGGTTTTTTTAATGCAAGTGGAGCTTGACGTGGGAGAGCCAATCACGTCTCTCGTACACTTATACACGTCATCAAAAAACCCCAATTTCGCGGACGTAATTGAGCGTGTTTGAAGCATTCAGAGAGAGAACTTTAAACTATCAATTAAGTGAGTTTCATCGGTCTCCATGATAAATGATGTACACCATCGTGTTCTTCCTTTTCCCCCCTTTAATTTGATATATAATTCTTAATTTTTATGATTTTCAATATATTTCTACTTTAAGATTCTCTTCATCATAGGCCCATGATCAGGATACAGTAATTATTAGATAGTATTTTCCAGAGAAAGTAATTGTTCGAATCCTTAAAAGTATTGACTGTTTATGAATGTGACTTGATCTAAAGCATTATTTTTAAAAAGAAACAAAATTTATTATAGAAGCTTGCACGTCAGGGGAATGGGGGGGGGGGGGAGGGGTTGTCCGGCAGCTGCAACAATTAATTATTCATAATTATTCAAAATCAGGAAGCAGTATTTTATATAAAAAAAAATGATTGCTATTCTTTACATTGTGTGTACTTCAATATAATTAGGTGATCTGTCAATCGACAGATCAACTATTCATTTCGTACGAATTTTCTTTTTTATTTATTTATTATTAGGTGATCTGTCAATCGACAGATCAACTATTAATTTCGTACGAATTTTCTTTCTTTTTTATTTATTTATTATTTTTCTTTATTTTCCGCCCTTTCATCAATTATCTTCAGAATATCATCAGATATGGGGACTTATCATGTGATGTGTATAAAACAAGTTCAAGGTCAAAAGGTCATCATGACGTCATCTAGACGCCTTTTTGTAAAATCACATTATCAATCATATCTTCATTATCAATTATCAAAAATTAACAATATTTACATCACATTAACTTCAGGTCAAGGGTCAACTGTCCATGTCATCAAAGGTCATGTAAAGGTCACGACGTGCGCGTCAAAATTTTAAAATGCTCAAAATCACTTTTTGGCCAAAGAAGAGTACGAATCAGGTCATTATAAGCATTTCAAAAATTTGCGCGCGCGCACGGTTACGCGCGCGTTCTCGCGCGTAACGGCACTATACAACATAAGATCGGCATTTTCTTTATATCAATGCATTGATAATATAATTCGGAGTAATTTGATACCTTGATCAACCTTCTACGACAAGTAATAACGGAATTAGCCTCCATCAAAGTTTACAGCACGCACGCACTAACCATAAACAATATATGTGCAAAAACATGCCTTAGATACAAAACTCATTATAGCTCTTCAGGTAGTCTGTTGACCCCCAATTTTTTTTTCATATTCGATTATAGAGTATGGATGGGAGATATGATTTCATGTCACATTTGACCCGAAATTTCATCATGACGTCATCAAAATGGCGTCGAAACTCAAAATTCCCGTTTTGCTACTTATGATGTCATCATAGTTATGCAAATTTGACTCTAACTCCATAAATATTGGTCAATTTTCACTCAGTTTTTTATATGTTGTAGCTGAGGACATACTCTTTCTAATGTGATGGCTATATTCACATTTAAAGGAATGGATCATCCTGAAAAATGGCAAGTTATAGAGGCATGTCATTTTCGCTCATTTTGTGTGCAATCTCTATGGGAAATGACTTTTTATCAAAACTGGATTTTACATTCTTCTATTTCGCGAGCCATATCTCCATTTCTTTTTGTCGGTTTTCTCTGAGCTTGGAGTATGTTGTAGCTGAGATTGTAAGCTATCGCAAGTGTGGTCTCCATTTTCCAACCAGATGCCGGGATCATGCCCGTATTTCTCTTGCAAAATTGGATTTGAGATCCTATGTGTAAAGTCTATGGGAAATAGTGTAGCTCAGTTGATAAGGCATCGGACTTGCTTTCTTAGGGTCGAGGGTTGGATCCCAGGGGTGAACATGAGATTTTTTTTTTTTTTTTTTTTTCTTTTCAACATTTCACAAATGGTCCTTCATGACCATTACAAGGTATATAAGTTGAAACATTGCACAATAAAATAGTTTAAAAAATCCTTTTAATATAACATGTACATGTACCATGTGTATCATTTACACCTATTTTCCAAAGTTTCTCATTTCTTTCTTTTCAAGAGTATTCATCATGTTCTTTTTGTAATAAAAGTTTAGTTTTCAATATGATCATCGTATTGATGTCAATAAACATGCTGATTGTCTTCGTGATCATGAAATCAGAGACAGATCACCTAATTCATCCTCATGACGAATTAAAATTCTAGTTTTTCTTTATTTTCCACCCTTTTCTTGTTAGCACAAAATCTCCAAATCTACATCATCAATTATCTTCAGAATATCATCAGATATGGGGACTTATCATGTGATGTGTATAAAACAAGTTCAAGGTCAAAAGGTCATCATGACGTCATCTAGACGCCATTTTGTAAAATCACATTATCAATCATATCTTCATTATCAATTTTAAAAAATTAACAATATCTACATCACATTAACTTCAGGTCAAGGGTCAACTGTCCATGTCATCAAAGGTCATGTAAAGGTCACGACGTGCGCGTCAAAATTTTAAAATGCTCAAAATCACTTTTTGACCAAAGTAGAGTACGAATCAAGTCATTTTAAGCATTTCAAAAATTTGCGCGCGCGCACGGTTACGCACGCATTCTCGCGCGTAACGGCACTATACAACATAGGATCGGCATTTTTAAAAATATCAATGCATTGATAATATAATTCTGAGTAATTTGATACCTTGATCAACCTTCTACGACAAGTAATAACGGAATTAGCCTCCATCAAAGTTTACAGCACGCACGCACGCGCGCACTAACCATAGACAATATATGTGCAAAAACATGCCTATACAAAACTCATTATAGCTCTTCAGGTAGTCTGTTGACCCCCAATTTTTTTTTCATATTCGAATAGAGTATGGATGGGAGATATGATTTCATGTCACATTTGACCCGAAATTTTATCATGACGTCATCAAAATGGCGTCGGAACTAAAAATTCCCATTTTGCTACTTATGACGTCATCATAATTATGCAAATTTGACTCTAACTCCATAAACGTTGGTCAATTTTCGCTCAGTTTCTTATATATTGTAGCCGAGGACTCACTTTATCTAATGAGTTGGCATTTTTACATATTAAGGAACGGATTATCCCTGAAAATGTCGATTAATTTATAGGGGTATGTCATTTTCGCTCATTTTGTGTGCAATCTCTATGGGAAATGACTTTTTCTCAAAACTGGATTTTACATTCCTCTATTTCGCGAGCCATATCTCCATTTCTTTTTGTCGGTTTTCTCTGAGCTTGGAGTATGTTGTAGCTGAGATTGTAAGCTATCGCAAATGTGGTCTCCATTTTCCGATCAGATGCCGGGATCATGCCCGTATTTCACTTGCAAAATTGGATTTGAGATCCTCTTGTTTTGCTTATGTGTAAGTCTATGGGAAGTGTGTAGCTCAATGGGTAAGGCATGAGCCTTGCGTCCTCAGGGTCCAGGGTTCGAGCCCAGGGGGCCGGGGTGAACATGAGAATTTTTTTTTCTTTTCAACATTTCACAAATGGTCCTTTATGACCATTACAATGTATATTAAATAAAACATTGGACAATAAAGGAGATTAAAATCCCTTTTAATGTACAATGTTCCTGTACAATATGTGTATGACCTACACTTTTTCACACAACTTTTTCATTTCCCTCTTTTTCAAGAGTATTCAACACGTTCTTTTCGTAAGAAAAGTTCAGTTTTCATCATGATGATCATATTGATCTCAATAAACATGCTGATTGTCTTCCTGATCATGAAATCAGAGACAGATCACCTAATTCGTCCTCATGACGAATTAAAATTCTAGTTTTCATTATTTCAAACAATTTATAATTAAAACCTTATTTGCCCTCTCATTTTCCTCATGTACTTTGAAGGAACGATAGATACATGTATAGCAAAAGAAATGTATTTAAACAAAAAGAGTTGTAAGCATACATTTATTATTTACAAATGTCCGCCACTGAAAAATGGCCCTTACCGACCAGTTTCTTGAAGTAACAGATAATTATATTTTTTGGAGAACTAGAGTATACGTTATTTCATAATAAGTCATTTACAGGGGCATAGAAACAAGGGAGGGGGGCTTCAGCCCCCTCACTTTTTTACCCAAAACCGTGTAACGCAAAACTTACCAACTGTTTATGATTTTTTGCATGGTCAGCCCCCTAACTTGCAAAACCATTCCGCGGCCCCTGATTTAATAAGATACATGAATAGCAATAAACCTTTACCCAAATCTATTGTCACATAAAATTGGTTTTCACTTAAAAAGTGGTATTGTGTTCAATGAAATTATGCTCCATGATTGTTACTTTATTATTTCCCTATCTTTTGTCCACCTTTCTTCTCTCTTTCCTGCTTTACATCATTTGTTTTTCTTTTTGGTCTTTTCTCTCTCTCTTTAAAATTATTTCTCCGTTCAACCTTCTTCCTCATCCCTCTTTCGGTTCTTTCTTTTGTTCCTCTTTACACATCTCTGTTTTTCATTCTTCTCCAACTTCGATCTCCTCCCATCAGTGGTTTCTTCCTCCTTTCCTTCTTCTTCCTTTCCCTTTCTCATCCCTACATCTTATTTCTATTCTTTCCCTTTTCTTCTGCCTTTCGTTCCTCTTTACAATTTTTTTTATTTCTTCCCCGTTTATCTTTTTTGCCCTTTTTTGCTCCTTTTCTTCTTGGCTATCCATTTCTCACCCTCTCCGTCTTATTCCTCCTTTCCTTTTTTTTCCCTTCTGACTTTTGTTCCTCTTTCTAATTTCTGTTTTTCGTTCTTCACCCGATTTAATCTTCTTCTTTTTTTCCAATTTCTTTTTCCCCCCACAGTAGGGTGTTTTATTCAATAAAGCTTCAGTTTACATGTACATTTGCCTTCACAGTCAATATGGCTCCAGTTTACTTTCGTTTTCACAGTCAATGTAAAAAAATAATCAGCTAGTGAGTGTTCAATAATTAATAAAACAATAACTGATAATATACAATCTTGTCATAAAATAAATCATTTACAGTACCAAGAACAAAAACATAATTATAATTTATGTAGAGAACCAGAGTCCTGCCGAGTTCCTACGCGAGTTACCACAAACAGAAACAAACTTTAGCAGTAGGGTTTTCTAAATTGATCTGTGTGCATATGATAAGTAAATGATGCAAGAGTAAAGTACTTCAAGATAAAATAAGTAATAGGGTATGAGTAGGAAGTTTGAAAGAGTGCAGTTTTTTTATAAGCACATTTTGATTAAAGGCTATGATAGATGTGAGGGCAAAATGTCCTGCACCTTCAAGAGATGGACCTCTGTTACGAGTTTGGCGATCCCACCTTGAAGCTATAGAAAGTTATTATGTGTACAACACAGCACAGTGCCAGTCATGGAAAGTTCATTGACCTTTGACCTTAATCAAATTCAACTCACATTCGAACTTGACCTGCACCTTCAAAAGATGGACCTCTGGTATGAATTTGGCAATCCTACCTCAAAGCTATAGAAAGTTATTGTGTGTACAACACAGCACAGTGCCAGTCATGGAAAGTTCATTGACCTTTGACCTTAATCAAATTCAACTCACATTCGAACTTGACCTGCACCTTCAAAAGATGAACCTCTTGTATGAATTTGGCGATCCTACCTCGAAAATATAGAAAGTTATTGTGTGTACAGCACAGCACAGTGCCAGTCATAGAAAGTTCATTGACCTTTGACCTTATTCAATTTCGGCTCACATTTGAACTTGACCTGCACCTTCAAGAGATGGACCTCTGGTATGAATTTGGCGATTTCATCTCGAAGCTACAGAAAGTTATTGTGTGTACAACACAGCACAGTGCCAGTCATGGAAAGTTCATTGACCTTTGACCTTATTCAAATTCGACTCATATTCGAACTTGACCTGTGCCTTCAGGAGTTGGACCTCTGGTATAAATTTGGTGATCCCACCTCGAAGATATAGAAAGTTATTATGTGTACAACATAGCACAGTGCCAGTCATGGAAAGTTCATTGACCTTTGACCCTTGACCTTATTCAAATTTGACTCATATTCGATCTTGACCTGTGCCTTCAGGAGATGGACCTCTGTTATGAATTTGGCGATCTCACCTCAAAGCTTTAGAAAGTTATTGTGTGTACAACACAGCACAGTGCCAGTCATGGAAAGTTCATTGACCTTTGACCTTAATCAAATTCGACTCATATTCGAACTTGACCTGTGCCTTCAGGAGATGGACCTCTGGTATGAATTTGGTGATCCTACCTCGAAGCTATAAAAAGTTATTGGGTGTACAACACAATTGTTGACGACGCCACCGGAAATAGTGATACCTATGTCTCGCTCCGCTACGCAGGCGAGACAAAAAATCTGAACTCTCACACCCCTGGTCCACGTTTTATGAACTAGATCTATAAACTTTTAAAGTTATGATGCAAATTCAACAAATACCCCCAACACGGCCAAAGTTCATTGACCCTAAATGACCTTTGATCTGGGTCATGTGACCTGAAACACGCACAGAATATTCAGGGATACATGGTTACTCTTTTATCCAAGTTTCATGAACTAGATCTATAAACTTTCAAAGTTATGATGACAATCCACAAATACCCCCAACATGGTCAAAGTTCGTTGACCCTAAGTGACCTTTGACCTTGGTAATGTGACCTAAAACTCAGGCAGGATCTTCAGTGATACACTATCACCCTACCCTTATGTCCAAGTTTCATGAACTAGATTAAAATACTTTCTAAGTTTTGACGACATTTCAAACACATACTTTGTTAAGATTTCGATATTGATTCCCCCAACATGGTCTAAGTTCAATGACCCTAAATGACCTTTGACCTTAGTCATATGACCTGAAACTCTGGCAAAATATTCAGTAATACTTTATTACCCTTATTTCTAAGTTTAATTAACTAGGTCCATATACTTCCTAAGTTATTAGTTCATTACAAAAAATCTAACCTTGGTTAAGATTTCAATATTGACGACGACGCCGTCGGAAAAGCGGCGCCTATAGTCTGGCTCTGCTATGCAGGCGAGACAAAAATGAAGTGTCATGAAAAATATTTCATACTCTACAATTTCACAATATTTTTGTTATTATCAAGTATTGAAGAGTTACAGGAAGTTGTTTCAAAAGACTCAAGAATAGTGTACCAAGAAAGCGTGTTCCTTAATTAGGGTCCAAGCTGAAATAATGTGGCAAAGGCAGGGATTGAGGCGCATAATGAACTTTTAATCATCAACACGACGAAACATTTAACATAAGCTTGATTTTTTAAAACAGTACCGGTATATGCTTGGATATTACACAACAGAGTGGAGCAAACACATGATATGCCTGATAAAAAATTTGATCAATAATAGATGAGATCTAGCAAATTATTCCCACTCTCTCAATCTAATATAAGCATTCATAAAATGTAAATTTGTAAGGGAAAAATTTTAACAAGTGGAACGCCTCTGGCAGTCTCACCTGCATTACGCAATTCAATATAGCAGCAGTGCTGACTTTGAAAACAGCTATTAAATAATTATTCACAAAAGAAAACCCTCATATGATAATAAAATACTATGCCCATTTACCAACATGACCTTTGACCATGATCATGTGACCTTAGACATGTGCAAAACAATCATTCAAAATTGATTAGCCTTATGTCTATGTTTCATGAACTACATGAGTAGATCCATAAACTTTTTAAGTTATGATGCCAATTCAATATTTATACCCCCAACATGGTCAAAGTTTGTTGACCCTAAGTGACCTTTGACCTTGGTCATGTAACCTGAAACTCAGGCAGGGTTTTCAGTGATACACTATCACCCTTATGTCCAAGTTTCATGAACTAGGTCCATATACTTTCGAAGTTATGACATTTCAAAAACTTAACCAAAGCCTTTGATTTGGTTGACCATAGCATTGCCATCACAAAATTGTACTCTATGGGCACACGTCCATCTTTGTTGCCCTTGATATGCAGTTTTCTCAATGAGCGAACACAGCAAGTACGCTACAATGGTCAACTTTCTACGTCACTCAGGACTTCAGCTGGGGTTCCTCAGGGGACACGTTTGGGGCCCTTGATATTTCTAGCAATCGTCAACGATGCTCTTCAGACATCTCACTGTTCTAAGTGGAAATATGTTGACGACCTAACTATTGCTGAAACACACAAGTTGAATGGTCCGACTACTTCAGAAACCACGTTGTCAGGATTTGTGGATTGGTGCATCGAATCAAATATGCGCCTCAACCCTGCCAAGTGCCAAGTCATGAGAGTCTCTTTCAGTCGCCGTCAGCTTCCACCCACTGAAGTTGCGATCAACGACGAGCTGATCCCGGAGAATGATTAAGTCAAACTTCTTGGTGTAATCATCAGTAAAGATCTGAAATGGACTGACCATGTCAAGTATATAACGTCGAAAGCTTCAAGAAAGCTTTACCTTCTACGAATGCTGAAACGATTCGCAATGCCTCAACAGGATCTTGTCACAGTATTAATTTCCTACATAAGGCCAATACTGGAATATTGTTGTGTTGTGTGGCATTCTTCGTTAACTCTCGGTCAAGAATCGCAAATCGAACAGATTCAAAAACGTGCCTTGCGATCAATTCTTGGACCAGAATACGAATCGTATCAACATGCCCTTACCGTTTGTAACTTGGTCTCTCTAAAGGACAGAAGAGGAGAGCTCTGCTTCAAGTTCGCCACGTAGCTATCTCGCGACCATCGTGACTGGCTTCCGGAAAGACAATCCTCGCGTAGAAACTTGAGACATAGCGATAGATTCCGTGAAATCAAGTGCAGAACAGAACGTTACAGAAAGAGTGCCTTGCCCTTTCTAGTGAGACTATTGAACAATAATTCATAGTAATTAGTCACCGGATAAGTCGTATTAATGCGCAATATAAATGGATATGACACATGTTTCAATGACTTTTATTATTTAATAAGTTGTAGAAATTATGTTTGTAATTTTTGTTAAATATATATTATAAATCACTTTTATGTATACCCATTTCCAATCCAATATCCTATTCTAGATGATAATACCCATTCTCAATTCAATTTACATTCAAATGCTCTTGGAAATCAAATGTACAACCGATTTCTAAATTTATATCCATCCGCTTTAATTTCTATTTAATGAGGTAATTTCGAGTTTATAATGAATCTTCACCATGTACCCCAATCAAGCCTAAATTTTTCTTAATATAAACTTCTTTCATAAATTTCGATGTACATTTCCGTTTTTAAGTTTTTAAATTGTTGATGCATTATTTTCATATTTGTTTGAATTCATCTAATAATGTTAAATTACTAGAATTTTTCGAGAATACTAGGCTACTCAATTATGCACTCCGTGAATCCTTTATTTCTGCAATTTTTCCATAACTTTCTACACGATGTTCAAATTTTTGCAATTTATTTCTTAAAACACTATTCTTTATACCAACAAATTCAACTTCAAGTAAAACTCTATAATAGTAAGTTTATACGCATTGGTTTATCATGTCTCCAAAGTTTACTAGAATATTAATTGGTTATTGGACATTTCTTTCAAAAAATATTTGTTTACTTTCACTGTTGTTGCGGTTATGATTTACATCAAATATTTCACTGTTTATGTTTATATATTATGTTTTTACTTTGTAAATCTTTCTCAATTCAGCCACTGGCTGCAATGAAATGATAATAAAACCTTCAATTCAATTAACCTTGGTTAAGATTTTGATGATTCCCCCAACATGGTCTACGTTCATTGACCCTAAATGACCTTTGACCTTGGTCAGGTGACCTGTAACTCGGGCAGGATGTTTATTGTTTAGTAATACTTGATTACCCTTATGTCCAAGTTTCATGAACTAGGTATAGATATGCTTTTTAAGTTAGGATAACATTTCGAAAACTTAACCTTGGTTAAGATTTCAATGTTGACGCCACCGCCGCCACCGTCAGAAAAGCGGCACCTATAGTCTCGCTCTGCTATGCAGGCGAGACAAAACTGGTGGCCTATCTCCATTATAACAGGTTCATGTTTATAGAAAACAAAGACATGAACTATTTTACAAACATAATTTATTTAATTGGACCATGCGGTCATAGTGACTCACTTTATAGATTATATGCGATTGACATTCAAATAACACGTTAACACAACAAAACCATTGGAATCCCCCCCCCATGATTTTAGATCCGACTTTTTCTTACAATAATTCCGTAGAACATGCATGACACTTTCATTTCTTTGATAAAGATATAAATCCCTTGAATAATCAAGAAGTTTCTATAACCTCCTTGGTATAATCACGGAAATTAAAACCAAATTCAACATTGCCGTTTTCTTGCCACGTGCCCTATTTGACTAACTGTTCTCAGCACAGCGGCTGAAGCATCTTCATTGGTCAATCGTTTTTCTTTTTGGCAAGCGGTTGCTAGGGCATTTCGGTTAGCATAGCTGTGACAAAGCAGATTTTTTCCTGGTACAGAGTCAAAATGGAAGTAAAACTTCAAATGTGTTTTTCTCTTGATTTTGATTTCCAAGAGCCCAATTCTTCTCGCGTTCTCCTTTTATATTCACTCTTACAGGTTGAGTAATATATATCATATCAAAGGTAATGAAACAGGGAATAATCAATAATAAACGTGGATTTGAAATTCTGACTTGTCTCTCATTTCAGTGTGATGCATCACATATACTTTATAGGTTCTGATGACATTCCAAAAACATAACCTAGGTTAAAATTTTAATGTTGAAAACGATGCCGCCGCTGGAGCCGGAAAAGCGGTGCCTATACAGTGCATATCAAAACAAGTTTAAAATGCTAGAGATGTCTCATATAAACTTTTGTTCATATTTAGTTATGCCCTCAGATCCAGCTGCACAAAAAGGGTAAAGGTTGTGCTTACTAAGTGTTGAAATTTCAATTTGGGTGGCAAAATTGTTACAAAATGCTTGAATGTACAGGGGTGTATCTGTTTTATTTCAATTGACTAAAAAAGCAAGGGAAATGTATGAGAAATGTTTCGCAGGGTAGATTTGAATTCGCCCTTTCCCCTTGACACAGCGTGAAAACTAGCATTTCTGCGCAAACAGATTTCTGCCAGCTTTACAATAATGGACAGTGCTCACTTAAGTGTAACATTCTGTCAAAACTTTTACTTTCATTGGATAGATGAGACCCAAACCTAAGATTACATGTGAAAAAATTACCCACATGTTGTATATTTTTTTATTCCCTCCAGGGGCTTTTTCAAAGTGTAAACTTTTTTTTGATACGCACTGTAGTCTCCATCTGCCATGCAGGCAAGACAAACACATCTCAGGCATATCAAGTCAATGATTAGAAACTATGTGCATTTTCAATAAGACATGGAGGGTGTTTCAGAGTTAAATATGACTTTACAGTCATTCTTAGAGTCAAGGCGCACATGACACTCAATCCTATTAATATGCAGTAAAGCGTATCCTTGCACTTTGTGCATCATCCCCCTGGATTTCAAATCTTAATAATTAAGACCCATCTAGGATACACTTATTTGAAAAGGAAACTTGCCAAAGGTTCACCACACATGGGTTACTGAGGACAATGTTTGAAGGAGTGAGCTTGACAGGGGGATGCACTCATTCCTCCCCCCCCCCACAAAACCATGTACAAACTCTTAAATATTACCATCTGATTGTAATTTTAGCATGATCAGACCCCCTCCCTCCCCCCCCCCCCACTTTCAAATCAATTCTGAAGCCCATTTAAAGCACTAGACTATTTTCCTATTATTTTGCCTATGAAAGGGCGGTGCTATTGAGCAAGTTTGAGTTCAGCTTTGATTTGAGCAGTGAGATGTAAGAGGAGCAGAGCGTGCCAAGCCTGAGGGGGGAGGGGTATGTCACATTGAGCACTGCATATCATCAGCTTACTAAAATAAACCTCTAAAAAGACACCCTTCATGAAGATCAAGTTAGGGCAACTTTAAATTACAGATCCTAAACAGGATTTTTCTTTGTGTTGCAACATTTTACAATAAGCATAATGATTTTTTTTTTGTGGGGGGAAACCGCTTCTGAAAATCATTTCAAACTAGATCTAAAATGGGGGCATTGTGGTCTACATGTAGTGGTTACAACTCACGTCTTGCAATCAGATGGACGTGGGTTCGAATCCCAGCCATGGCACATTTCCCTTCAGCAAGAAATTTACCCACATCGTGCTGCACGCGACCAAGGTGAGGTGAATGGGTACCAGGTAGGAGATTTATTCCTTGAATGATTTAGCACCTAAATGACGGCTCAGCTACAGCCAGGGTAATAATATGATACCAAGTATCAAGTGCAGTAGAGTATATGCAATTATAGTAGCTGTGCTTTATAAATATTATTATCAATTATTATTAAAATGGAATTCCATTTTGGGGCAAGTCCAAGCTATTTGTGATTGTAACACATGGACATCACAGCCCAAAACAAGCCTTATTTTTACAAATCCCATGAACGAACCATACATGTAGTTCTTGGGTATAATCTAGTAGGTGCCAAGGAACTCTACCTAAAGCATGAACAAACAAGGAGTTTCACAAACCACGAGTCTCGCCTGATTTCGCAATCGATAAAATAAGCAATATGATCTTTTGACCCCTAGATGACCTTTGACCTTATCAACCTCATGAAAACACATCTGGTATTACCCAATGATTATTTGCAGCAAGTGTATATGATGCAGAACTAAAGAAATGAATGCAATTTGAACAAGACCATTTGATTTTGACCCCTAGATGACATTTTACCCATCATCCTCAAAGACACACATGTGGTATTACCCAAGGATCAGTTGTACAAAGTGTACACAATTGTTGCAAAAATAAAGAAATGAGTAATTTGAACAAAAACTTCCAAAAAGGATGGAAATGACCTCATATCATTCAATCTTTTGACCCCTAGATGACCTTTGACCCAATCATTCTCATAAAGTCACATTAGTACTATCAAGTATATACATAATTGATGCAAAAATAAAGAAATGAGAAAGTCGAACAAAAACTTTACCATTTTTTAAAAGACCAACAGGAAAAGTGATCATAAGGTCTCTTTATTTTATTTTTAAGTTTTGCTCCATCTGCCATATCTGCCCCCCTCATTTTTTGGGGTGGGGGAGGGGGCATTTTGGTAACACACGGGAAAAATTATTTTCGTTTGTATTTTCAAAATTTGTGTAAACATCTTTTTTTTTAAACTTAAAATGAAAAATCACTCTGATATGAAAAATGAAATAAAATAAATCTATAATAGAATACTGATCACTTTTCTTTAAATGATTCTATTGGATTTGTACGTGAAATCACATTTTGAGCAGTTCTGGTTCTGACACTTTGAACATTGCATGCCTGCAATTTGGAAATGCATACAATGATGTATCAAATTTGGTTCCAAAAAGTTGTACGTAGTGCTGTAGCTCGGAGCCTTCAACTCGGTCCGAAATCAGCTCGGAAATTTTATTAGAATCAAAGTCCGTCTCGGTTTGGCCCGGTAACCCGGACCAGTTCAATTTGATGTGCGTTGTGCAAAAAAATGAAATGTTTTGACCTACTTGACTGTAACTACTGTGACTGACATCAACCCTCT
Organism: Lytechinus pictus; assembly: GCF_037042905.1. Lineage (NCBI taxonomy): Eukaryota > Metazoa > Echinodermata > Echinoidea > Temnopleuroida > Toxopneustidae > Lytechinus > Lytechinus pictus. Next base: position 1,402,001 of record NC_087254.1, on the reverse strand, counting down.
GACCTTGTCCTCAAAAGAGGACACACACTCGAAAATCTTATCTTTTGTTTACCCGCCACATGCCAATACTTTGTCTTGATAATTAATCCATCACCAAACTCTCTACTTTCAACACTGTACTTGACTCGCACTTGATGGCATGCAATTCAGACTTTTTTCTCATCCGCTGCACACCTCCGCTCCCGCCCTGGCCCTCGCTTTAATCGAGGAGCTCACGTTGACTCGCATCTCTGTTAATCAGCCATTGGTTGAGCGCTAGGCCAGTAGTACAACGCAAAAATTAGTCAAGAAATACGACCACTCCCATCTATATAATCGCACCAACGCACCCAAACCAGCCAATAACAGTTAACTTTAATCTTTGAGAGCTGTGATTGGTTCATTCATCTGTCAATAACAGGAATCACTCTCCGGCCTTAAGCACATGGTCTTGAATGAAAGACCAACATGCTTTGGAATGTGTGAAAGCCAAAACCACATTGTTTATTATACCTGGCTGTCGAAGTTCTTCTTCGTGGTGACCTAATTCCAGATACTCTCCAGACATTGTTTTGTCAATAAATTATAACCAAGGGCGATGGAAATTCCAGTAGAACGAAGCCAACGTTCATTAGAAATGGGTTTTGGCTTTTGGGGTACTAATAGTGATGAGTGAAGTCAATGAACTAAACCATTCACAAAATGATTGAAATATAGTTTTAAAAAAATTAAGATGAGGAAAAGCATTGGAATATATTGTATACTTCCTTTTCATCTTTCGCTCTGGAGAAAGAAAAAATCCCATTAATTTTCAACATGTATTCCTATTTCTTTTGTATAGCCTAGGTAAGATTTATTTGTTGCAAAATTGTCCATGATATCAAAGTAAAATGAGATGGAATAAAATTTATTTCTTTTGAAATCTTGACTGGCCTTTCTTTTTCTAACGTTTCTTTCAAAACATTCTTGTACCAATTTTAAAACTTCGCAATCGCATCATTTCAATATCCATTGCTTTCATTCACTTCACTCCGTCACACTTTATATAGCTGGGGTCTGGGCTCTGGGGAAATTAATACAAGACCATAGCGTGTGGGAGACTAAAAGGAAAAGTGGTTTAAAATGATTTTATCGTCCAAACTGTATATCAGTCATTTTCAAATAATTTTTCCTTCATTCCTTCATTCATTCATTAATTCATTCATTCCTTCTCTCTTCTCTTCATCAACGAAATTAATAACTAGCTGAATCACGTTACATCACATCACACTGCTGTGGCTGAATTGTAAATAAACAGACGCCGTAAATATACCATTGTAACACGGGGGGGGGGGTTGTAGTTTCGGGCACAACATGGAAACAAAAAAGTAATTTGTTTGCCATCACAATCATCTCGAAGGAAACATAAACAACCGGGGCCTCGTTAAAAAAATTCAAGCAAGTGATTGAAACCATTCCTGACCAGGTGATCAATCACATGACTCCATACACACGCATTCAACGTGCACTGTACACTACATGGACACATAATACACACACATTGTGATAACGGCACAGCCACATGTATACAGAATAGGCGCAGGGCTAGGGCGGGCAGCGCAGGGGTGCATGGCTCGCAAAGATTGCTTTACGCTGGATTATATCGGGCTGAAAAAAACATAGCTAAGTACGGTACTTAGGGCCAATCGTCATGCATGGACGGACTGGACTACCTACTAAAGTTATGAATGAGCGGTAAGGCTTGGCTTGAGTCTGCCTCTAACTTTGCAGGTGAATAGATCAATGTTTAAACAATTAAATGGATTTTTATTTTTATCACGATGACGGAAACAAGTTGTAAAGCATCCGGTTAATTTTCCGGGTTGAGAGAGCTTGGCAGTGTAGCCCGGTTCGTATTTTCCGAACCGAACCAGCTCAACCCGGCGGGATTCAGTTCGGAAGGTGATCCGAGCTACAGCACTAGTTGTACGAGACTTGAAAGAAAAAAGCCATGAATAGGGCTGGGACTAAACCCATACAAGCTGTGCGCTGACTGCACTCTCGATTCGTCTCGCGTGCCGGGGTAGACGCGACGGTGTGCAAAGGCAGTCGGCCAGTGCGTATAATCTAGCGAATAATGCTTCTTTTTCTCTTTTTTTTCTGTCGGGTCCCGATGCGCGAGAAAAATGGGTGCCAATCATGCGTGAGATGGACCCTGGATGCGTGAGTCTCACGCACAATGCGTGAGACTTGGTTCCTCTGCCTTCCTACGCATTATAGGCGTAGGAAGGTGTAGAAATTAATAAAATCAACATCATTTACGTGATTTTTATATTAAAAAAAACGATTTCCTAGGGAAATCCATCTTTGTTTACATGGGTCTCTTATACATATATGACCGGGGGTTCAATGATGAAGAAGTATATGTCTAAATAGTAATAAAACATCATCATGGAGTCCTCAAGACTAGAGTGGGCAGGGGTATCGTAGTATACCCAGTTGTTGTGTCCGGACGATCAATTTTAGTAAGTCATTTGGAAGAATTTACAAGTGAAGTTTCATCAATTTTTAGTACAAAATGTTCGGAAATATTATAGAGAACAAAATAGAAGATGATTATAACTCATTGAATTCATATTTTTAGTGTAATCCAAAGACAAAAAAGAAGGCTTCAAAATATTAAGTGTCCGGACACCCGACCCCCCATCCTATAGTAACGTTAGACAGCAAAAAATTCAATGAAAACACAAAATTGGAAATCACTCAAAATCATAGGCAATCTTCTCCCAATGCTTATCCAGCTTTATTAATCATGGATTTCCTTGGGAAATCCATTCTTGTTTCTATGTCCCGCTTAGGCAAGTATGGGGAGGGTTTACTTTCAAGGCTCCGTGATGTAAAAATATTTTTAAATATCATCACGGAGTCCTCAAGGCTAAAGCTGACCCGCGCTGGATCGGGAACCGTCTCTGCGGTCCAGCCAGCTCGCTTACCTCGCGTCGTCTTATGTTCCTTACCCAACGGAGCATTACAGTCCGCACAGACATCATTGCCTGGTAGTTTCATGATCTCCAAAAGCTTTTTCTTATTCTTGTCGTTCATCGCTGCTGTTACGTTGACTCTAATTCTGGTAAGCCTTACTGCATGAATGGGCCAGTCTCAACTGCATAAATGCTGATCTTATTCAATTAGGTTCGGCTCGTTCTCAACTCCAGCTTCGTTTCTGAAATAACTACCTTTATATGTGGTGAACACATATACTAATATATGGGTGAACATCACTTCCGGGTGTATATACCAACGTACGAACCAACGAACGTAGAGGGCAGCAACACACAGCAGTAGCAGTGACAGCAGTCAAGGCCTGTTTATATGGCCTTGGTGAATTATCGGATGGTCTAATACCACATGGTCTACTTATCAGTTCGTCCAACTTCACATAGTCTAAACTCATTTCGTCTACAACCAGTTCGTCTAATATCAAATTCGTCTAATTTCCACTTGGTCTAATATCCAATTCGTCTAATTTCCATTAGGGCTAATAACCAGTTGGGCTAATTTCCACTTGGTCTAATATCCAATTCGTCTAATTCCCACTTGGTCTACTATCCAATTCGTCTAATAAGCAGTTGGGCTAAAACCATTTAGTCTAATTTCCAGTTGGTCTAACACCACTTGGTCTAATTTCCACTTAGTCTAATTATCATTTTGTCTAATTGCCACATGGTCTAATGACCACTTGGTCTAATAGCCAAATGGTCTAATGACCACTTGGTCTAATCGCCACTCGGTCTAATGACCAGTTGGGCTAATCGTCACTTGGTCTAATTTTCATTTGGTCTAATTCACACTTGGTCTAATGTCCATTTATTCTAGCATAGCATCATTCATTATTATTTATTTTATCTAGAATTAGCAAATATGGTACGTAATGGATAAATACCATCCATCAGTTAATACATATCGCCAGGATCCGGAGGGGTAGAGCCGGGGTAGGGCTGGTGGGCGCAAAACCTCACCGTGAAGGACTATCGATGATGAGATAGTCGCTCATCAAATGAATTATTCAGATCAAATAATTCTTATAATTAGGCCTGTATATCGATTGTAAGATGATGAAAATTAAATCATACTCATAATCATTACATCACCGCATGTACATTTACATAACAATAAGTTGGGGACCTTGTAGCTTATAATGGTCGAATGGCGGGGTTTCATCAGAATAAAATTATTATGAAGAAAGGAACGAAAATATAATGTAATTGATTGTGTGGATACGTATTTGGTAAACATGTTTAGGCCTCTTTTAAATCATTGTGATGCACCATTACGGACGATACTTGAACTTGATGGCCTAGTTATGCATTTTGGGGGATTCCAAAACTACAAAGCCATTAGTTCGATAATTTTGTTATGAATATTTTGTTTAGTTATTTCAATAGTTTGGAGGCAAATAACAGACCAGTTAGATATAGTTTGATAACACTATACAGGTCTATCGGGTTAGCTGCAACAACATCACTGCGACCATCTTGGTAGCAGCCACATCATTCTGACGTGTAATAACACAGTATAGTCTACGCTTGCAGAACTTTATCATTTATCACCACAGTAGTCATTCATCTTATATATCTTCTCATTCTGTTTTTTGTTCTACTTCTTCGCCTCCTCCTTGAATGGATTGGCAAGGTTCCCACCCCATCAGGGAAATCAAGGAAATCAAGGAAATCAGGGATTTTTTTAACGTTTCTCCAGTCAGGGATTGCCTCGAATCCGGGGAAAATGCCTCAATTGAGGGCAAAATCAGGGAATTTTCTTGATCGGCCCAAAAGTCGAAAACACGATAGTCATTCAGACTCTGTTATATTTTGTTGTATATTAAAACAGCATTCATTGAATGTCATGTTATGGTGTTATTTTAGTGTAGCCTATTTTACTACAATACAAGTATAGGCCTACTGGTACATTATACATGCATAACTAAAAAAATAATAATACATGTAAATCACTGCAACAACTTAGAAAACATAAGAAACTGGGAGTGGCTTTAAACAATTCGGGAATTTTGGAACTTCATCAGAGAAAAATCAGGGTTTTTTGTTTTCTTGAAAAGTTGGGAACCATGATTGGGTTAAGCCAGCGTTAACTATCTACAGTAGATCGTATACATAGAGGTGGATAAATAAATATCATATTTTTTCTCCACCTCTATATTAGCGTTATTTTACAGAAAATAGTAAATTTGATTGTTTTTCACAAAAACCTTCGAAAATCCCAAAGGTTTGTTTAATCCCCATATTTTTTTCGTCCCCACAGGCTTTCGAAAATCCCCATAATTTCAAAATTCAGTTGGGGAAGAAATATACGTCATATCGAGGGGCGCGCGTGTGCATGAAGATTCGAAGCCGGCGCGCGGAAAGTAACTTTAAAAATTTCACCAGAAAATTGAAAACAAGTCACCATGCAGACTTTACAAATTAGACCAAATTGCATGTAGACGAAATGAATGTTAGACTATCTGGAAATTAGACCAAGTGGAAATTGGCCGAAATGGAAATTAGACCAACTGCACATTAGACCAACTGAATAATGGACCAAGTGAGGATTAGACCAACTGGTATTAGACCAACTAGTATTAGACCATCCGACTATTAGACGAACTGGTATTAGACCAAATGCAATTAGACCAAGTGACAATAAAATACATTAGACGAAATGGCAATTAGACCAAATGAAAATTAGACCAAGTGACGATTAGCCCAACTGGGCATTAGACCAAGTGGTTATTAGACCAAGTGGTCATTAGACCAATTGGCTATTAGACCAAGTGGTCATTAGACTAATTGGCTATTAGACCAAGTGGTCATTAGACCAAAAGAGAATTGGACTAAGTGGGTTTAGCCCGAATGTTGTTAGCCCATCTGATGATTAGACCAAGTGATAATAGACCATCCGTCAGTAAACCGTTTATATAGGGCTCACATGAGTATTACAAACCCCCATTCACTCACGTGTTAAATCATAGCTCATCAAAAATCAATCCTTCGATAGATTTTGCTTTAATCATGAAGAACACGTGGAATTTAGCTAGTAAAATTGATTTGAAAATATCTTTTACTTTTTAAAACTTGTTTCCTTGCCCAAAATACATCGAAGAGTGAAAAAGATATCTTTTACTTTTTAAAACTTGTTTCCTTGCCCAAAATACATCAAAGAGTGTATTGCGCCCCACCCCACTCCCCCACATACCAAGGCCATCGTGACGACATTTGCTTTACACCGAGATGTGATTTACATGAAATGGCTTAGGCTTGATTTTCATTCGGTTGATCATTGTCAAGCTTGGGAAAAGTGTGGAGAAACAAATATCAAATGAAAAATGAAATGTAAACCCACTATAAATGATAAAAACTTAGTGAAAAAATGCGGGAGATGTCTAATATAAACTTTTGTTCAGATTCAGTTATGTCCTCAGATCCAGCTGGCACAAAAAGGGTAAAGGTTGTGCTTACTGAGTGTTGAAATTTTAATGTGGGTGGCAAAATTGTTACAAAATGCTTGAATGTATCCGTACTATTTCAATTGACTAAAAAAGCAAGGGAAATGTATGAGAAATGTTTAGCAGGGTAAGTTTGATATCGTCCTTTCCCTTGACACAGCGTGAAAACGAGCATTTCTGCGCAAACAAATTTCTGCGAGCTTTACAAAAATGGACAGTGCTCACTCAAGTGTAACATCGATCTGTCGAAACTTTTACTTTCATTGGATAGATGAGACCCAAACCCAAGATTATATGTGAAAAACTTACCCTCATATTTTTTAATTCCCAGGGCGTTTTCAAAGTGTAAACTTTTTTGATACGCACTGTATAAAGCAAATCCATCTATACACAATGAACAATCATAGGCGGATCCAGGTGGGGGCCCGCCCGCCCCTTTTGGTTTTCACGCTCTCACATTAAGCTTATCAGATTAATAAATAAGATATTAATTTAAGAATCAAATTGTCCCTTTTTTCAGAATAGAATATCGACAAGTTTCATCTTGCGCTTCGGAAGAGAACATCATTTTCATATGATGACATAATGTTCTTGGAATGTCCTGCATGGTCCTATGTCGAAACTCAAAGTAATAATAATAAAACATATAAGCTCTTTTTTTAAATGTGATCCATATCCACCTCACAATTTTCCTACAAAGTGCTTGAAATACAGAGCTTAAATTGAACCTTTTCAGATCAGAATATCAAATATTTTAAGCCCGCGCTTCGCGCTCACTTTATCGATTTTCATGATAAAAAAAGGTATTTAGAATGCCCACTCAGATTCTAGGTCTAAATCTGAAACACGCGCGCGCATGTTTATTCAGATATGCAGCTTGTTCTCTGTTTAAATCATTATCCAGTTTCATTTCACAATATCAAAAATTTTCTGCTCGCGCTGTGCCCACACAATATTAATGTACGAAGATTTCCAAATACTCATCCTTTTCATGATTTACAAAACATGAATAGAGTGTACCATTTTTAGGTGTAAATCTCGAATTTCCATTCTTCAGGTAGAAATGTCAAAATTTTTAGCTCGTGCTTTGCCCTCGCATTATTTGATTATTGAAATATGTAACGTCAGGGCTAACTGCACGCAGCCGTTAACAGATCATTTTTTATTAAGTTAAAAACGTATATTAAAAATTTCTGCTCGCGCTTTGCGCTCGCAATATTAATGTAGGAAGATTTCCAATTACTCATCCTTTTCATGATTTACGAAACTAAATAGAGTGTCCCGTTTTTAGAGCTAAATCTCGATTTTTTTTCCGCTCGCGCTTCGCGCTCGCATCAATTAATTGTTTAGTTATATACCTATCCTGTTCACGATTACAAAAATTGATCAAAATTTTACATTCTTTATGTAGAAATGTGAACATTTTTCAGCTCGCGGTTCGCGTTCGCATTATTTGATTGTTGAAATATGTAACATCTTCATGACGAAATGCAATAGCAGTCCTTAACAGGTACCTTTTCAATGAGTTCAAATAGCGTATATAAAAACTTTCTGCTCGGGCTCTGCGCTCGCATTATTTTAATGTAAGGAGATCCCCACTTACTCATCCTTTTTATGATTTACAAACCTTGAATAGAGTGTCTCGTTTAGCAGGTCTAAATCTCGAAATTTCGCGCTCGCATCAATTGTTTAGTTATATACCTATTCTGTTTGAGTTACAAAATGGGCTTAAAATTTCCATTCCTTAGGTTAAAATGTTTTTAAAATTCAGCTTGCGCTTCGCGCTCGCATTATTTTATTTTTTGAAATATGTAACGTCTTCATGGCTAACTGCAAGCATTCTTTAACACGTACCTTTTCTATCAGTTCACTTCTGCTCGCACTTCACGTTCGTAGTAGTTATTCATTTGCATACACATCTTTTTCAGGATAACAAACATTGCCCAGCATGTTCAAAACTTTAGGAAAAATACATAAAATTTCAAAAAAAAATTAGCTCGCGTTTCGCGCTCGCATTGTATAAATAAGGATATTATGATATCATATATTAATGTTTATTCATAAGAATAAAGCTAAGAAGTGACTATGAGCACTACCCCTTCAAAGAAACCAAAAATCATCTTCGAGCGGCCGATCCAGGGAAAATATGGCTGGAAAAAAAATCCGCCCCCCCCCCCCTATTGGCGAAGGCTGGATCCACCCCGGAACATAAATACAAACGGTATAAAAACAGTCTTACTTGTACTTTACGACATGCTAAGGAAACGTATTTCTCCAACCAATTTGAAAAAAATAAATTTGATATAAAAAGTACATGGAAAATAATCAATCGTGTGCTTAATAAAAACACTGATAAATCACACATTCATATAAACAATACACATGACACTATTATAACAGACGTAAGCGAGATTGCTCAAAGCTTGAATGATTACTTTGTAAATATTGGTCCCAATCTTGCCAAAGATATTGAACCCTCAGAAAAAGTATTTTCCAGTTTTCTGGAAGATCCCAACCCCAAAACAATATTTTTTGCCCCAATACTAGAATTCTAGATCATAGACATTGTAAATAACTTAAACTCTCAAAAAAAGCCCAGGTTTTGATGGAATCAAGATTAAAATTCTCAAACACGTCATCTCAGAAATTGTGACACCAATAACACACATATTCAATCTATCAATAACATGTGGTATTGTCCCCTCCCAAATGAAAAAATCCAAGGTCATACCTATATTTTAAAAAGGAGACACCCGAGAAATTGGCAACTATAGACCCATATCATTATTGACTTCATTTTCAATTTTTTTTTAGAAAGAACTGTATATACTCGAACGATTAAATTCATTCATGATTGTGATATTCTCAACGAATTCCAATATGGCTTCCGTAAAAAACACGCAACAACTCACGCTATGATTACACTCGTCGATAAAGTCATTAAAGCTATTGATAAATCCCTTCACACTGTTGGAATATTCCTGGACTTCTCCAAGGCCTTTGACACTATAGATCATGATATTCTTTTATATAAACTTGCTTATTACGGTATTAGAGGAAAGGCCTTGGAGTGGTACAGGAATTACTTAACTAACAGAACTCAATACGTTTTTGTTAATGGGTGCGAATTACATCTGGATAACATAAATTGTGGTGTACCACAAGGATCACTCTTCGGTCCCCTATTATTTATATTGTTTATAAAAGACTTCCATAAATCTTCTAAACTATTATTTTTCATTCTGTTTGCTGACGACTCCAACATATTTTTCGCCCATCGTGACCCAACAACTTTGATTAATGTTATGAATACCGAATTGAAATTGGTCCATACTTGGATACGGGCGAACAAACTATCGTTAAACATAAAAAAGACAAATTACATGTTATTTAGTAACTCAATACAAACGCTCCATGGTATCATTAACATTAATGGCATAAATATTGACTCTACCCAATCAATGGCATATTCATCGACAATAGATTATTATGGAAAACACACATTGATATTCTTTGTAGAGTGATCGCAAGAAACATTGGTGTCATCAACAAACTCAAAACATTTTTACCTCACAAAATACTCTTGACCCTCTATTCAACCCTCATCCTCCCTTATCTAAACTACAGAATTTTATCCTGGGGTAACTCACAAATAACACAAACTAATAGAATATTTTTGCTCCAAAAACGAATTGTCAGAATAATTGAAAATGCCCATTACCGTTCTCATACAAGCCCGTTATTAAAAAAAAAACAATAGAATACTAAAAATCCACGATCTCTATCTCCTGAACCTTGGAACTTATATGTTCCAGCTATCAAAAAACGAATTACCCCCCCCCCCCGCAATTACTTCACTCTTTACCAAAAACACTGACATCCATACATACCCTACAAGACAAGCTATTCAAAATCAATATCATCCCCCTCTGACTAGAACCACACTCGCACAAAAAACCATCACTTACACAGGTCCCAAATACTGGAATGGTATTCACCAAAGCCTTAAACAAAATAGAAACATAAACACCTTAAAAAAACACCTAAAACTTTCATTCCTTAATGAGTACATTGTATAACACATATGAACTGCTTTCTCTTTTCCATGATACTTGACTCTCGACCCTATTTCTCTTTCCCCTCCCCTTTCCCTTTTCTCTGCTGGACACATAACCGTTTTTTGTTTGTTTGTTCTTTTTTCTTCCACTAGTTTTTAATATTCCCTTCTCCCCCCCTGTTGCACCCACAAATGTAATAACACTTTACCCACAAATGTAATAACACTTTACCCACAAATGTAATAATTTCACCCACAAATGTAATTATGCACTTTACCCACAAATGTAATAATTTTTGATCGCCCACAAATGTAATAATGACTTTACCCACACCAATATCACTATTACCATCATTATCCAAAGTTTTAGAAAGGATCGTATTTATTAGAGTGACAGACTTCTTAAACAAACATAATATTTTTTGTGAATCACAGTTTGGCTTTTGATCAAATCACAATACAACTCAAGCGGTATTGAAATGCATCGATACATTATCACATGCCGTTGATCAACATTTACATACAATTGCAATATTCCTGGACTTTTCCAAGGCTTTCGATACAATTAACCATGATATCATATTAGTAAAGTTGTCACACTATGGTGTTAGAGGGATAGCCTTGGAATGGTTCAGGAATTATTCATCGAATAGAAAACAATTTGTACAAATAGATAATCATAGTTCTGCATTGCAACCAATAAATTGTGGAATTCCGCAGGTTAGTATACTGGGTCCCTTGTTATTTATTATATACATAAATGACTTTTATCAATCTTCAAATGTTCTATCATTCATTTTATTTGCAGACGATTCAACCTTATTTTATTCTCATGCGAACCAAAATACACTATTACTTACTATAAATCGTGAACTGAGACATGCAGTTGAATGGGTTAAAGCTAACAAATTATCCCTTAACATCCTGAAGACAAAGTTATTTACTAATACTTTGCAAAATCTACCTGGAGACATCCTTTTGGACGACACTCCTCTAAATAGGATCTCTTCAACCAAATTTTTAGGTCTCATGATTGATGATAAATTGAAATGGAACATTCATATTCAAAATATATCAACAAGTGGAACGCCTCTGGCAGTCTCGCCTGCATTACGCAATTTAATATAGCAGCAGTGCTAACTTTGAAAACTACTATAAAATAATCATTCACAAAAACATCATTCATATAATGACATAATACCACGTTCATTGACCATAAATGACATTTGAATGGAGACTTAAGACTGTCAACTACACCCATGTCCACATTTCATTCACTCTATCCATAAACTTTCAAAGTTATGATGGCACTTCAACAATTACCCCAACATGGCCTAAGTTTATTGACCTTAACTGACCTTTGACTTGGTTTTGTGACCTGAAACTCACAGGGGATGTTCAGTGATGCTTGATTACTCTTATATCCCAAGTTTTATGAACTAGATCCATAAACTTTCAGAGTTAGGATGGTAATTCAATAAATACCCCCAACACGGCCAAAGTTAATTGACCTTTAATGACCTTTGACCATGGTCATGTGACCTGAAACTCGTACAGGATGTTTAGTGATACTTGATTACTCTTATGTCCAAGTTTTATGAACTAGATCCATAAACTTTCAGAGTTAGGATGGTAATTTAACATATACCCCCAACACGGCCAAAGTTCATTGACCTTAAATGACCATTGACCATGGTCATGTAACCTGAAACTCGCACAGGATATTCAGTGGTACTTGATTAACCTAATGTCCAAGTTTCATGAACTAAATCCATAAATTTTCAAAGTTACGATGGTAATTCAACAAATACCCCCAACTTGGCCAAAGTTCATTGACCCTAAATGACCTTTGACCTTGGTCATGTGACCTGAAACTCAGGCAGGATGTTCACTAATACTTGATTAACCTTATGTCCAAGTTTCATGGACTAGATCCATAAATTTTCAAAGTTATGATAGTAATTCAACAAATACCCCCAACTTGACCAAAGTTCATTGACCCTAAATGACCTTTGACCTTGGTCACGTGACCTGAAACTCGAGCAGGATGTTCACTAATACTTGATTAACCTTATGTCCAAGTTTCATGAACTAGGTCCATATGCTTTCTAAGTTATGATGTCATTTCAAAAACTTAACCTTCGGTTAAGATTTTGAAAATAATTTTCCCAACATGGTCTAAGTTCATTGACCCTAAATGACCTTTGACCTTGGTCATGTGACCTGAAACTCAGGCAGGATGTTCAGTAATACTTGATTAACCTTATGTCCAAGTTTCATGAACTAGGTCCATATGCTTTCTAAGTTATGATGTCATTTCAAAAACTTAACCTTAGGTTAAGATTTGATGTTGACGCCGCCGCCGCCGCCGCCGCCGTCGCCGTCGGAAAAGCGGCGCCTATAGTCTCACTCTGCTATGCAGGCGAGACAAAAACTATATCCAGGAATATTGGTGTAATGAATAAACTAAGACACTTTTTTTTCCAAAATCAACACTTTTTACACTATATTCCTCCCTAATACTTCCGTATCTGAATTATGGAATAATGACATTGGGTAACGCCAACAAATATCTTACAGACAAAATTTTTATCTTACAAAAGAACATTATAAGAATTATTCATAATGCTCCTCCTCGTTCTCATACTAACAATTTATTTTACAAGTCGAATATTTTAAAACTTCCAGATCTATATATTTCTTTTTCAAACAGGGCAATTCATGTACAAATTGAATTCAAACGAACTGCCAAACATATTAATTAACATGTTTACAAAAAATAACGCCATTCACAATTACCCAACAAGACAATCCCTCTGTTTTCACCTTCCCCGTACCCGCACTCAACTTGCACAAAAAACAATTTCCTTTTACGGTCCTAAATACTGGAATACACTCAGTCACGACATCATTAACTCCGTTAGTCTGAACTGCTTTAAAATCAAGCTAAAAAAGCACATTCTCGAATCTTATAGAGTAAGCCCAAATTGAGCGCTCAGGACTCTCTCTCTCTTCTTTCCTCTTTGTCCTTCCCTTTCATCTGCCATCACCCGCATTTTTTTCTCTTTCTTTCTCTTTCATCCACACATGTGCACCAGTCTTTCTTCTCGGTTACATTTCTTTTCACTTCCATCCATCATTTCCGTACTCCATCCATCACAATAGCATTTTAGGATTTTTTTTCTTGTTCTTGCATTTTTACTTATACCTACAAATCTTTTAACTTATTCTTTGAGGAATCCACACTCAACAAGTCCTGCTTTTCAGTGGATCCCTCCATTTCCTCAACATTTATTTAAATACTAAAGATGAATAAAAGAAATTATATGCAAAATGCTTTATCATGAATAGTCTATAGTTATTATGATTATCCAGTTCATTGTAAATATCATTATCAATATGATTATCATATTGTTTAGTGTCTATTGTAAATATTTATTTATCTATGTCATATTGTCATACTGAATATACTTGTATATTCATTTATATCTTTGTAATGATTTATTTTACTGATAAATTGACTTGAGTTGAAATGAAAATAAACCAAACTGAAACTGAAACTGAATATGCCTATTGGACGAAATGATAATTGGACGAGATGGGGATTGGACTTATTGCTGATTGGACAGATGGCAACGATACCAAATGATTATTAGCCGAAATGGGTTTAGACAAAGTGATAGTAGACCAACTGCAGTTAGACCAAATATAAAATGGACGAAATGAAAGTAGGCCAAGTGGTTATTAGACCAATTGGCTATTAAACCAAAAGGTAATTAATAGACGCAATGATATTGGACAAAGTGGATATTGGACTAATTGAAAAAAAACTTTTAGACCAAATGATGATAAACAAAATGGCTAGTAGACCAAGATATTAGACGAAATTGTTATTGGACTACGTTGATAGTTGACTAATGGTAGACGAAATGATGTTTGACCATGTGATGGTGGGCAAAATGGCAGTAGACGGAATGGCAATCAACCGATACATATCCATACAAAGAGTAATTCTGTTTTGCACTTAATTCTCTTTCTCGTGTCTCAAAATACTTAGTGAAAGCATATTTTATATCCTATCTACAACTCGAGTCCTAAATCCGTAAACGTGACATTATGCATTGCGACGTGTGACGTTATGCGTTAGAAAAGTTACATTATGCGTTGACTGCGACATAATGCGTTGGACGCTCTTGGCATGTCGAAATCTGCGACATTATGCGTTGCTGCGACATTATCGGTTGTAACAGGGCTAGCCTAGGCCAACGTTGCCAGAACTGGCATAATTTCGACCCTTTCAGCAATAATTCATTATGCCTGGCATAGTTAGACTTTTTTTCTGGCATAATTTTGACCCTTTCAGCATAATTTGGCATAATTAGACTTTTTTAAGCAAAGAATCTGGCATAATAATAGCATATTTAGCATAATTTTGATCCCCCCCCACATGTTGTTTTCCATTTTTCACATTTCATTGAAGATTGAAGACCTTTTTTTTTTTTTTTTTTTGCTTCTTAAATTTTTTGGCGGACGGTTTTGCCCCCCCCCCCCCCCTGTGGAAAATCCTATAGGTACGTGTTAAGGATCCAAAACGGTTTGGCATAATTTTTCGCGATTTTGCATAATTTCGCTGCTCCTCTGGCATAAATTGATTTTTTTTCACTGGCCACGCTGGGGCCCTAGGCTAGGGCACTGACTTTATCTCAAATTTGGACCAGTCTAATGCCATGATTAACTTGCACTGGTTAATTCAGAACTTAACGTTTACTTAAGTTAGACCAATACGCTTGGCATGCTTGGTTTAATAGCAGTGGCGTAGCTACGGGGGGGCCTGGGGGGGCACGTGCCCCCCCTGAGATTTGGTGTGCCCCCCCTGAAAAAAATTGGCAAAGCAAAAAAAAAGGGAGAAAGAAGAAAAGAAAAAAGGAAAAGAAGAAGAAAGACAGAAGAAAAAAAAGAAGAGGAACATAAGAGGAGGAAGACGAGTGGATGAAATAATGTGAAGGGAAGACTTGCAAAAAAAACAAATCTTTCATGTTACTATATAAAACTTTTGCTTGCGCTTCGCGCCAGAATTGCATGTTCGATGAGATTCATATCTTGCTCAATAGGCTGATATGGAGCAAGTTTTGAAGTCAATATACAAAATATATTTTAGCTCGGACATCGAGCTTTCATCATTTTTTCATTAACAAATTTAAGTGCTCTAGCTGTAAAATGTCCCTTTTATAGTCTACATTGGCATAGTCTACATTTTTAAGCTCACGCTGCGTGGTCAAATGTATTCAGACTGCCCAGATTCTAGGTCTAAATCTAAAACATGCCCGATAGCCTGCATGTTCTTTATATCAAATGTACTTAAATTATCCAGTTTCACATCAGAATATCAATAATTGTCTGCTCACGCTTCACGATCGCATAATTAATGATACCCAATTAACTATATCCTATTTATGATTTACAAAATATAAATAGAGTGTCTCGCTTTTAGGTCTAAAATCTCAATTTTCTTCCTCTCGCACTTCGCGCTCGCATCAATTGTTTAGTAACATAGCTATCCCATTTATTAATACAAAAAGTGCTTAGAATGACAATTTTTTAGGTCGGAATGTCAAAAAAATTTGCTCGCGCTTCGCGCTCGCATTATTGAAATATATACCGTCTTCGTGGGTAACTGTAAGCAGTCCTTAACAGGTCCCTTTTTGATAATGCTACAACAGTTAATAAACATTTCTGCTCACGCTTGGCGTTCGCAGTAACCATCTAGTTACATACGAATCTTGTTCAGGATCACACATAACATTGCCCAGAATATTAAATTTTCAGGACAAAATACATGAAAGTAAAAAAAAAAAATCACTCGCGCTTCGCGCTCGCACTTTTTATAAGGCTTATGAGATTATATCAAGTTATGTTATTTTATAAGAATAAAACTAAGAAGTGACTGATCGGGGAAAATATAGGTGAAGATAATTTCGGCCCCCGTCCCCTTTTGGCGAAAGTCGGATCCGCCCTTGTGACACATACACACACAACGGAAAAAATGGTGCCCCCCCTGAAAAAGCAAGGACCCCCCAGTGCCCCCCCAGGAAAAAAATCCTAGCTACGCCACTGTTTAATAGGTCCATAGACCTATAGAACTAGTAATACAATAGCCAATTTCGAGCACGTGAAATAATGGTAAAGAAAATGCAGATCGATCTATTACATTTTGTTGATCAAGAGAGTTTATTCTGCGATTACAATAGTATGCAGAGCCGCGCGGTTACAGAAACAGTTTACTTGCATGTTCTGCATGCTCACTGACGTTAATTTGTGCCTGACGTTAGAATACGTCCCATGTACATCATATAGATCAGAGTTGATCAAGATCTAGAGACTAGACTAGATCTAAAATAAATTTATTTAGATCTAGGACTAGTTCTATATACGGACTAATTAATGTCATTAATGGCAATTTCATAGATCAAAGTCCTATGTACGGTTCCGGTAATTTCAGGGTGCTGATTCATTTGTGGCAAGGTGAACGCTAACGACCACAATTTAGTTAAGATTTGTAGTCCACGCGCATGCGTACTCTTATTCCAAAGACGCATTAACAAATATTCATATTTGGGTCCACAACTGCGGTGGGAAAACATAATTTCGCCAGCGGGGCAGCTCATTGCTTTGGGCCAGGGTTTGAATTTTATACACTGTTTTTTGTCACAAAAGTCAATGAATTTTCGATGAAAAAAACAATTGTTGAAATATAATTCAACCTTGATAGACTAAAATATCTTTTTCATACATCGAGACACTAGCTTGCAAAATGTGATAATGTATGATATTTAAAAAAAATCGCAATTTTACCATTTTTTGTTTCATTATTTCGTAACAAATAGCATACAGAATAGCATTAGATATACAGTGCGTATCAAAAAAAAAGAAAACGGGACAGATTTGAAAATTCTATAAAATGTCTGTTTCAAATTATGATGTCTATTTTCTGGGGTTAATAGTCAGCGGCGTAACAGGGGTCGGTGGCCAGGGGGGGGGGGGGTTGTGGAGCCGTGATATGTGCAAAATTTCGCCGGGATTTGTGCAAACAACGGAATTTGTGCAAACGCCACGCCGGGAAATGTGCAAATCTGTCAAAATTTATCAACGGCATCTGTTCAAACGTGACGACGGGATATGTGCAAATGAACAATTTCCACGGGAAAAGTGCAAACCTCCGGGATATGTGCAAATTACTGTTTTTATCCATATTAAGGATATTTCTCATGAAATGTTTCATAACATTACTGTTAAAATGATAAACATGCCTGCATAAGGGAGAAGCTACAGCTAGTGTCATCGGCAATGAAACGCTTTTCAGAGAGGCAGTGCATGGGGGGGGGGGGGCACCAGGCTTAGTGGACATTTGCTCTGGCGACAATTGCTCCGATGGAAATTCTAAACATTAAGCGAAACATAAAAGCTAACCTCCAAAACTAAATACACCCTAATCGTAATCATGACAATATTCTGAACCAAAAACTCTATCACAATCCTAACACTAATCATATGCCTTCTGAGATATTAATTGTCGCAATTTTCGCAGGAGTATATGTCGTGTCACCTTAAAGGGACATTTAGTACTGTTTCGAACACTGCATGGGGCAATTATTAAAGGGGGTGGGAGAGGCAAGCATGATTTCCACTGATACACACATTGAACTTGATCTGTTGATTTCATTTCCAGATTTCATCAGAAGTTGTCGAATTTCTTTAAAATTTAATTATAAACCCAAAATGTCTTGATTACTATGCCATTTGATATTAATTTTTTATGAATCTATGAACATTCAAACAAGACATTGTTCCTATCTCTTTTAACACACCCAAAGTGACGCCAGCTTGTGTAATATCAGCCACATGTGTAAAAACACTGTACCCACTAACGTATATGAAAATATTTCCCACACAATCATGTCATACTAGCGCACTTTACCAACAAGAGGCGTTAATTTTGAACTATATACCCACAAATGCGATGCACTTTACTCTCTAAATGAAATATTTTTAGGTTGCAATTCATACACCTCGATTTTACAACGAATGTTCCATATGATATGAATGCAGGGGCTGCGATCCGGGGGGGGGCAGGGGGTTCACAGTGCCCCCACTTTTTGAAGCACTAAACAGTTTTCCCTTTTAACCCAAGAACTTTGCCCCTTTCATCTTAGAAGGACCTGTTGTATGTGTTAAAGTGTGCCCCTTTACCTTTTTTTTTTATAAATATAAGTGCCCATTCTCGTATCAGATAAGTTTCCATTCCTTAAAACCGCTCTTTTCATGCCCTGTCATTGTCCGTTTTCCATATGTCGCGTTCTTATCCCTTCTAAAAGTGCATATTTAAATAATAAAAATCCTTTTAAAATGTTCCTCTCGACCCTTTAACCCTATCTAGGCCGGGGGGGGCCTCGGAGGCCCCCCTCCCCCCTCAACGAGTCGCGCGATATTTTCGTCGCGCAAAATTTTTTGACCACGCTGCTCGCTGACTTTTTACTTTCAAGTCTTCCGCACCTTTTGAGACCAATTTTGCGTCACCCGGGTACGCGGTTCCGAAGTTACGCAATGTTACGTAAGTGCATCTCAGACCAAAAATTGCTCAAAGTCAATGTAAATTGTGTTTTCAACCAAAAATCATAAATGATTATTTTTAGTTTTGCACGCCTAAATGTATGTATTTTATGCTGTTTATGATCTTCGAAGAGTCCCCAACGAATTTCATTGAAAAAACAATGAAAAACAAAAGGTCCCAAAAACAAAGAAATACATATAAGAAATTGCAAAAAAACAATATCATACATAGGGAAATGATCTGTTATCACAATTTTTTCATGTACACTTGCTAAGAACATCACAAAGGGTTTCTATGCCAAAAATAAGGCCCCCCTCCCCCGGCCATATGAATTCCAAAAATACCCCGACCTAGATAGGGTTAAGTTGCCCCTTTTCAGAGTGAAATTCTTCTTCTGTAGTGTGTACATTTTCACCTTTGATCAAGTGCCCCATATGAATATTCTGATAAATGCCCCTTCTCTTCTGGTTTGTTCAAATGTCCAATTTGCTAATATAAGGTATATGTATTTGCAATTAGCGTCCTTTCTTTTATGCAGGGGCATCTGAGCAGAGGGAGAAGAGGGAGAGGGGGGGGGGGACCTCGTTCCAAGGACTCCAAAAGTTTTCAATACCAAGAAAAAGAAAAGAAGAAAAGGAAAGAAAAGTGGTGAAATATGATAGTGTTCTCTATGTCAAAAATCTATCACAAATGTTTTTTTTTTTCATTAAAAGTTTCAAAATTTTGCTCGCTCGCTCGCAGCTTTAAAGAAATTTTGCCCCACACGCCATGTTTGCCCCACTCAATCATTTTGCTCATTACCCTACTAGGGTACATTATGCTATTTTGTTTTTAAAAAAGTTTTTTGTTTCAAGTGCCCTTTTCAAAAGAGGAAGTGCCCTTTTTCGCTGTGCCCTCCCCTCCGCTATCAATTTTGCTCTGCCGACTCATGCTGGTAGTCTCCTTTTCCAGACCCAATGCAACCTTACCCTACAAGATGAAGGTTATTAGTCTACTTTTTAATACTCAGTCTTGGCCATATATTCTTCCAAACAACATGATTAACGCTATACCTGGACTAGCTATTCGTAGTCTTTACTCAAAACCCGGTGGTTAAAAAGAGAAATAAACTTTACAATTTAAACCTCACCATCTTCTAAACCATTGCCATGTCATCAAGCATATGGATATAGAGTTATTATTTTCTCCAGACCCAGTCATTTGAAGGAAAAAAAATCAAGAATCTTCGAAACGTCAATCCCGTCATCTTCAATACTAAGAACCTGTAATGTAGCACATGGGTATACAGCGTAATTATACAGTGGGTGTACAGTGTAGTTTTTTTTAATAAATGGATATGGAGTAAAGGCTATGCTATAGGTACCCGTGCTTTGTTATACTTATAGACTATTAGTTTGGAAGATGATGGGGTCTTACTATTTAAGTTTTTTTTTAATCACCAGGTTTGGAGTAAAGACTACACTCTATATCCATTTTTTCCCACAGATATGAGACGATGGGGTCGTCAAATTGAAGATCTCCTAATTTTTTTAATAACAGCGTCTGGGGTAAAGACTGTGCTCTTATATCCATGCTTTCTTACAGGGTCTTATTTTTGAAGATTATAACATAATTTTTTTAAATGGGTCTGGAGTAAAGACTACGATATGTACCCTTGCTTTATAACGGAGTCTTAGTCTTGGGTCTTAATTCTGAAGGTTTTTTAATCAAAGGTCTGGAGAAAAGACAACGCTTTATATCCATCTTTTTCACAGGAATGAGACTGTGGGGTCTTGAAAATTTGTTTAAATAAACGGGTCTGGAGAATTGAGAATACGTTATACACGTTCTTTATAACAGAGTCTTAGTAGTGGAAGATGGCGGGGCTTAAATAGTTTTGAATTTGTTTAATCACCCGGTCTGGAGCAAAAACTACACTTTAAACCCAGTAACCACCGATAGCTCAGTTGGTAGAGCGGAGGACTGTAGATGATTGATGATTAACCTTATGTCGCTGGTTCGAATCCGGCTCGGTGGATGCGGTTTTTTTGGCGCAAATATTCACTACTGAATGACACGCGCCGTATAAGCTAAAACAACAACAACAACAACTTATTCGATAGGAATTAGACGGTGAGGTATTAAATCAGATTTTTTTTTGTTATTGATACAACAAGGTCTAGGGTAAAGACTACATTCTATATTCATTTCTACAAGGTCTTAATTTGGTAAACGGTGAGGTGTTGCAGTTTTTTTTTATTATTTTTGAATGGCTATGCTCCTTATGTATGCTTTAGTACAGGATCTTAGTTCAGAAGGATCTTCAAATGATTAAATGACCGGGTCTGGAGCATTAAAAGACTACACTCTACATCCATGTTATTCCAAACGATAGTGGGTCTTCAATTTAAGGTTGGTGCCCCCCCCCCCGCCGCCTCTCTGAAAAGCGTTTAAAGTATACATCCAAATTAAGAATCAAAAGTATTTTATAATGACTTAATGTGGTCATCATTGTAAAGGGGAAGTATTACTAATCAGATATATAACTTCACTTTTCAAAATAGTGATCAGAGATTGCAGAAATCAGCTCTCAAAAATGATTTATTTTCATGCCATATTTCTGCCTTCCACCGGTCCTCTTGCGAGCTCCAGCTGAGTGACGTCACACAATGAGCAGTGAGCAGCTGAGCTGACAGCAGCCCATTGGAGACGATCTTTCCAATCAGCGTTTTTTGCTCTTAGAATTGTTTATTCCTCTTACAATTGGTCTTGTTATATAGATAAAAGTTTGAATTTACTGAACAGTGAAAAAAAGTGCACATTTAACGTATTTTGGTAACCGATATTTAGCTTAGAATTTTTTATTTTTTTTCAAGAAATATATGTGAATAAACAAATCATATTTTCACGTAGAAATCACACTTGCGTCACATTAATTTTATAGTCAATATAAAGCATAAACATTCTTCTTTATGACTGAACAAAAATTATGAAATTTCATTAAGTAGCAAAGTCAGGAACCACAAAAAAAACACGGCAATATCCATCGCGAAATGACTGAAATTGCAGTTGAATTGCCGAAGCATTATTAGGAAACAGCGGCGAGCGGACTTTCTTTCATATATCTTAAAAATGCCTTTCCGTAAGGGCGATGGTCTGTGGACAAATGCGTTGGCCATTGTTTTGTCATGTGCGAGGACCCTGGTTCGAAACTCGGATTTTTTTTTTCTGGGTATTTTTTTTTTATTCCTTCCCCGTCCCTACCCACCTGTTTTTTCTCTTTTTATTTTCTTGTGAAATTCAATTCAGACCTGTATTTATCAAATCTTGCTTCTTAATTGCTGCTTTTGATTTTCAAGTTCTTGATTAGATTATTTCTACTCTTATTTGGGATGGGAGGGGTAGAGTTAAAAGTCAAGTCCACATCAACTAAAAATTATTTGAATAGAGTAATTTCCCTTGTTGTTTTTACTCAAAACAGTCATATACACAAAACAATGATATGCAAATTAGAGTTGTCACTCTCATCACATTCGTTTCTATTTTATGTGGCATTTTGTTTTTTATTCTTTGCAGATTTGACGATAGGAAACTCTTCATCTGATCACAATAGGTTATATTTACGGAAATGTTAAAATAGTAATTATATAAATTTGAATCAAAGTTTTTATGAAATTTCCTGCAATATCTAGCTTATTTTTCTTTAAATTCAAATGAATTTTTGATTGCGTGGACTTCTCCTTTACTCTTAATGTAGGGAATGCATAGCAAAATTTATCCAGAAACAAAATTGTTTTAGAATATGCAAATCAGTAATTGGACACATGTTCACTTTTTTTTCATCCAGGCCACTTCCTCACATCCACCAGGCTTTCAGTCTTATAACAAAAATGATGAACCATCACACAACATTCACAGTGCTTCACAATAAATATTTCACTTCTGTTCATACATGCAATAAATATTGTGGAAAACAAATAAAAGGCGTACCCATATTCAAATAACGTTTAAAAGGACAAATATATTATACCTTTCGAGAAAAATCAGCACGTTAAATATCTGATAACAAAACATAATTATGGGGCACTGCAAGAAACTTATGTTCAATTGCAAATCAAGCGTAAGTCTTAAATTCAAATTCAAGCGTAATAAGGTCGAGTTGCAATCGCAATTCAACTACATGTTTAATCAAAGGACTTACCCTTGATTTGGGACGTGTGATTGAGTATAACATTTCTCGCAAAATGCCCTAGTAACATTAAAATTGTTCTTTCCTTTAAATTGTGTGTTATTATTTTTGACAAGCTGTATTCCTGTCCAAGTCAAATTTCTTAGTTCTCTCCAAAACTGTGCTCAAAATTGTTTCCAAGATTGATAAAGAAAAATTTTCTTTCGTATCATTATTAGTCCACAACTTGCAAACCGTAGGTCCTGGAAAGAGTGAAGAAAAAAATGGCTATACCCAAATCATAGTAAAAGGACATGATGGAATCTCCCAGATTGAGGTAGCAAGCAGAGACCAGAAGTCACCAGAGTCAGCAAGTGTGCAGATCTGTGTGTAGAAGAGAGAAAAAAGAAATAGTTTAAATAATCAAATCAAAGTATGAATTTAATTATCGTGATGATTGATGACGTGCGGTGGCATGTAATTCCCGGTCAACAACAAATGATAGTAGGTTTAGACACCTGAAAAGTTCCACTCAGAACACTGGTGCTCTACCTCAAGTGATGTTTGTGTAGGCCCCACTCCACTTCACTACCGCTACACTACCGTACATGTACGCCACACCTACCCGGGTAGGTGTGTAGCGTAGTGTAGGCTGTAGCAGTACTCCAGTAGTGAAGTGGAGACTACACGAACATCACTTGAGGTACGGTGCTCTCTGAGTCTCTGTGTCATTACAAAGATTGCATTTATCTTCATTGTTGAAGGCATTACGCATACATATATGCAGCAACACTCTAATCAGAAAGAAACACCAGACTCTAATTTTGGCCCACCCAAGCGTTCATTACATGCCGCCGCGCACAGAAAATTCAAGCCATAGAAGTCGTGGACCCAAGAAGTGAGATCCCAGCACGCGCGACCCACTAGTTAGAAATCCACTGCCAAACGCGGTTCGTGGTTAGTATACTAATACTAACCTCGCAATACGTACTAGTAGTATACTAATACTAACCTCGCAATACGTGTGAGTGATTTTGGCCAGGAATCAGGGTAATCACTGCTGAAAATTTGTCTGGCTTCATGACATCGGCATCATGGCGATATAATTCTGTGTATAATAAAAACTTAAACATTCCTCTGAAACAGCAGATTTTCAGCCATGGTCCATACCACTCAGTGCTCCTAAATAATTTAATCGCCTGCCTGAGTCCTGACCAGTTTTAGAAATCTGAAGAAAAAATCTGCTGGAATTGTGCCACTCACACGTATTAAGTATACTAACCTCGCACCACGAACCGCGTTTGGCAGTGGATTTCTAACTAGTGGGTCGCGCGTGCTTAGCCTGGAGGCGTCTGGGATCTCACTTCTTGGGTCCACAACACACGACTTCTATGGCTTGATTTTTCTGTGCGTGGCGGCATGTAATGAACCCTTGCCGTGGAATTGTGCAAAAACATTATTTCTAAAATAAAAACTTTTTAATTTTAATAGTAGTTATGCCAAAATGCATGATTCTAAACTTATATCAGATCTGTATCTGTCACCTGACCTGAATGCATCGTCAGAACAAGTACAGTTTCCAAACATGCTTACCTTGAGGCTTGACTTTTGACTGGATCAAACAGCGTAGCCTGCAACATGCATCGGGAGCAAGTGAATGGGACCGTGCAGCTTGGAGTTTTTCAATAGTTATAAGACTGTCGAGTGGACAAAATCGATCTTTCCAGTTCACAATTCAATAAAAAAACGGGCAAAATAACACAGTTCTGGTTCCCTTATAGTCTGAAGTTGTCGAAAACAGAATTCGGATGTCACATTACATGAAGAAAACGGTAAATTCGGAAGATATTGAAGAGGTCAGTAAGGTGATTCAGTGTATTATGCACAGAGGGATAATGAGCTCGATGATTGTGTGACGTCATTATTATCGACTGTTTTCACTGCGTGAACTGTCGGTCTGGGGGGCTGAGAAGGGTCTCTAATAATTTCATTTCTTGCATTTCCACGACATCAATAAGACTTTTTAGTGACATATTTGTGTATAAAAAGACAAGACTTTTCCATTCATATATAATTTGTCTATAATCATCACTTTCGTGAATTTTCTTTGGATGTATACTTTAATTGCCGATGTGTAGCTTCTCCCTGATGCAGGCACATATCACGGCTCCACAGGGGGCAAGAGCCAAAAATTTCCCGGTCATATCATGGTATGAACAGGCGTAATGGTGTACTGAGGCGACTATTTTGAGAAGGCCAGATATTGCGTATCGGGCAAAATTTATCTTTTAAAAAAAAGTAGCGAGCGAGCGAAGCGAGCGAGCAAAAATTTTGACCTTTTTAATACAAAAATCAAATTTTGTGATAGATTTTGACATGATATCCAAAAAATAATATATTTCAATCTTCTCTCTTAAGATTCCCTTTTTGTGGTCTGTACACCACTGTGAAAAGGATTCTCTGCGGCAGTAGCATAAAGAGTTAAAAAAAATACGAGGGGCACAGTAAAGCACATGTGCTAAAAAGCTGCTATATATAAGTCCCGAGCGAGCGAGAAAAAAAATCATCTTTTCATGAGAATCTAACTATTTTTTGACATTATATTAAGTAAATAAAATTATATCCTACACTTTTCCTTTGCGTTTCTTTCCTCCTTTTTTTTTTGCTTTTGTTTGTAAAACTTTTGGGGGCCATGGCCCAACCCTTCCATACGCAGTGCTGTACGGGTGGGGTCCGGGGCGGAGCCCACGGAACTTCTTGATATCAAAGCCATTTAAACGTTGCAGATTGCGGCTATTTTAATCAAATCGCGGGCATATAGAGAATATAACTTTTACATAACACATTTATTCAACCCAGTTGCGTAATGAACCAAATATTTTGAGGGGGCAAAACAAAGCAATGTGGGACAATTTGTAAAAAGTCGCCAGCGTGCAAAGCGAGCTGGAAAAAAAAAATGCCAATTGAAATTAAATTCTAATTATGTGATAGATTTTCCCATTATATGCAACAAATAACACATTTCATTGTTTCCATTCATTTCATTATACGTTGTCTCTATTTCATCTTGGGTGTGGAACCAATTCTTCAAATGGCTCTATAAAGCCCTATAATCACTGTATGCCAGTGATTATAGGGCTTTATAGAGCCATTTGAAGGTTATAAATGAAGAGCCCCTACTGCGTGGGGTCTGGGGCAAAGCCCCGGTAGCTTATTTACATAAAATTTAGCAAGCTTGTAGCACGATGTTGTATGCATGTCCATCTTTCTTCCCGCTCTTTAATTTCAATCATCGGCAGCCCGGTTGTGTTATTTTTGTTCTTGTCCCTTTTCTTTGTTTTCCAATTTAGCTTTTGACTAATTCCATTCTACCTTCGTTTCCCGCTATTGTTTGCCAATTTGTTATTTTTTGATTTATTTCCCATCGTGCTATTGCATTACATAGGCCTATTTCGGAATGATTTACTTTCTCAAATGTTCTTCTTTCGTACATTTTCCCGCTTTCCTTCTTTTTCCATTAAAAAAAATGTTTTTTCGTCGTTTTCTTTTCGCTTTTCCCTTTCCTTTTCCTCCTTCCCCTTTTCCCTTTCTTTCTCCATCCTTTTTTTTCTTTTTCCCGTTTTTCTTTTATTTTCCTGGTGAAATCCGCCAGGGGGGCAGCTTGCCCCCCCCCCCCGCCTGTTACGCCACTATTAATAGTACTCTGAAGTCTTATCTTTCAAATGCCATTAAAAAAAATAGTTTCGTTCATGCTTGAGCGAACACGGAATCATAGGCGGATCCAGGGGGGCCGAGGGGCCCATCCCCCCCCCCCCCATTGGCGGAGCAAAAAAAAAGCGGGGAAAGAAAGAAAAGAAAAAAGAAAAAGAAGGGAAAAGAGAGGGGAAAAAGAAGGGGAAACATAAGAGGACGAAGAAGATTGAATGAAATAAGATGAGGAAAAGACTTGAAAAATATAAATATTTCATGTCTCTATATAAAAATTTTCGCTCGCGTTTCGCGATCGCATTGCCTTTTAGGTGATTTACACTATCTTGCTCAATATGGAGCTTAAAATAACAAATTTTGATCTCAATATACAAAACATATTTCAGCTCGGAAATCGAACTTTCATTATTTTGTTTGATTTACAAATTGGTTTTTAAAAAGTGCCCTGTAAAAGCTTCTGTTTTATGGTCTGAACATAAACATTTTCTGCTCGCCCTGCGCGCTCGCAAATTTTGATCTGTCAGGTACCTATTATTTTTGTGTATTCAAAATATCCCTTTTCAGGTCTGATTGTCAAAACGTATCAGCTAGCGCTGCACGCTCTCATTTTGATTGGCGAGTTATGTATGTCTCAATGTTGATTATACAACAAACTACTTAAAATTCCCTTTTCATGACAGTTTATCAAAAATTTTGGCTCGGGATTTGCGCTAGCATTTAATGGTTAAAATATATTAACTGATGCATCCTATATATAATTATAATAGTGCTTGGAATGTCCAGTTTTCAGGCCATAATGTCATCAGATTTCGCGCCCTTATTACACTGTAAAAAATGAAGTGCTAATTTAGCACTTACCGTGCTTGTATAGTGACTGCACTACCATGACTACGAATACTGATTTTCTAGTTCAAATTTAAACTAAAAAATCAGCTGTCGTGGTGCAGTCACTATATACAAACACTGTAAGTGCTAAATTAGCACTACATAATTTACAGTGTAGGCATTCATGAATAAGATATTAATTTAAAAATTAAATTGTCCCTTTTGTTTCATCTCGCGCTTAGCAAGAGGAATAGGAAGATACTCATCATTTTCATATGCATTTCCTAAGGTTGTCCCGGTCCTACTCAAAGTAATAATAATGAAAAATATCAGCATTATTAAGTGCGATCTATATCCACCTCACAATTTTCCTATAAAGTGCTTGAAATATAGAGCTGAAATTGACCTTTTTTTTTCAGATCGGAATATCAAATAGTTTAAGCTCGCGCTTCGTGCTCGCTTTGATTTTCATGATATAAGATGTATTTAGAATGCCTAGATTATAGGTCTCAATATGAAACACACGCGCGCATGTTTATTCAGATACTCAACTTGTCCTCTATTTAAATAATTATACAGTTTCGGACACAATATCAAAAATTTTCTGCTCGCGCTTTGTGCTCGCATTATTAATGAAGGAAGATTCCCTATTACTCATTCTTTTCATGATTTACAAAATATGTATAGAGTGTCCCGTTTTTAGGTCTAAATCTCGATTTTTTTTCTGCTCGCGCTTTGCGCTCGCATCAATTATTTAGTTATATACCTATCCTGTTCACGAATCAGGATTAAAAAAATTGATTAAAATTTTACATTCTTTAGGTAGAAATGTCAATTTTTTTCAGCTCGCGCTTCACCCTCGCATTATTCGATTGTTGAAATATGTAACGTCTTCATGGCTAAGTGCAAGCAGTCCTTAACATGTACCTTTTCGATCAGTTCAAAACGTATATAAAAATTTTCTGCTTGCGCTCTGCGCTTGCATTATTAATGTAAGGAAGATCCCCACTTACTCATCCTTTTCATGACTTACAAAACTTGAATAGTGTCTCGTTCATTAGGTCTAAATCTCGAAATTTTCGCTCGCATCAGTTGTTTAGTTATATAGGGAAAGGCGGGGTAAATTGAACATAGGGGCAAGTTGAGCCAACACCCCTAGACCAATAATGAATGAGTCAGACATTGTGGTGGTGTAATGTATTGATGACCCATTACATAACCCTTAACCCCACCACATTGTTTTCAACTTTGAAACAAAAAGTAATTTTTTAGAGGGAAAAATACAAATTTCAGCAAAAAAAGTAAAAAAGGGTGTGAAATAGATAAGTGCTTTTTACCCGCACACATCATTGAATATAATAAAGAAATAAGAACAATATTGAAAGTCCCATTCTTGTCATAGTCTTTTAGATGATGGATGCATAAGAAACGTGTGGATGTGAAAATATCGCATTAAGTTCGGACTGGGGTAATTTGAGCCAGCCAACATGGGCAAGTTGAGCCACATTAATTCTTATGGTATAATATTTAATAATAATTTTTAAAAACCTTGAAAAGTCATTGATATGCAGGCAGAAAGGAGCAATATCACATGACAAGTCTTTTACTTTTAGAGGATGTTAGTATTTATAGAGAACTAACAAGTGAAAAGACTTGAAATAAAAAATTGACATGATGGCTCTTCCCGCATACATTTTGTACATAGTTTTTGTGGCTCAACTTACCCCAGAAGGTGGCACAATTTACACCATAGATTCATTCATTCATTCATATGCATTTATTTCGTTCATATATTAAAAGTAACATTTAAAAACATATTGGAATATACAAGAAATAGAAATAATTCATCAAACGAGGAGACAGCTGGGGCAAGTTGAGCCATTTGACATCGTTTTTTACAAAGGCCACAATGACTTTCAGTGTCGGGGTAGAAAGTTATATATAGGTGAAAAAAATCTCCCAAGAATCAAATCTAAAGGCTAAGTACTTATTTCTACAATATTATTAGTTATATCAATTCTAGCATGCAAAATTCAAAAAGTGTCACAACTTGCCTCGCCTTCCCCTACCTATTATGTTTAAGTTACAAAAGTGCTTAGAATTTCCATTCCTTAGGTAAAAATGTCAAAAAATTTCAGCTCGCGCTTTGCGCTCGCATTATTTGATTTTTAAAATATGTAACGTCTTCATGGCTAATGGCAAGCAATCTTTAACAGTTACCTTTTCCATTAGTTCATTTCTGCTCGCGCTTCACGTTCGTGGTAGGCATTTGCATACACATCTTTTTCAGGATAACAAACACTGCCAAGAATGTTCAAATTTTAGGAAAAAATACACAAGATTTCAACAACAAAAAATTAGCTCGTGCTTCGCGCTCACATTATATAAACAAGGATTAAGACATTATATATTTATGTTTATTCATAAGAATAAAGCTAAGTGACTACCCATTCAAAGAAACCCAAAATCATCTGCGGCCGATCGGGGAAAATATTGGTGAAAAAAATTCCGGCCCCCCCCACCCCCCACATTGGCGAAGGCTGGATCCACCCCTGGGAATGTTTTTGTCTGGGGTTAAAAAGGAGGCTTGCGCCAAAATGGCATAAAATTATAAATTTGATTATCGGACTTGTTGCTAATCAGCAGACTTGCTCATAACCTTTTCATTATCTTTGCCGTAATTTTCAAATTATGTGGTCGAAATTCATTTTCAAATCTATTTATTTGCTTGAATTGTTCTGTTGTTTTTATTTTTAATATGTTCTCCTTTCGCTTTGAATATTCCTTCTTCAAGCAAAAGCCTTTTTTTCAACCGAAGTATGGGAGAACGTGTATTTTGGGGGGGGCTCGGGGATGCTCCCCCCCTCAATTTAAAAGAAAAAACCATGACCAAGAAAAAAAAGTGGATAGGAAATAAAGGAAAGATATAAAGTACAAAATATGATATTTATTATCTGAATATTATGTCAAAATCTATCACAAAATTTGATAAAAAAGTGTGAATATTTGCGTGCTCGCTTCGCTCGCTCACAACTTTTTAAAACACTTTACCCGATCTGCCTTATCTAGCTCCTTCAAAATTGCCATTGAAAGACATGAATCCCTTCCTGTTTGCGCTGTCAGCGCGTTTCCGTTTTACACCCTGGCGAAGGCATTTTCCGCAAAAATAGCCACAAAGCGACTAGTGAAGAGTCTACACACGTCGCTGGTTGCAGCGTGCGACACAGGCGAGTCCCACACCACCGCATGCAATCTGCACAGTTACTGATCAGAGCATAGAGTTCCTCGGCACTTCATGTACAGAGAGCAGTCATATGAGTCAAATCCGAACATGCTTTTGCAGTAACTTTTTTTTAATGAAAAGTTATGAAAGAGTTTTTTTTTCTAAATATAAATTATTGACTAAATGAATAGAATGACAGACAAAATAAAAATAAACAGATACATATAATAGAAAGAAAATTGAAGTTTGATGGATTGATACACTTAGATGTCGAAAGATAGATATAGAAGACTGATAAATAGATAGAGACATAGATAGATAGATAGATAGATAGATAGATAGATAGATATATAGATAGATAGACATATAGATAGATATATAGATAGATAGATAGATAAAGAATGAGAGAGACAGAGAAGATAGACAAATTAACAGATAGATATATACTGTAGTTACATGGTGATAGATAAATATATAGATAGAAGATAGATAGATAGAGAGAAATAGAGAAAGACAGACAGACAGACAGACAGATGGATGGATAGATAGAGAGAGGGGGAGAGAGAGAGAGATAGAGAATTTGAGAGATAGGTAGATGTTAGATAGATAGATAGGTAAAGAATGAGAGAGACAGAGAAGATAGACAAATTAACAGATAGATAGATACTGTATAGTTACATAGATAGATAAATATATAGAATATAGATAGATAGATAGATGGGGAGAGAGAACTTGAGAGAGGGAGAGATGTTATAGATAGATAGATATATATATGGACGGAAAAAAGAGAAATAGAGAAAGAGAGAAAACAAGACAGATGGATAGATAGATAGATAGATAGAGGGAGAGAGAGATAGAGAGAGATAGATAGATGTTAGATAGATACAGAATGAGAGAGACAGAGAAGATTAACATATAGATAGATACTGCAGTTACATAGATAGATAGATAGATATAGATATAATTTGAAAGATAGATATATAGACGGATAGAGAGAAAAAGACAGACAGATGGATAGATAGATAGAGAGAGAGAGAGTTTGAGAGACAGACAGACATATGGATAGAGAGAATTCGATAGATAGATAGACGGATAGAGAGAAACAGAGAGAGAAAAAGACAGACAGATGGATAGATAGAGAGAATTTGAGAGAGAGATATATATATATACATATATATATTGGATTTTATTGCAATAAAAACTATCAAAATACAATCACAAGCAGTCAAATACTGAAATAAGTGAATATTTACATACAAATAGAATCATAACAAAATATAACGTAAACATTATAAATAAATATCAAATACAATACAAATTCATACAGATGAAAAAGAAATGTATCATAAATAAATACAAAAGGCCAAAAGTACTACAAAGTGTCACTAAAGAAGAAAAAGGCGGAATGAAAGATTAAGAAGAAAGAGGAGAGAGAAGAGGAAAGAGGTGAGAGAAGGGAAAGAAATTGGGATAAGACAAAGAGAAGGGAAAGCAAGAGGTGGAATTTGAAAGAGAATAGGAGGCAACCTTCAGAAAAAAACTCATTATGCAATACAAGACATTTAACAATGGTAACAAGTAAATAAAGTAGTAATTGAATCGAATCATGGACCTATTACGAATAGGTCCATGATCGAATCGAGCACAAAAAGGGAAAAGTAGAGCTGAGGAAATAGACTCCCGAAGGAAGTCGAAGCAGTGTTGATATTGCACATGAGTAGATTAATAGATGGATAGAGAGAAATAAAGAGAGACAGATGGATAGATAGAGAATTTGAGAGATAGATGTTAGATGGATAGATAGATAGATAGACAGATAGATAGGTAGATAGAGAATGAGAGAGACAGAGTAGATAGACAAATTAACAGATAGATATATCATGTAGTTCCATAGATTGATTTATAACATAGTGGATAGACAGATATGATTGATATAAGGATAGATAAAATATGAAAAAAAGTAATTATGTGTTTTATTTTTCAATATTTTAGCTATTATTCGTTTTCATTCATATGAACGATCATGTGCGATAAAGTAAAAAAAAAATCATGAAGCCAACGTATATAGTTCAGCGGAACATCCACAATACAGAGACTGAAGCTTTTGGTCTAAGCTCAGCTGCATTTGCACGTATGTTCTGCGGATATCTTCGGTGTGGACTTATGGATCGCGCGCCCAGCTGATTATGTAAACAAACGTAGACGTAGACTCTTCACTAGTCGCTTTGTGGCTATTTTTCCGGAAAATGCCTTCGCCAGGGTGTAAAACGGAAACGCGCGTCATGTCAAGCATATAATTAAACTTAATCAAGGAATCAATAACCCCTTGAAAAATGGATTCATGTCTTTTAAAGGTACCCAGGGACCAGGGAACGATTTTTTTCAGTGGGGGTGCTGAAATCTCTCCTCAAAGGTGGGGGGACACAATTGAGTTTTCCATAATTACACACACACCTCTAAGGGCACCACACACCCACACACATATTATATATATATATATACATATGTGTGTGTGTGTATGTACATATATATGACAGTCATTTCTTAGCTTTCTTCTTATAAAAGAACATAGATATAAAATTAGATAACTCGAGCGCGAAGTGCGAGCTTTTTTTTTGGGGGGGGGGGGATTTCATGTATTTTATCCTGAAAATTGAACATTTTGAGCAATGTTTGTGGTCCTGAACAAGATGCATATGTAACAAATAATAACTGCGAACGTGATCAGCACGAGCAGATATTTTTTATATATACGCTCTGGTCTGATCGAAAGGGAAGTGTTATAAGGACTGTTTGCAGTTACCCATTAAGACGATACATATATCAACTATCAAATAATGCGAGCGCGAAGCGCGAGCTGAAATATTTGACATTCCGACCTAAATACTGGACATTCTAAGCAGTTTTTGTAATCATGAACAGGATAGGTATAAAACTATACAATTGGTGTGAGCACGAAGCGCGAGCGGAAACAAAATTGAGATTTCAGACCAAAAAAAAACACGAGACATTCTAGCACTTTTCTAATCATGAACAGGATAGGTATATAGCTATACAATTGTTGCGAGCGCGAAGCGCGAGCGGAAATAAAGGCAGACCTAAAAACGGGACATCTTAAGAACTTTTCTAATCATGAACAGGATAGGTATATAACTATACAATTGACGCGAGCGGAAATAAATATGAAATTTCAGACCTAAAAACAGGACATCTTAAGCACTTTTCTAATCATGAACAAGATTAGGTATGTAAATGTAATTATACAATTGATGCGACCGAAAAGCGCGAGCGGAAACAAAATTGAGATTTCAGACTTATAAACGGGACATTCTATTTTTTTTTTGTAAATCAAGAAAATTATGGATAATTTGATATATATTCTTACATTAATAATGTGAGCGCGAAGCGCGAGCAGAACATATTTTATATTCTGATCTGAAACTCCACACTGAATGTAATATGGTTTGAACAGATAAAGAAAAATCAGACGAACTTAAGAATAAAGATTTGATTAAAATTCGACAAGGAATATCAAAGTTATTGCATTTTAAAGATTAGCATTATTCCGGTGAAACAGTTTTAATCATGTCTTCATTAAATGAGCAAACTGATGATGTCATATCCCCACTTGTTCTTTTGTATTTTATTATGTAAAATTAGGTTTATTCAATATTTTCCCTCCAAGAACCAAAAACAGTTGAATTGACAACTGACTTAGTCTATTAGATATTCTTTGCTGCAACTTATTTCAATATAAGGGAGACATATCATTCACACTGGTATGAAAAAAATGAAACAATTTTGATTCCATGTAATAACACAAGAAACAGGATAGTGGGGATGTGACATCTTCAACCCACATGGGCGGAAATCCAAGAGGGGACAGGGGGACGTGTCCCCCCTAACAAAAATAGTAGGGGAACACAATATCAAATGTCCACCTACTATTTTTGGTCTTTCGTGGAGAAAAATACATCACTTCACAATCGAAATAATACATGTATTTTGGACCCAATGACCTTACATTTTTGGGTGAAAACCTTTTTTTTTTTGGGGGGGGGGCATGTCAAATTTTGTTAGGGTTAAAATGACCTAAATTTAGGGTGATAACCTTTTTTTTTTGCTTGTCAAATTTTCTAGGCCCTGGTCCCCCTACCTTTGGGGACAGACTTCCGCCCATGACAACCCCCCTATTAAATATTCATGACGACATGCATATCACCATTTTCATAAAATATTGCTAAACATTAGAATTAAATAACTTAACTATTTGTTATCAGATTTTCATAAAATTGTATTTGATATAAATATTTTCAGCCAGGAGTAACCCCAAAACAAGCTGCGTATCTGAATAAACATGCGTGCGCGTGTTTA
The DNA here is from genome assembly GCF_037042905.1 of Lytechinus pictus. Lineage (NCBI taxonomy): Eukaryota > Metazoa > Echinodermata > Echinoidea > Temnopleuroida > Toxopneustidae > Lytechinus > Lytechinus pictus. The sequence continues at coordinate 1,366,599 of NC_087254.1, read as the reverse complement.
GAGTTAGACCTATAGTATCTGGGCATTCTAAATACATTTTTTATTATAAAAATCAATAATGCGAGCGCAAAGCGCGAGCAGAAAATATTTGATATTCCGATCTGAAAAAATGTGAATTTAAACACTATTTTAAGTACTGTGTCGGAAAATTCTGAAGTGGGGGGGGGGGGGGTTCTACAAAACGTCGTTCATTTTCATTACATTTCTGTCATTTATCAACTTACCACTAGATTTCCAAGAGGTGCTGCTTATGGAAAATAACACATGCAGCAGCCCCAAATTTTGGGGGTGCTTCACCCCCAGCACCCCCGCTTCCCAGGGCCATGGGGCAGGGCGAAAAAGACTGAAATTTGATTTCTATTGTCTGACTTGGAATTGTTTATACAAAACACGGGCGGTTGGCCGCGCGCACACTTGATTCGACATAAAACCTGGAAGTTTCAAGTCCAACCACACCCATATCCCATTATGTCCCTCCCTGCTATCAAGTAGTGTGTAAACTATGGTTATCATGTATTGCGCGCGACCACGTCTGTATCGGAATGCCGGAGCTTGATTGAGTCTATAGGAGGGATGTTATTGGAATATGTGAAAGACTACAATGATTTGCGATTGTCGGATGTGATTATTATGTACATTACAACATTTAAAAAAAATACAGGGGAACCTGATTTCGTGGGGGTGCTGCCTATGGAAAATAATACACGCAGCACCCCCAGCACCCCCGCTTCCCAGGTCCATGAAGGTACCATTACATAACTTGTTTCACATAATAAAAGGATTTGAATAACCCATTTAATAATGCAATTCTTCTTGCTTGGGTTGACAAAGTCTTCTTTTCTTACTTAGGAAGGAAAATTCAAAGGTAAAAAGGTTAAGAGGAAGTCTGCTGATTAGCAAAAAGTCGGATCATTATATTACTCTTATACCGGCATTCTGGCGCAAGCCTCTTTTTAAAACCCCAACAAAAGCGTCCCGTGTTCGCTCAAGCATGAAGAAAATTTATTTTTTTTTAATTGCATTTCAAAGATAAGATTTCAGAGCATCTATTAACATCAAAATATAGATGTCATAATTTGAAACAAATTTTTGTATAGACTTTTCAAAACTGTCCCGTTTTTTTTTATACGCACTGTATAGGGTGTCACGTGTTGGAAATGTCAAGAATCACCAAACATGTTGTAATGTTTGTAATGTTACATTATATTCATCCCTTATATTGCCTTATTTAAATTATGGAATTTTAGCGTGGGGTAATACACAACAAACACTCTTAGACAAATTACTCCTATTACAAAAGAAGTCTCTACGTATTATATGTCACACGGCATATTTGTCTCATACTGACCCATTATTTTTTTAACATAAAATATTGAAAATTAAAGACTTATATTTGTTTAATCTCGGTCAGTTTATGTATAACTATAACAACAACAACCTCCCAAATGTATTTAATTCAATATTTAAAAAAAATCAATCCATTCACAATTATTGACAAGGCAACTGGGTGAATTTCATTTACCACTTTTAAGAACTTTGCGGGCTCAGAACACATTTATATATGATGGACCGAAATTATGGAACTCACTTCATAATGATATAACAAATGCAAAATCTTTGAACTCTTTTAAAGCTAAATTCAAATTATCTCTATTAAAACCTTATAATATACTCCCAAATTAAGTTTAATTCATCATCTCTGTCAAGTCATCATTATTACTTTAAAGACTACAATTTAAACATAAAATAATTATTATCCTTTTTTATAAAAAAAAAAAAAAAATCTGACACAAGTCCTTCTCAGATGTGCTCATTATTGAACCTCATACATTATTGTGTCTATCCTCTCTATTTTCTCCTCTCCTTTCCGGTTATCCGCCTTCCTACCGGTTATTTGTTTACGGCATCAATCACATTTTTCGTGCATTATATTCTTTCCAGGTTATTTTATATTTTTTTCTCCTTTTATACACATCATTGAATCCACGACGGCATGTGTTCTATCTACGTACAGCAGCACCCATCCATCTTCTCAGTCAGCGGCGTAACAGGGGTCGATGGCCAGGGGGGGCAAGAGCCAAAAATTTCCCGGTCATATCATGGAACAGGCAATGGCGTCATAAGGCAAAAAATTTGAGGGGGCGATATGGCGTATCGGGCAAATATATATATATATATTAGCGAGCGAGCGAGCAAAATTTTTTGATATTTTTATTGCAAAAATCCAATTTTGTGATAGATTTTGACATAATGTTAAAAGATGATATCATATTTCACCCTCCTCCCTTTCCCCTTTTCTCTCTTTTTTTTGTACGCCACGGTGAACAGGATTTTTGTTATGATTGTGAGCATCAGGGCGAAGCTCTATATGCTCGAGGGGGCCGAGTATGGCGCTTGTGGCAAGAAGTAGCTTAATATAGGTCCCGAGCGAGCGAAGCGAGCGAGATAAAAAAAAATCACCTTTTCATGAGAATCTAACATGAAGATAGATTTTAACGTGATATTCAGAAAAATATAATACACTTTCCTTTCTTTCCTCATTTTTTTTAATTGGTTGTAGAACTTTTGGGGGCCATGGTCCAAACTCATCACATAACAGTGCTTTATGGGTGGGGTCCAGGGCAGAGCCCCGGAACCTCTTGATATCAAAGCCATTTTGAACCTTAAATTGCGTATTTATATAGCTTTCACACAACACATAAATTCAATGCAGTTGTGTAACGTAATCATCCAAATATTGTGAGGGGCACACCATAGCAAATGTGGGAAAATTTGTAAAAAGTCGCCAGCGAGCGAAGCGAGCCAGAAAAAAATGGCCTGTTAAAATGAAATTCTTATTATGTGATAGCTTTTTACATCATTATAGCAAATATCATGTCATTTATTTTTTCATTCATCTCATTTCGCTGCCTCCTTTATTTTCTTTTATTTCCCCTTGGCTGTGGAACCACCCCCGGTACGCCAGTGATTCAACGTAAAGCTTAATGCAGGAAGGGTCCATATAGGGGCCCGTTATAGAACCCATTAAAGGTTACATATGAAGAGCCCCCACTGCACGGGGTCTTGACTCTTGGATAGAGCCTTTGGAGATTTAGCAAGTTTATGATAGACTTTCATATGACATTATGCTATATACCATCAATTTTTCTTCCCGCTCGTTATCTCAATCCTCGGAAGCCCGGTAGTGTTCGTTATCTTGTCCCTATTCTTTATTTTCCAATTTAGATTTTGGCTAATTCCATTCTGCCTTTATTTCCCGCTTTTGTTTGCGTCTTTGTCATCTTTGATTTATTTCCCTGTCTTACTAATCATGCTAATGTATTTGTATATCGGGGAGAATTGTTCTCCTTTCCTTCCGTTTTCCCTTTTTTATGTTCTTTCTTAGTTTTCTTTTCACTTTCCCTTTCCCCTTCCCCTTTCCCCCTTTTTTCTTTCCTTTCCCTTTCCCTTTCTTCCCCCTTTTTTTTCTTTCCTTTCCCTTTCCCTTTCTTCCCCCTGTTTTTCTTTTTCCCGTTTTTTTTAATTTTCCCGGTGAGCTTTGCCAGGGGGGGCAACTTGCCCCCCCTGCCCCCCCGCCTGTTACGCCACTAAGTTCTCAGGGCATTCTCCCCTTTTTTCTTCTCTTTTTCTGGGGGGGGGGGGCGGTGGGGTGGGGAAGGGTGGATATTTTTAGGACAGGTTGTTTTGTCCTTTATCAAACTATATATTTTTGATAACTTTGTATTTATTTTGTGAGTATTTCCCTCTCATGTATTTATTTTTTTTCTCATTTGATTATCTGTATTTATACTTTGATATTTTGTTATTTGTTGTGTTATCTATTTTTTGAGGGGCCCACATTGTACAAGCATTGCTTTTTAGTGGGTCCCTCCATTTCCATCTTAATTTAATTTCTATTGAAAAATAGTATACATATATAAATGTCCGACATTCCATATCTGACCAGAAAAGGGTACCTCGACCGGCTCATTTGAAAAATAAATCAGCATTTATGAAGACTACACCTGACGGGACCAAATTAATCACTTGAGAGAGTAAAATGACCCTAATTCTTCCGCTAGTAAAAATATAGTTCCATAGTGGTGATATATCTTTCCCATTTTGAAAAAGTAAGTTCAGTAGGTACCCTCCCTAAAATCAGTGTTAGATTGTCAGTCATATTCATTCATTTTTGTCAATCAGCAATATCAAATTTAACAATTGAGCAATGGGATAGCTTGAATGAATATCTATGGCCTGCCAGTTGTGATAAGGCCCGTGCAACCTGTGTATTGTATGGCACATGAAGGTTTCTTTTAAATTTACCTTCCTGGCTTTTCTTAAACATCTGTACAATCACTTTATCACAAAGAAAAGCTTGAAATAAACAGATGTATTATGTAATGACAAATTTTAATGATACTTCTATATAGTCTAGTGCCCTATGGATTTACACACATCCTAGCTGCCTATATGTATATGTAGCTCGACAATGGATGCAATATAGGGCCCAACAATTGAACATCCTATAATGCAAAATTCTAGATATGCATAGTGTGCATATTTGGATGCAAGTACTGCCCACAATTATAAATACCAGATTCACACAAGTTAAATGAGATAACAATAAAAAGAAATGAGGATTAACGTACTATACATTCACATCTTCCTATGACAATTAAGGGGTGTAAGAGAGAGATAGGGAGAGAGGGGGTTAGATGGCTTGTATTCTAAAGGAATGGGGGCTAGTCTGGCTAGAAATAAGTAAAAGTTAGAACAAGATAGCAGTAGCACTCATTCTCAGCCAGCCCCCCCCCCAGACATACTTACCATGCTTTTCTCTACCCCCCCCCCTCTTGAATCCACCACTATTCAGTCAAATTCTAAAGTTCTCTGTTCTCCATCCCTTTCCCATGAACCAATTTCACAATTGCAATTGATCAAAGCCTATCTAATGTTTAATATCCTGTAATGGGTGCTATACACGAATACAGCAGTGCTCATTGGTATACAAAAACACATGAAAACATGCAACACAGAGGTAACATTAGCCTACACAGCCTAGCCTAGCCTCGGTATAGCAAACACAGATGATCTACTAATCACAATTTGTTACCCGATATACCCCCTCTGTACCTTGAACATAACCATTTAGTTCAGTTTTTGGACTTCTTGATGGCTGAAACACAGTGGCGTAGCTAGGATTTTTTTCCTGGGGGGGCACTGGGGGGTCCTTGCTTTTTCAGGGGGGGCACCATTTTTTCCGTTGTGTGTGTATGTGTCACAAGGGCGGATCCGACTTTCGCCAAAAGGGGACGGGGGCCGAAATTATCTTCACCTATATTTTCCCCGATCAGTCACTTCTTAGTTTTATTCTTATAAAATAACATAACTTGATATAATCTCATAAGCCTTATAAAAAGTGCGAGCGCGAAGCGCGAGTGATTTTTTTTTTTTACTTTCATGTATTTTGTCCTGAAAATTTAATATTCTGGGCAATGTTATGTGTGATCCTGAACAAGATTCGTATGTAACTAGATGGTTACTGCGAACGCCAAGCGTGAGCAGAAATGTTTATTAACTGTTGTAGCATTATCAAAAAGGGACCTGTTAAGGACTGCTTACAGTTACCCACGAAGACGGTATATATTTCAATAATGCGAGCGCGAAGCGCGAGCAAATTTTTTTGACATTCCGACCTAAAAAATTGTCATTCTAAGCACTTTTTGTATTAATAAATGGGATAGCTATGTTACTAAACAATTGATGCGAGCGCGAAGTGCGAGAGGAAGAAAATTGAGATTTTAGACCTAAAAGCGAGACACTCTATTTATATTTTGTAAATCATAAATAGGATATAGTTAATTGGGTATCATTAATTATGCGATCGTGAAGCGTGAGCAGACAATTATTGATATTCTGATGTGAAACTGGATAATTTAAGTACATTTGATATAAAGAACATGCAGGCTATCGGGCATGTTTTAGATTTAGACCTAGAATCTGGGCAGTCTGAATACATTTGACCACGCAGCGTGAGCTTAAAAATGCTGATATGTAGACTATAAAAGGGACATTTTACAGCTAGAGCACTTAAATTTGTTAATGAAAAAATGATGAAAGCTCGATGTCCGAGCTAAAATATATTTTGTATATTGACTTCAAAACTTGCTCCATATCAGCCTATTGAGCAAGATATGAATCTCATCGAACATGCAATTCTGGCGCGAAGCGCAAGCAAAAGTTTTATATAGTAACATGAAAGATTTGTTTTTTTTGCAAGTCTTCCCTTCACATTATTTCATCCACTCGTCTTCCTCCTCTTATTTTCCTCTTCTTTTTTTTCTTCTGTCTTTCTTCTTCTTTTCCTTTTTTCTTTTCTTCTTTCTCCCTTTTTTTTTGCTCTGCCAATTTTTTTCAGGGGGGGCACCTGGGGGGGCACACCAAATCTCAGGGGGGGGGGCACGTGCCCCCCAGGCCCCCCCGTAGCTACGCCACTGCTGAAACATGCATACTAGTGAAAATAATTTGCTACTGAAGAGTTTTGGCTGGTGTTTCATCCACTAGGGAATTCCCCTTGTAATAGGCCTATAGTCTTAGTTGTATTATATGGCACATGAAGGTTTCTTTTTAATTTACCTTCCTGGCTTTTCTTTAACATCTGTACACTCACTTTAATATCACAAAGAAATGCATGAAATATACAGATGTGTTATGTAATGACCAATTTTAATGTTACTCCTATAGTCTAGTGCCCTATGGATTTACACACATCCTACCTGCCTACATGTATATGTAGCTCGACAATGGATGCAATGTAGGGCCCAACATCCTATAATGCAAAATTGTAGGTATGCATAGTGTGCATATCTGGATGCAAGTACTGCCCACAATTATAAAAACCAGATTCACACGAGTTAAATGAGATAATAATAAAAAGAAATGAGAATTAACATACAAGCGTACTATACATTCACATCTTCCTATGACAAGGGGTGTAAGAGAGAGATGGGGAGAGAGGGGGGTTAGATGGCTTGTATTCTAAAGCCAAAGGAATGGGGGCTAGTCTGGCTAGAAATAAGTAAAAGTTAGAACAAGATAGCAGTAGCACTCATTCTCAGCCACCCCCCCCCCCAGACATACTTACCATGCTTTTCTCCCCCTCCCCACCTCCCTCTTGAATCCACCACTATTCAGTCAAATTCTAAAGTTCTCTGTTCTCCATCCCTTTCCCATGAACCAATTTCACAATTGCAATTGATCAAAGCCTATCTAATGTTTAGCATCCTGTAATGGGTGCTATACACGAATACAGCAGTGCTCGTTGGTATACAAACACACACGAAAACATGCAACGCAGAGGTAACATTAGCCTAAACAGCCTAGCCTAGCCTCGGTATACAAACACAGATGATCTACTAATCACAATTTGTTACCTGATATACCCCCTCTGTAGCCTTGAACATAACCATCAAGTTCAGTTTTTGGACCTCTTGATGGCTGAAACATGCAAACTAGTGAAAATAATTTGCTACTGAAGAGTTTGGGCTGGTGTTTCATCCACTAAGGAATTCCCCTTGTAATAGACCTAATCTTGGTTGTATTATATGGCACATGAAGGTTTCTTTTTTTTATTTAACTTCCTGGCTTTTCTTTATCATCTGTACACTCACTTTATCACAAAGAAATGCATGAAATATACAGATGTGTTATGTAATGACCAATTTTAATGTTACTCCTATAGTCTAGTGCCCTATGGATTTACACACATCCTACCTGCCTATATGTAGCGTGACAATGGATGCAATGTAGGGCCAAACAATTGAACATCCTATAATGCAAAATTGTAGATATGCATAGTGTGCATATCTGGATGCAAGTACTGCCCAAAATTATAAAAACCAGATTCACACGAGTTAAATGAGATAATAATAAAAAGAAATGAGAATTAACATACAAGCGTACTATACATTCACATCTTCCTATGACAAGGGGTGTAAGAGAGAGATGGGGAGAGAGGGGGGTTAGATGGCTTGTATTCTAAAGGAATGGGGACTAGTCTGGCTAGAAATAAGTAAAAGTTAGAACAAGAAAGCAGTGTTAGCACTCATTCTCAGCCACCCCCCCCCCCCCAGACATACTTACCATGCTTTTCTCCCCCTCCCCACCTCCCTCTTGAATCCACCACTATTCAGTCAAATTCTAAAGTTCTCTGTTCTCCATCCCTTTCCCATGAACCAATTTCACAATTGCAATTGATCAAAGCCTATCTAATGTTTAGTATCCTGTAATGGGTGCTATACACGAATACAGCAGTGCTCGTTGGTATACAAACACACACGAAAACATGCAACGCAGAGGTAACATTAGCCTACACAGCCTAGCCTAGCCTCGGTATACAAACACAGATGATCTACTAATCACAATTTGTTACCTGATATACCCCCTCTGTAGCCTTGAACATAATCATCAAGTTCAGTTTTTGGACCTATTGATGGCTGAAACATGCATACTAGTGAAAATAATTTGCTAGTGAAGAGTTTGGGCTGGTGTACTATACATTCACATCTTCCTATGACAAGGGGTGTAAGAGAGAGATGGGGAGAGAGGGGGGTTAGATGGCTTGTATTCTAAAGCCAAAGGAATGGGGGCTAGTCTGGCTAGAAATAAGTGAAAGTTAGAACAAGATAGCAGTAAAGCCAGTAGCACTCATTCTCAGCCACCCCCCCCCCCCCCGACATACTTACCTTGCTTTTCTCCCCCTCCCCCCCTCCCTCTTGAATCCACCACTATTCAGTCAAATTCTAAAGTTCTCTGTTCTCCATCCCTTTTCCATGAACCAATTTCACAATTGCAATTGATCAAAGCCTATCTAATGTTTAGTATCCTGTAATGGGTGCTATACACGAATACAGCAGTGCTCGTTGGTATACAAAAACACACGAAAACATGCAACGCAGAGGTAACATTAGTCTACACAGCCTAGCCTAGCCTCTGTTATACAAACACAGATGATGTACTAACATAGAGATGTATACTAAATTAGCGTTATTAGTATATATCTGTATGTGTACTAATCACAATTTGTTACCTGATATATATACCCCCTCTGTAGCCTTGAACATAACCATTAAGTTCAGTTTTGGACCTCGACTTGATGAAATGCATACAGCCACTGCGAGTGCGAAGCGCGAACAGAATTTTTCATCGTTTATGACCTGAAAGATGTTTGTTAGAGAAATTGTTGGGAGCTATAACAGTACGTGGCATGATGACAAAGTTTCAAAATTTGAAGAGTGAAACATGTTGCTTTAGAGCTCTTTATAACTTGAGTAGGATGTTTATGATAACACTTACTTAACTTCCTTCAGCCTTTTCAAGATTTCTGGGGGGTCTTGACTAGGAGGCAAATGCCCCTTCCCCCGTTGCCCCCCTTGGTGCCGCCACTGATTGTTCCACTGATAAAGTGGTTGGTTATATCCAGAACTGTTGTACCAAAATTGCCAAATTTTGATATTCCCAAGGATTTAATTAACTGGATTTTCCCAAATAGGATTAAATCCCGTTGCTTCCACCATCCTAACATTCAATAAAGTTTTTTGTTCATGTTACGTTGCTCTTACTTAGCGTTTTCAATCTATTTCTTTTTGTTATTTACATCTGCTGCCCTGCATATCATTTATTACTTCGTGATACGTGCTTCATCTAATAAAGTGTTTATCAAATAAATGCATATTTCGAATACATTATATATTTAGCAAGGATGATATAATAATAATAATATAGGGTAGGGTATTTATATTGCGCACATATCCACATTGTTGGTGCTCAACGCGCTCCTATATTACCCGGCTAAGCTAGGCGTTCATAGCGCGAAATATAGAGTGAAACTGGGGAGCCCCGACTAGAGAGAAAGGAAAAGAGATTGAGATCAAGGGGGGGGGGGGGGTATAGTCACGACATTATGCGAGTCCGTTCATTCATGTTTCATAAATAAACAGAGAGTGCAAGAAAGAGTGAGGGGGGAAGAGAAACTAAAGAAAGGAACAGATATTGAGATGGAGGGGGATTGTATGCCCTACAGGGGGGGGGGGGGAGAGAGAAAGAGAATTTTGCCATTATAGAGAAAAAACAACCGAGATTTGGATGGAGGGGGGGGGGGTGACGAGGACATTACGCCAGTCAATTCATTTATGATTCTTAAAGAAACAGAGAGGTTGGTGTGCTTAGACAGAGAGAGGGGAAGATCGAGAAAAATCGAAACTTGAGAACGATTGGGATGGAGTCCATTCATTTATGTACAAGAGTGTGCTCGTCCATTCGTTCATTTACAAATTGATGAAGCATTGATTAGAACTAGAACATGCACCTGCGCTCTTCAGTTTTTCATTGTCCATAAAAACTCATCGGATCTGCTTTATCTTCTGAATATTGATGCCTTTGGATGTTAGAAGATCCCACAGAGCGAAGACGGCTGAATTGGGGGGGGGGTCTCGGGGGCAATTTTGAAGAAATCAATTTGGTCATATTTTGGAAAATTTGGACCAGTCGCGGGTAGGGCGAAAAATAAAAACTCATCGGATCTGCTTTATCTTCTGAATATTGATGCCTTTGGATGTTAGAAGATCCCACAGAGCGAAGACGGCTGAATTGGGGGGGGGTCTCGGGGGCAATTTTGAAGAAATCAATTTGGTCATATTTTGGAAAATTTGGACCAGTCGCGGGTAGGGCGAAAAATAAAAACTCATCGGATCTGCTTTATCTTCTGAATATTGATGCCTTTGGATGTTAGAAGATCCCACAGAGCGAAGACGGCTGAATTGGGGGGGGGTCTCGGGGGCAATTTTGAAGAAATCAATTTGGTCATATTTTGGAAAATTTGGACCAGTCGCGGGTAGGGCGAAAAATAAAAACTCATCGGATCTGCTTTATCTTCTGAATATTGATGCCTTTGGATGTTAGAAGATCCCACAGAGCGAAGACGGCTGAATTGGGGGGGGTCTCGGGGGCAATTTTGAAGAAATCAATTTGGTCATATTTTGGAAAATTTGGACCAGTCGCGGGTAGGGCGAAAAATAAAAACTCATCGGATCTGCTTTATCTTCTGAATATTGATGCCTTTGGATGTTAGAAGATCCCACAGAGCGAAGACGGCTGAATTGGGGGGGGTCTCGGGGGCAATTTTGAAGAAATCAATTTGGTCATATTTTGGAAAATTTGGACCAGTCGCGGGTAGGGCGAAAAATAAAAACTCATCGGATCTGCTTTATCTTCTGAATATTGATGCCTTTGGATGTTAGAAGATCCCACAGAGCGAAGACGGCTGAATTGGGGGGGGGTCTCGGGGGCAATTTTGAAGAAATCAATTTGGTCATATTTTGGAAAATTTGGACCAGTCGCGGGTAGGGCGAAAAATAAAAACTCATCGGATCTGCTTTATCTTCTGAATATTGATGCCTTTGGATGTTAGAAGATCCCACAGAGCGAAGACGGCTGAATTGGGGGGGGGTCTCGGGGGCAATTTTGAAGAAATCAATTTGGTCATATTTTGGAAAATTTGGACCAGTCGCGGGTAGGGCGAAAAATAAAAACTCATCGGATCTGCTTTATCTTCTGAATATTGATGCCTTTGGATGTTAGAAGATCCCACAGAGCGAAGACGGCTGAATTGGGGGGGGTCTCGGGGGCAATTTTGAAGAAATCAATTTGGTCATATTTTGGAAAATTTGGACCAGTCGCGGGTAGGGCGAAAAATAAAAACTCATCGGATCTGCTTTATCTTCTGAATATTGATGCCTTTGGATGTTAGAAGATCCCACAGAGCGAAGACGGCTGAATTGGGGGGGGGTCTCGGGGGCAATTTTGAAGAAATCAATTTGGTCATATTTTGGAAAATTTGGACCAGTCGCGGGTAGGGCGAAAAATAAAAACTCATCGGATCTGCTTTATCTTCTGAATATTGATGCCTTTGGATGTTAGAAGATCCCACAGAGCGAAGACGGCTGAATTGGGGGGGGGGTCTCGGGGGCAATTTTGAAGAAATCAATTTGGTCATATTTTGGAAAATTTGGACCAGTCGCGGGTAGGGCGAAAAATAAAAACTCATCGGATCTGCTTTATCTTCTGAATATTGATGCCTTTGGATGTTAGAAGATCCCACAGAGCGAAGACGGCTGAATTGGGGGGGGTCGCGGGGGCAATTTTGAAGAAATCAATTTGGTCATATTTTGGAAAATTTGGACCAGTCGCGGGTAGGGCGAAAAATAAAAACTCATCGGATCTGCTTTATCTTCTGAATATTGATGCCTTTGGATGTATGTTAGAAGATCCCACAGAGCGGAGACGGCTGAATTGGGGGGGGTCTCGGGGGCAATTTTGAAGAAATCAATTTGGTCATATTTTGGAAAATTTGGACCAGTCGCGGGTAGGGCGAAAAATAAAAACTCATCGGATCTGCTTTATCTTGATAATATTGATGCCTTTGGATGTTAGAAGATCCCACAGAGCGGAGACGGCTGAATTGGGGGGGGTCTCGGGGGCAATTTTGAAGAAATCAATTTGGTCATATTTTGGAAAATTTGGACCAGTCGCGGGTAGGGCGAAAAATAAAAACTCATCGGATCTGCTTTATCTTGATAATATTGATGCCTTTGGATGTTAGAAGATCCCACAGAGCGGAGACGGCTGAATTGGGGGGGGTCTCGGGGGCAATTTTGAAGAAATCAATTTGGTCATATTTTGGAAAATTTGGACCAGTCGCGGGTAGGGCGAAAAATAAAAACTCATCGGATCTGCTTTATCTTGATAATATTGATGCCTTTGGATGTTAGAAGATCCCACAGAGCGGAGACGGCTGAATTGGGGGGGGTCTCGGGGGCAATTTTGAAGAAATCAATTTGGTCATATTTTGGAAAATTTGGACCAGTCGCGGGTAGGGCGAAAAATAAAAACTCATCGGATCTGCTTTATCTTGATAATATTGATGCCTTTGGATGTTAGAAGATCCCACAGAGCGGAGACGGCTGAATTGGGGGGGGTCTCGGGGGCAATTTTGAAGAAATCAATTTGGTCATATTTTGGAAAATTTGGACCAGTCGCGGGTAGGGCGAAAAATAAAAACTCATCGGATCTGCTTTATCTTGATAATATTGATGCCTTTGGATGTTAGAAGATCCCACAGAGCGGAGACGGCTGAATTGGGGGGGGTCTCGGGGGCAATTTTGAAGAAATCAATTTGGTCATATTTTGGAAAATTTGGACCAGTCGCGGGTAGGGCGAAAAATAAAAACTCATCGGATCTGCTTTATCTTGATAATATTGATGCCTTTGGATGTTAGAAGATCCCACAGAGCGGAGACGGCTGAATTGGGGGGGGTCTCGGGGGCAATTTTGAAGAAATCAATTTGGTCATATTTTGGAAAATTTGGACCAGTCGCGGGTAGGGCGAAAAATAAAAACTCATCGGATCTGCTTTATCTTGATAATATTGATGCCTTTGGATGTTAGAAGATCCCACAGAGCGGAGACGGCTGAATTGGGGGGGGTCTCGGGGGCAATTTTGAAGAAATCAATTTGGTCATATTTTGGAAAATTTGGACCAGTCGCGGGTAGGGCGAAAAATAAAAACTCATCGGATCTGCTTTATCTTGATAATATTGATGCCTTTGGATGTTAGAAGATCCCACAGAGCGGAGACGGCTGAATTGGGGGGGGTCTCGGGGGCAATTTTGAAGAAATCAATTTGGTCATATTTTGGAAAATTTGGACCAGTCGCGGGTAGGGCGAAAAATAAAAACTCATCGGATCTGCTTTATCTTGATAATATTGATGCCTTTGGATGTTAGAAGATCCCACAGAGCGGAGACGGCTGAATTGGGGGGGGTCTCGGGGGCAATTTTGAAGAAATCAATTTGGTCATATTTTGGAAAATTTGGACCAGTCGCGGGTAGGGCGAAAAATAAAAACTCATCGGATCTGCTTTATCTTGATAATATTGATGCCTTTGGATGTTAGAAGATCCCACAGAGCGGAGACGGCTGAATTGGGGGGGGTCTCGGGGGCAATTTTGAAGAAATCAATTTGGTCATATTTTGGAAAATTTGGACCAGTCGCGGGTAGGGCGAAAAATAAAAACTCATCGGATCTGCTTTATCTTGATAATATTGATGCCTTTGGATGTTAGAAGATCCCACAGAGCGGAGACGGCTGAATTGGGGGGGGTCTCGGGGGCAATTTTGAAGAAATCAATTTGGTCATATTTTGGAAAATTTGGACCAGTCGCGGGTAGGGCGAAAAATAAAAACTCATCGGATCTGCTTTATCTTGATAATATTGATGCCTTTGGATGTTAGAAGATCCCACAGAGCGGAGACGGCTGAATTGGGGGGGGTCTCGGGGGCAATTTTGAAGAAATCAATTTGGTCATATTTTGGAAAATTTGGACCAGTCGCGGGTAGGGCGAAAAATAAAAACTCATCGGATCTGCTTTATCTTGATAATATTGATGCCTTTGGATGTTAGAAGATCCCACAGAGCGGAGACGGCTGAATTGGGGGGGGTCTCGGGGGCAATTTTGAAGAAATCAATTTGGTCATATTTTGGAAAATTTGGACCAGTCGCGGGTAGGGCGAAAAATAAAAACTCATCGGATCTGCTTTATCTTGATAATATTGATGCCTTTGGATGTTAGAAGATCCCACAGAGCGGAGACGGCTGAATTGGGGGGGGTCTCGGGGGCAATTTTGAAGAAATCAATTTGGTCATATTTTGGAAAATTTGGACCAGTCGCGGGTAGGGCGAAAAATAAAAACTCATCGGATCTGCTTTATCTTGATAATATTGATGCCTTTGGATGTTAGAAGATCCCACAGAGCGGAGACGGCTGAATTGGGGGGGGTCTCGGGGGCAATTTTGAAGAAATCAATTTGGTCATATTTTGGAAAATTTGGACCAGTCGCGGGTAGGGCGAAAAATAAAAACTCATCGGATCTGCTTTATCTTGATAATATTGATGCCTTTGGATGTTAGAAGATCCCACAGAGCGGAGACGGCTGAATTGGGGGGGGTCTCGGGGGCAATTTTGAAGAAATCAATTTGGTCATATTTTGGAAAATTTGGACCAGTCGCGGGTAGGGCGAAAAATAAAAACTCATCGGATCTGCTTTATCTTGATAATATTGATGCCTTTGGATGTTAGAAGATCCCACAGAGCGGAGACGGCTGAATTGGGGGGGGTCTCGGGGGCAATTTTGAAGAAATCAATTTGGTCATATTTTGGAAAATTTGGACCAGTCGCGGGTAGGGCGAAAAATAAAAACTCATCGGATCTGCTTTATCTTGATAATATTGATGCCTTTGGATGTTAGAAGATCCCACAGAGCGGAGACGGCTGAATTGGGGGGGGTCTCGGGGGCAATTTTGAAGAAATCAATTTGGTCATATTTTGGAAAATTTGGACCAGTCGCGGGTAGGGCGAAAAATAAAAACTCATCGGATCTGCTTTATCTTGATAATATTGATGCCTTTGGATGTTAGAAGATCCCACAGAGCGGAGACGGCTGAATTGGGGGGGGTCTCGGGGGCAATTTTGAAGAAATCAATTTGGTCATATTTTGGAAAATTTGGACCAGTCGCGGGTAGGGCGAAAAATAAAAACTCATCGGATCTGCTTTATCTTGATAATATTGATGCCTTTGGATGTTAGAAGATCCCACAGAGCGGAGACGGCTGAATTGGGGGGGGTCTCGGGGGCAATTTTGAAGAAATCAATTTGGTCATATTTTGGAAAATTTGGACCAGTCGCGGGTAGGGCGAAAAATAAAAACTCATCGGATCTGCTTTATCTTGATAATATTGATGCCTTTGGATGTTAGAAGATCCCACAGAGCGGAGACGGCTGAATTGGGGGGGGTCTCGGGGGCAATTTTGAAGAAATCAATTTGGTCATATTTTGGAAAATTTGGACCAGTCGCGGGTAGGGCGAAAAATAAAAACTCATCGGATCTGCTTTATCTTGAGAATATTGATGCCTTTGGATGTTAGAAGATCCCACAGAGCGGAGACGGCTGAATTGGGGGGGGTCTCGGGGGCAATTTTGAAGAAATCAATTTGGTCATATTTTGGAAAATTTGGACCAGTCGCGGGTAGGGCGAAAAATAAAAACTCATCGGATCTGCTTTATCTTGATAATATTGATGCCTTTGGATGTTAGAAGATCCCACAGAGCGGAGACGGCTGAATTGGGGGGGGTCTCGGGGGCAATTTTGAAGAAATCAATTTGGTCATATTTTGGAAAATTTGGACCAGTCGCGGGTAGGGCGAAAAATAAAAACTCATCGGATCTGCTTTATCTTGATAATATTGATGCCTTTGGATGTTAGAAGATCCCACAGAGCGGAGACGGCTGAATTGGGGGGGGTCTCGGGGGCAATTTTGAAGAAATCAATTTGGTCATATTTTGGAAAATTTGGACCAGTCGCGGGTAGGGCGAAAAATAAAAACTCATCGGATCTGCTTTATCTTGATAATATTGATGCCTTTGGATGTTAGAAGATCCCACAGAGCGGAGACGGCTGAATTGGGGGGGGTCTCGGGGGCAATTTTGAAGAAATCAATTTGGTCATATTTTGGAAAATTTGGACCAGTCGCGGGTAGGGCGAAAAATAAAAACTCATCGGATCTGCTTTATCTTGATAATATTGATGCCTTTGGATGTTAGAAGATCCCACAGAGCGGAGACGGCTGAATTGGGGGGGGTCTCGGGGGCAATTTTGAAGAAATCAATTTGGTCATATTTTGGAAAATTTGGACCAGTCGCGGGTAGGGCGAAAAATAAAAACTCATCGGATCTGCTTTATCTTGATAATATTGATGCCTTTGGATGTTAGAAGATCCCACAGAGCGGAGACGGCTGAATTGGGGGGGGTCTCGGGGGCAATTTTGAAGAAATCAATTTGGTCATATTTTGGAAAATTTGGACCAGTCGCGGGTAGGGCGAAAAATAAAAACTCATCGGATCTGCTTTATCTTGATAATATTGATGCCTTTGGATGTTAGAAGATCCCACAGAGCGGAGACGGCTGAATTGGGGGGGGTCTCGGGGGCAATTTTGAAGAAATCAATTTGGTCATATTTTGGAAAATTTGGACCAGTCGCGGGTAGGGCGAAAAATAAAAACTCATCGGATCTGCTTTATCTTGATAATATTGATGCCTTTGGATGTTAGAAGATCCCACAGAGCGGAGACGGCTGAATTGGGGGGGGTCTCGGGGGCAATTTTGAAGAAATCAATTTGGTCATATTTTGGAAAATTTGGACCAGTCGCGGGTAGGGCGAAAAATAAAAACTCATCGGATCTGCTTTATCTTGATAATATTGATGCCTTTGGATGTTAGAAGATCCCACAGAGCGGAGACGGCTGAATTGGGGGGGGTCTCGGGGGCAATTTTGAAGAAATCAATTTGGTCATATTTTGGAAAATTTGGACCAGTCGCGGGTAGGGCGAAAAATAAAAACTCATCGGATCTGCTTTATCTTGATAATATTGATGCCTTTGGATGTTAGAAGATCCCACAGAGCGGAGACGGCTGAATTGGGGGGGGTCTCGGGGGCAATTTTGAAGAAATCAATTTGGTCATATTTTGGAAAATTTGGACCAGTCGCGGGTAGGGCGAAAAATAAAAACTCATCGGATCTGCTTTATCTTGATAATATTGATGCCTTTGGATGTTAGAAGATCCCACAGAGCGGAGACGGCTGAATTGGGGGGGGTCTCGGGGGCAATTTTGAAGAAATCAATTTGGTCATATTTTGGAAAATTTGGACCAGTCGCGGGTAGGGCGAAAAATAAAAACTCATCGGATCTGCTTTATCTTGATAATATTGATGCCTTTGGATGTTAGAAGATCCCACAGAGCGGAGACGGCTGAATTGGGGGGGGTCTCGGGGGCAATTTTGAAGAAATCAATTTGGTCATATTTTGGAAAATTTGGACCAGTCGCGGGTAGGGCGAAAAATAAAAACTCATCGGATCTGCTTTATCTTGATAATATTGATGCCTTTGGATGTTAGAAGATCCCACAGAGCGGAGACGGCTGAATTGGGGGGGGTCTCGGGGGCAATTTTGAAGAAATCAATTTGGTCATATTTTGGAAAATTTGGACCAGTCGCGGGTAGGGCGAAAAATAAAAACTCATCGGATCTGCTTTATCTTGATAATATTGATGCCTTTGGATGTTAGAAGATCCCACAGAGCGGAGACGGCTGAATTGGGGGGGGTCTCGGGGGCAATTTTGAAGAAATCAATTTGGTCATATTTTGGAAAATTTGGACCAGTCGCGGGTAGGGCGAAAAATAAAAACTCATCGGATCTGCTTTATCTTGATAATATTGATGCCTTTGGATGTTAGAAGATCCCACAGAGCGGAGACGGCTGAATTGGGGGGGGTCTCGGGGGCAATTTTGAAGAAATCAATTTGGTCATATTTTGGAAAATTTGGACCAGTCGCGGGTAGGGCGAAAAATAAAAACTCATCGGATCTGCTTTATCTTGATAATATTGATGCCTTTGGATGTTAGAAGATCCCACAGAGCGGAGACGGCTGAATTGGGGGGGGTCTCGGGGGCAATTTTGAAGAAATCAATTTGGTCATATTTTGGAAAATTTGGACCAGTCGCGGGTAGGGCGAAAAATAAAAACTCATCGGATCTGCTTTATCTTGATAATATTGATGCCTTTGGATGTTAGAAGATCCCACAGAGCGGAGACGGCTGAATTGGGGGGGGTCTCGGGGGCAATTTTGAAGAAATCAATTTGGTCATATTTTGGAAAATTTGGACCAGTCGCGGGTAGGGCGAAAAATAAAAACTCATCGGATCTGCTTTATCTTGATAATATTGATGCCTTTGGATGTTAGAAGATCCCACAGAGCGGAGACGGCTGAATTGGGGGGGGTCTCGGGGGCAATTTTGAAGAAATCAATTTGGTCATATTTTGGAAAATTTGGACCAGTCGCGGGTAGGGCGAAAAATAAAAACTCATCGGATCTGCTTTATCTTGATAATATTGATGCCTTTGGATGTTAGAAGATCCCACAGAGCGGAGACGGCTGAATTGGGGGGGGTCTCGGGGGCAATTTTGAAGAAATCAATTTGGTCATATTTTGGAAAATTTGGACCAGTCGCGGGTAGGGCGAAAAATAAAAACTCATCGGATCTGCTTTATCTTGATAATATTGATGCCTTTGGATGTTAGAAGATCCCACAGAGCGGAGACGGCTGAATTGGGGGGGGTCTCGGGGGCAATTTTGAAGAAATCAATTTGGTCATATTTTGGAAAATTTGGACCAGTCGCGGGTAGGGCGAAAAATAAAAACTCATCGGATCTGCTTTATCTTGATAATATTGATGCCTTTGGATGTTAGAAGATCCCACAGAGCGGAGACGGCTGAATTGGGGGGGGTCTCGGGGGCAATTTTGAAGAAATCAATTTGGTCATATTTTGGAAAATTTGGACCAGTCGCGGGTAGGGCGAAAAATAAAAACTCATCGGATCTGCTTTATCTTGATAATATTGATGCCTTTGGATGTTAGAAGATCCCACAGAGCGGAGACGGCTGAATTGGGGGGGGTCTCGGGGGCAATTTTGAAGAAATCAATTTGGTCATATTTTGGAAAATTTGGACCAGTCGCGGGTAGGGCGAAAAATAAAAACTCATCGGATCTGCTTTATCTTGATAATATTGATGCCTTTGGATGTTAGAAGATCCCACAGAGCGGAGACGGCTGAATTGGGGGGGGTCTCGGGGGCAATTTTGAAGAAATCAATTTGGTCATATTTTGGAAAATTTGGACCAGTCGCGGGTAGGGCGAAAAATAAAAACTCATCGGATCTGCTTTATCTTGATAATATTGATGCCTTTGGATGTTAGAAGATCCCACAGAGCGGAGACGGCTGAATTGGGGGGGGTCTCGGGGGCAATTTTGAAGAAATCAATTTGGTCATATTTTGGAAAATTTGGACCAGTCGCGGGTAGGGCGAAAAATAAAAACTCATCGGATCTGCTTTATCTTGATAATATTGATGCCTTTGGATGTTAGAAGATCCCACAGAGCGGAGACGGCTGAATGGGGGGGGGTCTCGGGGGCAATTTTGAAGAAATCAATTTGGTCATATTTTGGAAAATTTGGACCAGTCGCGGGTAGGGCGAAAAATAAAAACTCATCGGATCTGCTTTATCTTGATAATATTGATGCCTTTGGATGTTAGAAGATCCCACAGAGCGGAGACGGCTGAATTGGGGGGGGTCTCGGGGGCAATTTTGAAGAAATCAATTTGGTCATATTTTGGAAAATTTGGACCAGTCGCGGGTAGGGCGAAAAATAAAAACTCATCGGATCTGCTTTATCTTGATAATATTGATGCCTTTGGATGTTAGAAGATCCCACAGAGCGGAGACGGCTGAATTGGGGGGGGTCTCGGGGGCAATTTTGAAGAAATCAATTTGGTCATATTTTGGAAAATTTGGACCAGTCGCGGGTAGGGCGAAAAATAAAAACTCATCGGATCTGCTTTATCTTGATAATATTGATGCCTTTGGATGTTAGAAGATCCCACAGAGCGGAGACGGCTGAATTGGGGGGGGTCTCGGGGGCAATTTTGAAGAAATCAATTTGGTCATATTTTGGAAAATTTGGACCAGTCGCGGGTAGGGCGAAAAATAAAAACTCATCGGATCTGCTTTATCTTGATAATATTGATGCCTTTGGATGTTAGAAGATCCCACAGAGCGGAGACGGCTGAATTGGGGGGGGTCTCGGGGGCAATTTTGAAGAAATCAATTTGGTCATATTTTGGAAAATTTGGACCAGTCGCGGGTAGGGCGAAAAATAAAAACTCATCGGATCTGCTTTATCTTGATAATATTGATGCCTTTGGATGTTAGAAGATCCCACAGAGCGGAGACGGCTGAATTGGGGGGGGTCTCGGGGGCAATTTTGAAGAAATCAATTTGGTCATATTTTGGAAAATTTGGACCAGTCGCGGGTAGGGCGAAAAATAAAAACTCATCGGATCTGCTTTATCTTGATAATATTGATGCCTTTGGATGTTAGAAGATCCCACAGAGCGGAGACGGCTGAATTGGGGGGGGTCTCGGGGGCAATTTTGAAGAAATCAATTTGGTCATATTTTGGAAAATTTGGACCAGTCGCGGGTAGGGCGAAAAATAAAAACTCATCGGATCTGCTTTATCTTGATAATATTGATGCCTTTGGATGTTAGAAGATCCCACAGAGCGGAGACGGCTGAATTGGGGGGGGTCTCGGGGGCAATTTTGAAGAAATCAATTTGGTCATATTTTGGAAAATTTGGACCAGTCGCGGGTAGGGCGAAAAATAAAAACTCATCGGATCTGCTTTATCTTGATAATATTGATGCCTTTGGATGTTAGAAGATCCCACAGAGCGGAGACGGCTGAATTGGGGGGGGTCTCGGGGGCAATTTTGAAGAAATCAATTTGGTCATATTTTGGAAAATTTGGACCAGTCGCGGGTAGGGCGAAAAATAAAAACTCATCGGATCTGCTTTATCTTGATAATATTGATGCCTTTGGATGTTAGAAGATCCCACAGAGCGGAGACGGCTGAATTGGGGGGGGTCTCGGGGGCAATTTTGAAGAAATCAATTTGGTCATATTTTGGAAAATTTGGACCAGTCGCGGGTAGGGCGAAAAATAAAAACTCATCGGATCTGCTTTATCTTGATAATATTGATGCCTTTGGATGTTAGAAGATCCCACAGAGCGGAGACGGCTGAATTGGGGGGGGTCTCGGGGGCAATTTTGAAGAAATCAATTTGGTCATATTTTGGAAAATTTGGACCAGTCGCGGGTAGGGCGAAAAATAAAAACTCATCGGATCTGCTTTATCTTGATAATATTGATGCCTTTGGATGTTAGAAGATCCCACAGAGCGGAGACGGCTGAATTGGGGGGGGTCTCGGGGGCAATTTTGAAGAAATCAATTTGGTCATATTTTGGAAAATTTGGACCAGTCGCGGGTAGGGCGAAAAATAAAAACTCATCGGATCTGCTTTATCTTGATAATATTGATGCCTTTGGATGTTAGAAGATCCCACAGAGCGGAGACGGCTGAATTGGGGGGGGTCTCGGGGGCAATTTTGAAGAAATCAATTTGGTCATATTTTGGAAAATTTGGACCAGTCGCGGGTAGGGCGAAAAATAAAAACTCATCGGATCTGCTTTATCTTGATAATATTGATGCCTTTGGATGTTAGAAGATCCCACAGAGCGGAGACGGCTGAATTGGGGGGGGTCTCGGGGGCAATTTTGAAGAAATCAATTTGGTCATATTTTGGAAAATTTGGACCAGTCGCGGGTAGGGCGAAAAATAAAAACTCATCGGATCTGCTTTATCTTGATAATATTGATGCCTTTGGATGTTAGAAGATCCCACAGAGCGGAGACGGCTGAATTGGGGGGGGTCTCGGGGGCAATTTTGAAGAAATCAATTTGGTCATATTTTGGAAAATTTGGACCAGTCGCGGGTAGGGCGAAAAATAAAAACTCATCGGATCTGCTTTATCTTGATAATATTGATGCCTTTGGATGTTAGAAGATCCCACAGAGCGGAGACGGCTGAATTGGGGGGGGTCTCGGGGGCAATTTTGAAGAAATCAATTTGGTCATATTTTGGAAAATTTGGACCAGTCGCGGGTAGGGCGAAAAATAAAAACTCATCGGATCTGCTTTATCTTGATAATATTGATGCCTTTGGATGTTAGAAGATCCCACAGAGCGGAGACGGCTGAATTGGGGGGGGTCTCGGGGGCAATTTTGAAGAAATCAATTTGGTCATATTTTGGAAAATTTGGACCAGTCGCGGGTAGGGCGAAAAATAAAAACTCATCGGATCTGCTTTATCTTGATAATATTGATGCCTTTGGATGTTAGAAGATCCCACAGAGCGGAGACGGCTGAATTGGGGGGGGTCTCGGGGGCAATTTTGAAGAAATCAATTTGGTCATATTTTGGAAAATTTGGACCAGTCGCGGGTAGGGCGAAAAATAAAAACTCATCGGATCTGCTTTATCTTGATAATATTGATGCCTTTGGATGTTAGAAGATCCCACAGAGCGGAGACGGCTGAATTGGGGGGGGTCTCGGGGGCAATTTTGAAGAAATCAATTTGGTCATATTTTGGAAAATTTGGACCAGTCGCGGGTAGGGCGAAAAATAAAAACTCATCGGATCTGCTTTATCTTGATAATATTGATGCCTTTGGATGTTAGAAGATCCCACAGAGCGGAGACGGCTGAATTGGGGGGGGTCTCGGGGGCAATTTTGAAGAAATCAATTTGGTCATATTTTGGAAAATTTGGACCAGTCGCGGGTAGGGCGAAAAATAAAAACTCATCGGATCTGCTTTATCTTGATAATATTGATGCCTTTGGATGTTAGAAGATCCCACAGAGCGGAGACGGCTGAATTGGGGGGGGTCTCGGGGGCAATTTTGAAGAAATCAATTTGGTCATATTTTGGAAAATTTGGACCAGTCGCGGGTAGGGCGAAAAATAAAAACTCATCGGATCTGCTTTATCTTGATAATATTGATGCCTTTGGATGTTAGAAGATCCCACAGAGCGGAGACGGCTGAATTGGGGGGGGGGTCTCGGGGGCAATTTCTCGTGTATTGAGCCATTTGCATAGTATAAGAGCCTAATATCCAGTCGGTGGGGATTAAGGGTGGGGTTCGGGGTGGGGTTCGGGGTGGGGTTGGGGTTCGGGGTTGGGGTTTGGGGTTGGGGTTGGGGTTGGGGTAAGGTTAGGGTAAGGGTTAGGGTAAGGGTTAGGATTAATATCCGCTCGGGGAGGATCTTCATTATATCCCGTGTATTGACCCATTTGCATGCCAGAACACCCCTCGGAACGAAGAGGGCTGGTTTGGGGGGTTTACGGGCTCAATTTGGTAAATTCCTTTTTTGCTCGGCCAGGTCGCGAAAGAGTCTAATATCCGGTTGGGTTGGGTTAGGGGTGGGGTTAGGGGTTAGGGTTAGGGTTAATATCCGCTCGGGGTGAATCTTCGTTATTTCCCTTATATTGACCCATTTGCATGCTAGAACATCCCTGGGAGCGAAGAGGGTTCGTTTTGGGGGTTTTCGGGCTCAATATGGTAAATTCTTATTTTACTCAATTTTGGCCAATTCGGCCAAAAGCCTAATATCCGCTCGGGGTAGATCTTCTTTATTTCCCGTATATTGACCCATTTGGATGCTAGAACACCCTTCGGAGCGAAGAGGGCTGGTTTGGGGGGTTTTATGGCTCATTTTGGTAAATTCCTATTTTGCTCGGCCAGGTCGCGAAAGAGTCTAATATCCGGTCAGGGTGGGTTAGGGGTGGGGTTAGGGGTGGGGTTTGGGGTTGGGGTTTGGGGTTGGGGTTGGGGTTAGGGTTAGGGTAAGGGTAAGGGTTATGGTTAGGGCTAGGGTTAATATCCGCTCGGGGAGGATCTTCTTTATTTCCCTTATATTGACCCATTGGCATGCTAGAACACCCCTCGGAACGAAGAGGGATGGTTTGAGGGGTTTTCGGGCTCAATTTGGTAAATTCCTTTTTTGCTCGGCCAGGTCGCGAAAGGGTCTAATATCCGGTTGGGGTGGGTTAGGGGTGGGGTTAGGGGTGGGTTGGGGTTAGGGTTAGGGTTAATATCCGCTCGGGGTGGATCTTCTTTATTTCCCGTATATTGACCCATTTGGATGCTAGAACACCCTTCGGAGCGAAGAGGGCTGGTTTGGGGGGTTTTATGGCTCATTTTGGTAAATTCCTTTTTTGCTCGGCAAGGTCGCGAAAGGGTCTAATATCCGGTTGGGGTGGGTTAGGGGTGGGGTTAGGGGTGGGTTGGGGTTAGGGTTAGGGTTAATATCCGCTCGGGGTGGATCTTCTTTATTTCCCGTATATTGACCCATTTGGATGCTAGAACACCCTTCGGAGCGAAGAGGGCTGGTTTGGGGGGTTTTATGGCTCATTTTGGTAAATTCCTTTTTTGCTCGGCCAGGTCGCGAAAGGGTCTAATATCCGGTTGGGGTGGGTTAGGGGTGGGGTTAGGGGTGGGTTGGGGTTAGGGTTAGGGTTAATATCCGCTCGGGGTGGATCTTCTTTATTTCCCGTATATTGACCCATTTGGATGCTAGAACACCCCTTGGAGCGAAGAGGGCTGGTTTTGGGGGTTTTTGGGCTCAATTTGGTAAATTCCTTTTTTGCTCAATTTCGGCCAATTCGGACAGGTCGCTAAGAGCCGAATATCCGCTCGGGGAGGATCTTCATTATTTCTCGTGTATTGAGCCATTTGCATAGTATAAGAGCCTAATATCCAGTCGGTGGGGATTAAGGGTGGGGTTCGGGGTGGGGTTCGGGGTGGGGTTGGGGTTCGGGGTTGGGGTTTGGGGTTGGGGTTGGGGTTGGGGTAAGGTTAGGGTAAGGGTTAGGGTAAGGGTTAGGATTAATATCCGCTCGGGGAGGATCTTCATTATATCCCGTGTATTGACCCATTTGCATGCCAGAACACCCCTCGGAACGAAGAGGGCTGGTTTGGGGGGTTTACGGGCTCAATTTGGTAAATTCCTTTTTTGCTCGGCCAGGTCGCGAAAGAGTCTAATATCCGGTTGGGTTGGGTTAGGGGTGGGGTTAGGGGTTAGGGTTAGGGTTAATATCCGCTCGGGTGAATCTTCGTTATTTCCCTTATATTGACCCATTTGCATGCTAGAACATCCCTGGGAGCGAAGAGGGTTCGTTTTGGGGGTTTTCGGGCTCAATATGGTAAATTCTTATTTTACTCAATTTTGGCCAATTCGGCCAAAAGCCTAATATCCGCTCGGGTTAGATCTTCTTTATTTCCCGTATATTGACCCATTTGGATGCTAGAACACCCTTCGGAGCGAAGAGGGCTGGTTTGGGGGGTTTTATGGCTCATTTTGGTAAATTCCTATTTTGCTCGGCCAGGTCGCGAAAGAGTCTAATATCCGGTCGGGGTGGGTTAGGGGTGAGGTTAGGGGTGTGGTTTGGGGTTGGGGTTGGGGTTTGGGGTTGGGGTTGGGGTTAGGGTTATGGTTAGGGTAAGGGTTAGGGTTAGGGTTAGGGTTAATATCCGCTCGGGATGGATCTTCGTTATTTCCCTTATATTGACCCATTTGCATGCTAGAACACCCCTGGGAGCGAAGAGGGTTCGTTTTGGGGGTTTTCGGGCTCAATATGGTAAATTCTTATTTTACTCAATTTTGGCCAATTCGGCCAAAAGCCTAATATCCGCTCGGGGTGGATCTTCTTTATTTCCCGTATATTCACCCATTTGGATGCTAGAACACCCTTCGGAACGAAAAGGGCTGGTTTGGGGGGTTTTTGGGCTCAATTTGGTAAATTCCTTTTTTGCTCAATTTCGGCCAATTCGGCCAGGTCGCTAAGAGCCTAATATCCGCTCTAGGAGGATCTTCATTATTTCCCGTGTATTGACCCATTTGGATGCTAGAACACCCCTCAGAACGAAGAGGGATGGTTTGGGGGGTTTTCGGGCTCAATTTGGTAAATTCCATTTTTGCTCGGCAAGGTCGCGAAAGAGTCTAATATCCGGTTGGGGTGGGTTAGGGGTGGGGTTAGGGGTTAGGGTTAGGGTTAATATCCGCTCGGGGTGAATCTTCGTTATTTCCCTTATATTGACCCATTTGCATGCTAGAACATCCCTGGGAGCGAAGAGGGTTCGTTTTGGGGGTTTTCGGGCTCAATATGGTAAATTCTTATTTTACTCAATTTTGGCCAATTCGGCCAAAAGCCTAATATCCGCTCGGGGTAGATCTTCTTTATTTCCCGTATATTGACCCATTTGGATGCTAGAACACCCTTCGGAGCGAAGAGGGCTGGTTTGGGGGGTTTTATGGCTCATTTTGGTAAATTCCTATTTTGCTCGGCCAGGTCGCGAAAGAGTCTAATATCCGGTCGGGGTGGGTTAGGGGTGAGGTTAGGGGTGTGGTTTGGGGTTGGGGTTGGGGTTTGGGGTTGGGGTTGGGGATAGGGTTATGGTTAGGGTTAGGGTTAGGGTTAGGGTTAGGGTTAATATCCGCTCGGGGTGGATCTTCGTTATTTCCCTTATATTGACCCATTTGCATGCTAGAACACCCCTGGGAGCGAAGAGGGTTCGTTTTGGGGGTTTTCGGGCTCAATATGGTAAATTCTTATTTTACTCAATTTTGGCCAATTCGGCCAAAAGCCTAATATCCGCTCGGGGTGGATCTTCTTTATTTCCCGTATATTCACCCATTTGGATGCTAGAACACCCTTCGGAACGAAAAGGGCTGGTTTGGGGGGGTTTTGGGCTCAATTTGGTAAATTCCTTTTTTGCTCAATTTCGGCCAATTCGGCCAGGTCGCTAAGAGCCTAATATCCGCTTGGGGAGGATCTTCATTATTTCCCGTGTATTGACCCATTTGGATGCTAGAACACCCCTCAGAACGAAGAGGGATGGTTTGGGGGGTTTTCGGGCTCAATTTGGTAAATTCCATTTTTGCTCGGCAAGGTCGCGAAAGAGCCTAATATCCGGTCGGGGTGGTTAGGGGTAGGGTAGGGTTAGGGCTGGGGTTGGGGTTTGGGGTTGGGGTTGGGGTTAGGGTTAATATCCGCTCGGGGTGGATCTTCGTTATTTCCCGTATATTGACCCATTTGCATGCTAGAACACCCCTCGGAACGAAGAGGGATGGTTTGAGGGGTTTTCGGGCTCAATTTATTAAATTCCTATTTTGCTCAATTTTGGCCAATCCGGCCAGGTCGCTAAGAGCCTAATATCCGCTCGGGGAGGATCTTCATTATTTCCCGTGTATTGACCCATTTGCATGCCAGAACACCCCTCGGAACGAAGAGGGCTGGTTTGGGGGGTTTACGGGCTCAATTTGGTAAATTCCTTTTTTGCTCGGCCAGGTCGCGAAAGAGTCTAATATCCGGTCGGGGTGGGTTAGGGGTGGGGATTGGGGTTGGGGTTTGGGGTTGGGGTTGGGGTTAGGGTTAGGGTTTGGGGTTGGGGTTGGGGTTGGGGTAAGGTTAGGGTAAGGGTTAGGGTAAGGGTTAGGATTAATATCCGCTCGGGGTGGATCTTCGTTATTTCCCGTATATTCACCCATTTGCATGCTAGAATACCCCTCGGAACGAAAAGGAATGGTTTGAGGGGTTTTCGGGCTCAATTTATTAAATTCCTATATTGCTCAATTTTGGCCAATACGGCCAGGTCGCGAAGAGCCTAATATCCGCTCGGGGAGGATCTTCTTTATTTCCCGTATATTGACCCATTTGGATGCTAGAACACCACTCGGAGCGAAGAGGGCTGGTTTTGGGGGTTTTTGGGCTCAATTTGGTAAGTTCCTATATTGCTCAATTTTGGGCAATTCGGCCAGGTCGCGAAGAGCCTAATATCTACTCGGGGTGGATCTTCTTTATTTCCCTTATATTGACCCATTTGGATGCTAGAACACCCCTTTGGAGCGAAGAGGGCTGGCTTGGGGGGTTTTATGGCTCAATTTGGTAAATTCCTTTTTTGCTCAATTTTGGCCAATTCGGACAGGTCGCTAAGAGCCTAATATCCGCTGGGGGAGGATCTTCTTTATTTCCCGTATATTGACCCATTTGGATGCTAAGAACACCACTCGGAGCGAAGAGGGCTGGTTTTGGGGGTTTTTGGGCTCAATTTGGTAAGTTCCTTTTTTGCTCAATTTTGGGCAATTCGGCCAGGTCGCGAAGAGCCTAATATCTACTCGGGGTGGATCTTCTTTATTTCCCTTATATTGACCCATTTGCATGCCAGAACACCCCTCGGAACGAAGAGGGCTGGTTTGGGGGGTTTACGGGCTCAATTTGGTAAATTCCTTTTTTGCTCGGCCAGGTCGCGAAAGAGTCTAATATCCGATCAGGGTGGGTTAGGGGTGGGGTTAGGGGTGGGGTTTGGGGTTGGGGTTGGGGTTTGGGGTTGGGGTTGGGGTTAGGGTTAGGGTAAGGGTAAGGGTTATGGTTAGGGTTAGGGTTAATATCCGCTCGGGGAGGATCTTCTTTATTTCCCTTATATTGACCCATTCGCATGCTAGAACACCCCTCGGAACGAAGAGGGATGGTTTGAGGGGTTTTCGGGCTCAATTTATTAAATTCCTATTTTGCTCAATTTTGGCCAATCCGGCCAGGTCGCTAAGAGCCTAATATCCGCTCGGGGAGGATCTTCATTATTTCCCGTGTATTGACCCATTTGCATGCCAGAACACCCCTCGGAACGAAGAGGGCTGGTTTGGGGGGTTTACGGGCTCAATTTGGTAAATTCCTTTTTTGCTCGGCCAGGTCGCGAAAGGGTCTAATATCCGGTTGGGGTGGGTTAGGGGTGGGGTTAGGGGTGGGTTGGGGTTAGGGTTAGGGTTAATATCCGCTCGGGGTGGATCTTCTTTATTTCCCGTATATTGACCCATTTGGATGCTAGAACACCCTTCGGAGCGAAGAGGGCTGGTTTGGGGGGTTTTATGGCTCATTTTGGTAAATTCCTTTTTTGCTCGGCCAGGTCGCGAAAGGGTCTAATATCCGGTTGGGGTGGGTTAGGGGTGGGGTTAGGGGTGGGTTGGGGTTAGGGTTAGGGTTAATATCCGCTCGGGGTGGATCTTCTTTATTTCCCGTATATTGACCCATTTGGATGCTAGAACACCCCTTGGAGCGAAGAGGGCTGGTTTTGGGGGTTTTTGGGCTCAATTTGGTAAATTCCTTTTTTGCTCAATTTCGGCCAATTCGGACAGGTCGCTAAGAGCCGAATATTCGCTCGGGGAGGATCTTCATTATTTCTCGTGTATTGAGCCATTTGCATAGTATAAGAGCCTAATATCCAGTCGGTGGGGGTTAAGGGTGGGGTTCGGGGTGGGGTTGGGGTTCGGGGTTGGGGTTTGGGGTTGGGGTTGGGGTTGGGGTAAGGTTAGGGTAAGGGTTAGGGTAAGGGTTAGGATTAATATCCGCTCGGGGAAGATCTTCTTTATTTCCCGTATATTGACCCATTTGGATGCTAGAACACCCCTTGGAGCGAAGAGGGCTGGTTTTGGGGGTTTTTGGGCTCAATTTGGTAAGTTCCTTTTTTACTCAATTTTGGGCAATTCGGCCAGGTCGCGAAGAGCCTAATATCTACTCGGGGTGGATCTTCTTTATTTCCCTTATATTGACCCATTTGCATGCCAGAACACCCCTCGGAACGAAGAGGGCTGGTTTGGGGGGTTTACGGGCTCAATTTGGTAAATTCCTTTTTTGCTCGGCCAGGTCGCGAAAGAGTCTAATATCCGATCAGGGTGGGTTAGGGGTGGGGTTAGGGGTGGGGTTTGGGGTTGGGGTTGGGGTTTGGGGTTGGGGTTGGGGTTAGGGTTAGGGTAAGGGTAAGGGTTATGGTTAGGGTTAGGGTTAATATCCGCTCGGGGAGGATCTTCTTTATTTCCCTTATATTGACCCATTGGCATGCTAGAACACCCCTCGGAACGAAGAGGGATGGTTTGAGGGGTTTTTGGGCTCAATTTATTAAATTCCTATTTTGCTCAATTTTGGCCAATCCGGCCAGGTCGCTAAGCCAGGTCGCGAAAGGGTCTAATATCCGGTTGGGGTGGGTTAGGGGTGGGGTTAGGGGTGGGTTGGGGTTAGGGTTAGGGTTAATATCCGCTCGGGGTGGATCTTCTTTATTTCCCGTATATTGACCCATTTGGATGCTAGAACACCCCTTGGAGCGAAGAGGGCTGGTTTTGGGGGTTTTTGGGCTCAATTTGGTAAATTCCTTTTTTGCTCAATTTCGGCCAATTCGGACAGGTCGCTAAGAGCCGAATATCCGCTCGGGGAGGATCTTCATTATTTCTCGTGTATTGAGCCATTTGCATAGTATAAGAGCCTAATATCCAGTCGGTGGGGGTGGGTGGGGTTCGGGGTGGGGTTGGGGTTCGGGGTTGGGGTTTGGGGTTCGGGTTGGGGTTGGGGTAAGGTTAGGGTAAGGGTTAGGGTAACGGTTAGGATTAATATCCGCTCGGGGAAGATCTTCTTTATTTCCCGTATATTGACCCATTTGGATGCTAGAACACCCCTTGGAGCGAAGAGGGCTGGTTTTGGGGGTTTTTGGGCTCAATTTGGTAAATTCCTTTTTTGCTCGGCCAGGTCGCGAAAGAGTCTAAATATCCGGTCGGGGTGGGTTAGGGGTGGGGTTGGGGTTAGGGTTAGGGTTAATATCCGCTCGGGGTGAATCTTCGTTATTTCCCTTATATTGACCCATTTGCATGCTAGAACACCCCTGGGAGCGAAGAGGGTTCGTTTTGGGGGTTTTCGGGCTCAATATGGTAAATTGTTATTTTACTCAATTTTGGCCAATTCGGCCAAAACCCTAATATCCGCTCGGGGTGGATCTTCTTTTTTTCCCGTATATTGACCCATTTGGATGCTAGAACACCCTTCGGAGCGAAGAGGGCTGGTTTGGGGGGTTTTATGGCTCATTTTGGTAAATTCCTATTTTGCTAAATTTTGGCCAATTCAGCCAGGTCGCTAAGACCCTAATATCCGATCGGGGAGGATCTTCATTATTTCCCGTGTATTGACCCATTTGCATGCCAGAACACCCCTCGGAATGAAGAGGGCTGGTTTGGGGGGTTTTCGGGCTCAATTTGGTAAATTCCATTTTTGCTCGGCCAGGTCGCGAAAGAGCCTAATATCCGGTCGGGGTGGTTAGGGGTAGGGTAGGGTTAGGGCTGGGGTTGGGGTTTGGGGTTTGGGTTAGGGTTAATATCCGCTCGGGGTGGATCTTCGTTATTTCCCGTATATTGACCCATTTGCATGCTAGAACACCCCTCGGAACGAAGAGGGATGGTTTGAGGGGTTTTCGGGCTCAATTTATTAAATTCCTATTTTGCTCAATTTTGGCCAATCAGGCCAAGTCGCTAAGAGCCTAATATCCGCTCTAGGAGGATCTTCATTATTTCCCGTGTATTGACCCATTTGGATGCTAGAACACCCCTCAGAACGAAGAGGGATGGTTTGGGGGGTTTTCGGGCTCAATTTGGTAAATTCCATTTTTGCTCGGCAAGGTCGCGAAAGAGTCTAATATCCGGTTGGGGTGGGTTAGGGGTGGGGTTAGGGGTTAGGGTTAGGGTTAATATCCGCTCGGGGTGAATCTTCGTTATTTCCCTTATATTGACCCATTTGCATGCTAGAACATCCCTGGGAGCGAAGAGGGTTCGTTTTGGGGGTTTTCGGGCTCAATATGGTAAATTCTTATTTTACTCAATTTTGGCCAATTCGGCCAAAAGCCTAATATCCGCTCGGGGTAGATCTTCTTTATTTCCCGTATATTGACCCATTTGGATGCTAGAACACCCTTCGGAGCGAAGAAGGCTGGTTTGGGGAGTTTTATGGCTCATTTTGGTAAATTCCTATTTTGCTCGGCCAGGTCGCGAAAGAGTCTAATATCCGGTCGGGGTGGGTTAGGGGTGAGGTTAGGGGTGTGGTTTGGGGTTGGGGTTGGGGTTTGGGGTTGGGGTTGGGGTTAGGGTTATGGTTAGGGTAAGGGTTAGGGTTAGGGTTAGGGTTAATATCCGCTCGGGGTGGATCTTCGTTATTTCCCTTATATTGACCCATTTGCACGCTAGAACACCCCTGGGAGCGAAGAGGGTTCGTTTTGGGGGTTTTCGGGCTCAATATGGTAAATTCTTATTTTACTCAATTTTGGCCAATTCGGCCAAAAGCCTAATATCCGCTCGGGGTGGATCTTCTTTATTTCCCGTATATTCACCCATTTGGATGCTAGAACACCCTTCGGAACGAAAAGGGCTGGTTTGGGGGGTTTTGGGGCTCAATTTGGTAAATTCCTTTTTTGCTCAATTTCGGCCAATTCGGCCAGGTCGCTAAGAGCCTAATATCCGCTCTAGGAGGATCTTCATTATTTCCCGTGTATTGACCCATTTGGATGCTAGAACACCCCTCAGAACGAAGAGGGATGGTTTGGGGGGTTTTCGGGCTCAATTTGGTAAATTCCATTTTTGCTCGGCAAGGTCGCGAAAGAGTCTAATATCCGGTTGGGGTGGGTTAGGGGTGGGGTTAGGGGTTAGGGTTAGGGTTAATATCCGCTCGGGGTGAATCTTCGTTATTTCCCTTATATTGACCCATTTGCATGCTAGAACATCCCTGGGAGCGAAGAGGGTTCGTTTTGGGGGTTTTCAGGCTCAATATGGTAAATTCTTATTTTACTCAATTTTGGCCAATTCGGCCAAAAGCCTAATATCTGCTCGGGGTAGATCTTCTTTATTTCCCGTATATTGACCCATTTGGATGCTAGAACACCCTTCGGAGCGAAGAGGGCTGGTTTGGGGGGTTTTATGGCTCATTTTGGTAAATTCCTATTTTGCTCGGCCAGGTCGCGAAAGAGTCTAATATCCGGTCGGGGTGGGTTAGGGGTGAGGTTAGGGGTGTGGTTTGGGGTTGGGGTTGGGGTTTGGGGTTGGGGTTGGGGTTAGGGTTATGGTTAGGGTTAGGGTTAGGGTTAGGGTTAGGGTTAATATCCGCTCGGGGTGGATCTTCGTTATTTCCCTTATATTGACCCATTTGCATGCTAGAACACCCCTGGGAGCGAAGAGGGTTCGTTTTGGGGGTTTTCGGGCTCAATATGGTAAATTCTTATTTTACTCAATTTTGGCCAATTCGGCCAAAAGCCTAATATCCGCTCGGGATGGATCTTCTTTATTTCCCGTATATTCACCCATTTGGATGCTAGAACACCCTTCGGAACGAAAAGGGCTGGTTTGGGGGGTTTTTGGGCTCAATTTGGTAAATTCCTTTTTTGCTCAATTTCGGCCAATTCGGCCAGGTCGCTAAGAGCCTAATATCCGCTTGGGGAGGATCTTCATTATTTCCCGTGTATTGACCCATTTGGATGCTAGAACACCCCTCAGAACGAAGAGGGATGGTTTGGGGGTTTTCGGGCTCAATTTGGTAAATTCCATTTTTGCTCGGCAAGGTCGCCAAAGAGCCTAATATCCGGTCGGGGTGGTTAGGGGTAGGGTAGGGTTAGGGCTGGGGTTGGGGTTTGGGGTTGGGGTTGGGGTTAGGGTTAATATCCACTCGGGGTGGATCTTCGTTATTTCCCGTATATTGACCCATTTGCATGCTAGAACACCCCTCGGAACGAAGAGGGATGGTTTGAGGGGTTTTCGGGCTCAATTTATTAAATTCCTATTTTGCTCAATTTTGGCCAATCCGGCCAGGTCGCTAAGAGCATGATATCCGCTCGGGGAGGATCTTCATTATTTCCCGTGTATTGACCCATTTGCATGCCAGAACACCCCTCGGAACGAAGAGGGCTGGTTTGGGGGGTTTACGGGCTCAATTTGGTAAATTCCTTTTTTGCTCGGCCAGGTCGCGAAAGAGTCTAATATCCGGTCGGGGTGGGTTAGGGGTGGGGATTGGGGTTGGGGTTTGGGGTTGGGGTTGGGGTTAGGGTTAGGGTTAGGGTTAATATCCGCTCGGGTTGGATCTTCGTTATTTCCCTTATATTGACCCATTTGCATGCTAGAACACCCCTGGGAGCGAAGAGGGTTCGTTTTGGGGGTTTTCGGGCTCAATATGGTAAATTCTTATTTTACTCAATTTTGGCCAATTCGGCCAAAAACCTAATATCCGCTCGGGGTGGATCTTCTTTAATTCCCGTATATTGACCCATTTGGATGCTAGAACACCCTTCGGAGCGAAGAGGGCTGGTTTGGGGAGTTTTATGGCTCAATTTGGTAAATTCCTATTTTGCTAAATTTTGGCCAATTAGGCCAGGTCGCGAAGAGCCTAATATCCGCTCGGGGAAGATCTTCATTATTTCCCGTGTATTGACCCATTTGCATGCCAGAACACCCCTCGGAACGAAGAGGGATGGTTTGGGTGGTTTTCGGGCTCAATTTGGTAAATTCCTTTTTTGCTCGGCCAGGTCGCGAAAGAGCCTAATATCCAGTCGGTGGGGGTTAGGAGTAGGGTTAAGGGTGGGGTTCGGGGTGGGGTTGGGGTTCGGGGTTGGGGTTTGGGGTTGGGGTTGGGGTTGGGGTAAGGTTAGGGTAAGGGTTAGGGTAAGGGTTAGGATTAATATCCGCTCGGGGTGGATCTTCGTTATTTCCCGTATATTCACCCATTTGCATGCTAGAACACCCCTCGGAACGAAAAGGAATGGTTTGAGGGGTTTTCGGGCTCAATTTATTAAATTCCTATATTGCTCAATTTTGGCCAATACGGCCAGGTCGCGAAGAGCCTAATATCCGCTCGGGGAGGATCTTCTTTATTTCCCGTATATTGACCCATTTGGATGCTAGAACACCACTCGGAGCGAAGAGGGCTGGTTTTGGGGGTTTTTGGGCTCAATTTGGTAAGTTCCTTTTTTGCTCAATTTTGGGCAATTCGGCCAGGTCGCGAAGAGCCTAATATCTACTCGGGGTGGATCTTCTTTATTTCCCTTATATTGACCCATTTGGATGCTAGAACACCCCTTTGGAGCGAAGAGGGCTGGCTTGGGGGGTTTTATGGCTCAATTTGGTAAATTCCTTTTTTGCTCAATTTTGGCCAATTCGGACAGGTCGCTATGAGCCTTATATCCGCTCGGGGAGGATCTTCTTTATTTCCCGTATATTGACCCATTTGGATGCTAAGAACACCACTCGGAGCGAAGAGGGCTGGTTTTGGGGGTTTTTGGGCTCAATTTGGTAAGTTCCTTTTTTGCTCAATTTTGGGCAATTCGGCCAGGTCGCGAAGAGCCTAATATCTACTCGGGGTGGATCTTCTTTATTTCCCTTATATTGACCCATTTGCATGCCAGAACACCCCTCGGAACGAAGAGGGCTGGTTTGGGGGGTTTTCGGGCTCAATATGGTAAATTCTTATTTTACTCAATTTTGGCCAATTCGGCCAAAAGCCTAATATCCGCTCGGGGTAGATCTTCTTTATTTCCCGTATATTGACCCATTTGGATGCTAGAACACCCTTCGGAGCGAAGAGGGCTGGTTTGGGGGGTTTTATGGCTCATTTTGGTAAATTCCTATTTTGCTCGGCCAGGTCGCGAAAGAGTCTAATATCCGGTCGGGGTGGGTTAGGGGTGAGGTTAGGGGTGTGGTTTGGGGTTGGGGTTGGGGTTTGGGGTTGGGGTTGGGGATAGGGTTATGGTTAGGGTTAGGGTTAGGGTTAGGGTTAGGGTTAATATCCGCTCGGGGTGGATCTTCGTTATTTCCCTTATATTGACCCATTTGCATGCTAGAACACCCCTGGGAGCGAAGAGGGTTCGTTTTGGGGGTTTTCGGGCTCAATATGGTAAATTCTTATTTTACTCAATTTTGGCCAATTCGGCCAAAAGCCTAATATCCGCTCGGGGTGGATCTTCTTTATTTCCCGTATATTCACCCATTTGGATGCTAGAACACCCTTCGGAACGAAAAGGGCTGGTTTGGGGGGGTTTTGGGCTCAATTTGGTAAATTCCTTTTTTGCTCAATTTCGGCCAATTCGGCCAGGTCGCTAAGAGCCTAATATCCGCTTGGGGAGGATCTTCATTATTTCCCGTGTATTGACCCATTTGGATGCTAGAACACCCCTCAGAACGAAGAGGGATGGTTTGGGGGGTTTTCGGGCTCAATTTGGTAAATTCCATTTTTGCTCGGCAAGGTCGCGAAAGAGCCTAATATCCGGTCGGGGTGGTTAGGGGTAGGGTAGGGTTAGGGCTGGGGTTGGGGTTTGGGGTTGGGGTTGGGGTTAGGGTTAATATCCGCTCGGGGTGGATCTTCGTTATTTCCCGTATATTGACCCATTTGCATGCTAGAACACCCCTCGGAACGAAGAGGGATGGTTTGAGGGGTTTTCGGGCTCAATTTATTAAATTCCTATTTTGCTCAATTTTGGCCAATCCGGCCAGGTCGCTAAGAGCCTAATATCCGCTCGGGGAGGATCTTCATTATTTCCCGTGTATTGACCCATTTGCATGCCAGAACACCCCTCGGAACGAAGAGGGCTGGTTTGGGGGGTTTACGGGCTCAATTTGGTAAATTCCTTTTTTGCTCGGCCAGGTCGCGAAAGAGTCTAATATCCGGTCGGGGTGGGTTAGGGGTGGGGATTGGGGTTGGGGTTTGGGGTTGGGGTTGGGGTTAGGGTTAGGGTTTGGGTTGGGGTTGGGGTTGGGGTAAGGTTAGGGTAAGGGTTAGGGTAAGGGTTAGGATTAATATCCGCTCGGGGTGGATCTTCGTTATTTCCCGTATATTCACCCATTTGCATGCTAGAATACCCCTCGGAACGAAAAGGAATGGTTTGAGGGGTTTTCGGGCTCAATTTATTAAATTCCTATATTGCTCAATTTTGGCCAATACGGCCAGGTCGCGAAGAGCCTAATATCCGCTCGGGGAGGATCTTCTTTATTTCCCGTATATTGACCCATTTGGATGCTAGAACACCACTTGGAGCGAAGAGGGCTGGTTTTGGGGGTTTTTGGGCTCAATTTGGTAAGTTCCTATATTGCTCAATTTTGGGCAATTCGGCCAGGTCGCGAAGAGCCTAATATCTACTCGGGGTGGATCTTCTTTATTTCCCTTATATTGACCCATTTGGATGCTAGAACACCCCTTTGGAGCGAAGAGGGCTGGCTTGGGGGGTTTTATGGCTCAATTTGGTAAATTCCTTTTTTGCTCAATTTTGGCCAATTCGGACAGGTCGCTAAGAGCCTAATATCCGCTGGGGGAGGATCTTCTTTATTTCCCGTATATTGACCCATTTGGATGCTAAGAACACCACTCGGAGCGAAGAGGGCTGGTTTTTTTGGGGTTTTTGGGCTCAATTTGGTAAGTTCCTTTTTTGCTCAATTTTGGGCAATTCGGCCAGGTCGCGAAGAGCCTAATATCTACTCGTGGTGGATCTTCTTTATTTCCCTTATATTGACCCATTTGCATGCCAGAACACCCCTCGGAACGAAGAGGGCTGGTTTGGGGGGTTTACGGGCTCAATTTGGTAAATTCCTTTTTTGCTCGGCCAGGTCGCGAAAGAGTCTAATATCCGATCAGGGTGGGTTAGGGGTGGGGTTAGGGGTGGGGTTTGGGGTTGGGGTTGGGGTTTGGGGTTGGGGTTGGGGTTAGGGTTAGGGTAAGGGTAAGGGTTATGGTTAGGGTTAGGGTTAATATCCGCTCGGGGAGGATCTTCTTTATTTCCCTTATATTGACCCATTCGCATGCTAGAACACCCCTCGGAACGAAGAGGGATGGTTTGAGGGGTTTTCGGGCTCAATTTATTAAATTCCTATTTTGCTCAATTTTGGCCAATCCGGCCAGGTCGCTAAGAGCCTAATATCCGCTCGGGGAGGATCTTCATTATTTCCCGTGTATTGACCCATTTGCATGCCAGAACACCCCTCGGAACGAAGAGGGCTGGTTTGGGGGGTTTACGGGCTCAATTTGGTAAATTCCTTTTTTGCTCGGCCAGGTCGCGAAAGGGTCTAATATCCGGTTGGGGTGGGTTAGGGGTGGGGTTAGGGGTGGGTTGGGGTTAGGGTTAGGGTTAATATCCGCTCGGGGTGGATCTTCTTTATTTCCCGTATATTGACCCATTTGGATGCTAGAACACCCTTCGGAGCGAAGAGGGCTGGTTTGGGGGGTTTTATGGCTCATTTTGGTAAATTCCTTTTTTGCTCGGCCAGGTCGCGAAAGGGTCTAATATCCGGTTGGGGTGGGTTAGGGGTGGGGTTAGGGGTGGGTTGGGGTTAGGGTTAGGGTTAATATCCGCTCGGGGTGGATCTTCTTTATTTCCCGTATATTGACCCATTTGGATGCTAGAACACCCCTTGGAGCGAAGAGGGCTGGTTTTGGGGGTTTTTGGGCTCAATTTGGTAAATTCCTTTTTTGCTCAATTTCGGCCAATTCGGACAGGTCGCTAAGAGCCGAATATTCGCTCGGGGAGGATCTTCATTATTTCTCGTGTATTGAGCCATTTGCATAGTATAAGAGCCTAATATCCAGTCGGTGGGGGTTAAGGGTGGGGTTCGGGGTGGGGTTGGGGTTCGGGGTTGGGGTTTGGGGTTGGGGTTGGGGTTGGGGTAAGGTTAGGGTAAGGGTTAGGGTAAGGGTTAGGATTAATATCCGCTCGGGGAAGATCTTCTTTATTTCCCGTATATTGACCCATTTGGATGCTAGAACACCCCTTGGAGCGAAGAGGGCTGGTTTTGGGGGTTTTTGGGCTCAATTTGGTAAGTTCCTTTTTTACTCAATTTTGGGCAATTCGGCCAGGTCGCGAAGAGCCTAATATCTACTCGGGGTGGATCTTCTTTATTTCCCTTATATTGACCCATTTGCATGCCAGAACACCCCTCGGAACGAAGAGGGCTGGTTTGGGGGGTTTACGGGCTCAATTTGGTAAATTCCTTTTTTGCTCGGCCAGGTCGCGAAAGAGTCTAATATCCGATCAGGGTGGGTTAGGGGTGGGGTTAGGGGTGGGGTTTGGGGTTGGGGTTGGGGTTTGGGGTTGGGGTTGGGGTTAGGGTTAGGGTAAGGGTAAGGGTTATGGTTAGGGTTAGGGTTAATATCCGCTCGGGGAGGATCTTCTTTATTTCCCTTATATTGACCCATTGGCATGCTAGAACACCCCTCGGAACGAAGAGGGATGGTTTGAGGGGTTTTCGGGCTCAATTTATTAAATTCCTATTTTGCTCAATTTTGGCCAATCCGGCCAGGTCGCTAAGCCAGGTCGCGAAAGGGTCTAATATCCGGTTGGGGTGGGTTAGGGGTGGGGTTAGGGGTGGGTTGGGGTTAGGGTTAGGGTTAATATCCGCTCGGGGTGGATCTTCTTTATTTCCCGTATATTGACCCATTTGGATGCTAGAACACCCCTTGGAGCGAAGAGGGCTGGTTTTGGGGGTTTTTGGGCTCAATTTGGTAAATTCCTTTTTTGCTCAATTTCGGCCAATTCGGACAGGTCGCTAAGAGCCGAATATCCGCTCGGGGAGGATCTTCATTATTTCTCGTGTATTGAGCCATTTGCATAGTATAAGAGCCTAATATCCAGTCGGTGGGGGTGGGTGGGGTTCGGGGTGGGGTTGGGGTTCGGGGTTGGGGTTTGGGGTTCGGGTTGGGGTTGGGGTAAGGTTAGGGTAAGGGTTAGGGTAAGGGTTAGGATTAATATCCGCTCGGGGAAGATCTTCTTTATTTCCCGTATATTGACCCATTTGGATGCTAGAACACCCCTTGGAGCGAAGAGGGCTGGTTTTGGGGGTTTTTGGGCTCAATTTGGTAAATTCCTTTTTTGCTCGGCCAGGTCGCGAAAGAGTCTAAATATCCGGTCGGGGTGGGTTAGGGGTGGGGTTGGGGTTAGGGTTAGGGTTAATATCCGCTCGGGGTGAATCTTCGTTATTTCCCTTATATTGACCCATTTGCATGCTAGAACACCCCTGGGAGCGAAGAGGGTTCGTTTTGGGGGTTTTCGGGCTCAATATGGTAAATTGTTATTTTACTCAATTTTGGCCAATTCGGCCAAAAGCCTAATATCCGCTCGGGGTGGATCTTCTTTTTTTCCCGTATATTGACCCATTTGGATGCTAGAACACCCTTCGGAGCGAAGAGGGCTGGTTTGGGGGGTTTTATGGCTCATTTTGGTAAATTCCTATTTTGCTAAATTTTGGCCAATTCAGCCAGGTCGCTAAGACCCTAATATCCGATCGGGGAGGATCTTCATTATTTCCCGTGTATTGACCCATTTGCATGCCAGAACACCCCTCGGAATGAAGAGGGCTGGTTTGGGGGGTTTTCGGGCTCAATTTGGTAAATTCCATTTTTGCTCGGCCAGGTCGCGAAAGAGCCTAATATCCGGTCGGGGTGGTTAGGGGTAGGGTAGGGTTAGGGCTGGGGTTGGGGTTTGGGGTTTGGGTTAGGGTTAATATCCGCTCGGGGTGGATCTTCGTTATTTCGCGTATATTGACCCATTTGCATGCTAGAACACCCCTCGGAACGAAGAGGGATGGTTTGAGGGGTTTTCGGGCTCAATTTATTAAATTCCTATTTTGCTCAATTTTGGCCAATCAGGCCAAGTCGCTAAGAGCCTAATATCCGCTCTAGGAGGATCTTCATTATTTCCCGTGTATTGACCCATTTGGATGCTAGAACACCCCTCAGAACGAAGAGGGATGGT
The DNA here is from genome assembly GCF_037042905.1 of Lytechinus pictus. Lineage (NCBI taxonomy): Eukaryota > Metazoa > Echinodermata > Echinoidea > Temnopleuroida > Toxopneustidae > Lytechinus > Lytechinus pictus. Next base: position 1,325,415 of record NC_087254.1, on the reverse strand, counting down.
TTGGGGGGTTTTCGGGCTCAATTTGGTAAATTCCATTTTTGCTCGGCAAGGTCGCGAAAGAGTCTAATATCCGGTTGGGGTGGGTTAGGGGTGGGGTTAGGGGTTAGGGTTAGGGTTAATATCCGCTCGGGGTGAATCTTCGTTATTTCCCTTATATTGACCCATTTGCATGCTAGAACATCCCTGGGAGCGAAGAGGGTTCGTTTTGGGGGTTTTCGGGCTCAATATGGTAAATTCTTATTTTACTCAATTTTGGCCAATTCGGCCAAAAGCCTAATATCCGCTCGGGGTAGATCTTCTTTATTTCCCGTATATTGACCCATTTGGATGCTAGAACACCCTTCGGAGCAAAGAGGGCTGGTTTGGGGAGTTTTATGGCTCATTTTGGTAAATTCCTATTTTGCTCGGCCAGGTCGCGAAAGAGTCTAATATCCGGTCGGGGTGGGTTAGGGGTGAGGTTAGGGGTGTGGTTTGGGGTTGGGGATGGGGTTTGGGGTTGGGGTTGGGGTTAGGGTTATGGTTAGGGTAAGGGTTAGGGTTAGGGTTAGGGTTAATATCCGCTCGGGGTGGATCTTCGTTATTTCCCTTATATTGACCCATTTGCACGCTAGAACACCCCTGGGAGCGAAGAGGGTTCGTTTTGGGGGTTTTCGGGCTCAATATGGTAAATTCTTATTTTACTCAATTTTGGCCAATTCGGCCAAAAGCCTAATATCCGCTCGGGGTGGATCTTCTTTATTTCCCGTATATTCACCCATTTGGATGCTAGAACACCCTTCGGAACGAAAAGGGCTGGTTTGGGGGGTTTTGGGGCTCAATTTGGTAAATTCCTTTTTTGCTCAATTTCGGCCAATTCGGCCAGGTCGCTAAGAGCCTAATATCCGCTCTAGGAGGATCTTCATTATTTCCCGTGTATTGACCCATTTGGATGCTAGAACACCCCTCAGAACGAAGAGGGATGGTTTGGGGGGTTTTCGGGCTCAATTTGGTAAATTCCATTTTTGCTCGGCAAGGTCGCGAAAGAGTCTAATATCCGGTTGGGGTGGGTTAGGGGTGGGGTTAGGGGTTAGGGTTAGGGTTAATATCCGCTCGGGGTGAATCTTCGTTATTTCCCTTATATTGACCCATTTGCATGCTAGAACATCCCTGGGAGCGAAGAGGGTTCGTTTTGGGGGTTTTCAGGCTCAATATGGTAAATTCTTATTTTACTCAATTTTGGCCAATTCGGCCAAAAGCCTAATATCTGCTCGGGGTAGATCTTCTTTATTTCCCGTATATTGACCCATTTGGATGCTAGAACACCCTTCGGAGCGAAGAGGGCTGGTTTGGGGGGTTTTATGGCTCATTTTGGTAAATTCCTATTTTGCTCGGCCAGGTCGCGAAAGAGTCTAATATCCGGTCGGGGTGGGTTAGGGGTGAGGTTAGGGGTGTGGTTTGGGGTTGGGGTTGGGGTTTGGGGTTGGGGTTGGGGTTAGGGTTATGGTTAGGGTAAGGGTTAGGGTTAGGGTTAGGGTTAATATCCGCTCGGGGTGGATCTTCGTTATTTCCCTTATATTGACCCATTTGCATGCTAGAACACCCCTGGGAGCGAAGAGGGTTCGTTTTGGGGGTTTTCGGGCTCAATATGGTAAATTCTTATTTTACTCAATTTTGGCCAATTCGGCCAAAAGCCTAATATCCGCTCGGGATGGATCTTCTTTATTTCCCGTATATTCACCCATTTGGATGCTAGAACACCCTTCGGAACGAAAAGGGCTGGTTTGGGGGGTTTTTGGGCTCAATTTGGTAAATTCCTTTTTTGCTCAATTTCGGCCAATTCGGCCAGGTCGCTAAGAGCCTAATATCCGCTTGGGGAGGATCTTCATTATTTCCCGTGTATTGACCCATTTGGATGCTAGAACACCCCTCAGAACGAAGAGGGATGGTTTGGGGGTTTTCGGGCTCAATTTGGTAAATTCCATTTTTGCTCGGCAAGGTCGCGAAAGAGCCTAATATCCGGTCGGGGTGGTTAGGGGTAGGGTAGGGTTAGGGCTGGGGTTGGGGTTTGGGGTTGGGGTTGGGGTTAGGGTTAATATCCACTCGGGGTGGATCTTCGTTATTTCCCGTATATTGACCCATTTGCATGCTAGAACACCCCTCGGAACGAAGAGGGATGGTTTGAGGGGTTTTCGGGCTCAATTTATTAAATTCCTATTTTGCTCAATTTTGGCCAATCCGGCCAGGTCGCTAAGAGCATAATATCCGCTCGGGGAGGATCTTCATTATTTCCCGTGTATTGACCCATTTGCATGCCAGAACACCCCTCGGAACGAAGAGGGCTGGTTTGGGGGGTTTACGGGCTCAATTTGGTAAATTCCTTTTTTGCTCGGCCAGGTCGCGAAAGAGTCTAATATCCGGTCGGGGTGGGTTAGGGGTGGGGATTGGGGTTGGGGTTTGGGGTTGGGGTTGGGGTTAGGGTTAGGGTTAGGGTTAATATCCGCTCGGGTTGGATCTTCGTTATTTCCCTTATATTGACCCATTTGCATGCTAGAACACCCCTGGGAGCGAAGAGGGTTCGTTTTGGGGGTTTTCGGACTCAATATGGTAAATTCTTATTTTACTCAATTTTGGCCAATTCGGCCAAAAACCTAATATCCGCTCGGGGTGGATCTTCTTTAATTCCCGTATATTGACCCATTTGGATGCTAGAACACCCTTCGGAGCGAAGAGGGCTGGTTTGGGGAGTTTTATGGCTCAATTTGGTAAATTCCTATTTTGCTAAATTTTGGCCAATTAGGCCAGGTCGCGAAGAGCCTAATATCCGCTCGGGGAAGATCTTCATTATTTCCCGTGTATTGACCCATTTGCATGCCAGAACACCCCTCGGAACGAAGAGGGATGGTTTGGGTGGTTTTCGGGCTCAATTTGGTAAATTCCTTTTTTGCTCGGCCAGGTCGCGAAAGAGCCTAATATCCAGTCGGTGGGGGTTAGGAGTAGGGTTAAGGGTGGGGTTCGGGGTGGGGTTGGGGTTCGGGGTTGGGGTTTGGGGTTGGGGTTGGGGTTGGGGTAAGGTTAGGGTAAGGGTTAGGGTAAGGGTTAGGATTAATATCCGCTCGGGGTGGATCTTCGTTATTTCCCGTATATTCACCCATTTGCATGCTAGAACACCCCTCGGAACGAAAAGGAATGGTTTGAGGGGTTTTCGGGCTCAATTTATTAAATTCCTATATTGCTCAATTTTGGCCAATACGGCCAGGTCGCGAAGAGCCTAATATCCGCTCGGGGAGGATCTTCTTTATTTCCCGTATATTGACCCATTTGGATGCTAGAACACCACTCGGAGCGAAGAGGGCTGGTTTTGGGGGTTTTTGGGCTCAATTTGGTAAGTTCCTTTTTTGCTCAATTTTGGGCAATTCGGCCAGGTCGCGAAGAGCCTAATATCTACTCGGGGTGGATCTTCTTTATTTCCCTTATATTGACCCATTTGGATGCTAGAACACCCCTTTGGAGCGAAGAGGGCTGGCTTGGGGGGTTTTATGGCTCAATTTGGTAAATTCCTTTTTTGCTCAATTTTGGCCAATTCGGACAGGTCGCTATGAGCCTTATATCCGCTCGGGGAGGATCTTCTTTATTTCCCGTATATTGACCCATTTGGATGCTAAGAACACCACTCGGAGCGAAGAGGGCTGGTTTTGGGGGTTTTTGGGCTCAATTTGGTAAGTTCCTTTTTTGCTCAATTTTGGGCAATTCGGCCAGGTCGCGAAGAGCCTAATATCTACTCGGGGTGGATCTTCTTTATTTCCCTTATATTGACCCATTTGCATGCCAGAACACCCCTCGGAACGAAGAGGGCTGGTTTGGGGGGTTTACGGGCTCAATTTGGTAAATTCCTTTTTTGCTCGGCCAGGTCGCGAAAGAGTCTAATATCCGGTCAGGGTGGGTTAGGGGTGGGGTTAGGGGTGGGGTTTGGGGTTGGGGTTGGGGTTTGGGGTTGGGGTTGGGGTTAGGGTTAGGGTAAGGGTAAGGGTTATGGTTAGGGTTAGGGTTAATATCCGCTCGGGGAGGATCTTCTTTATTTCCCTTATATTGACCCATTGGCATGCTAAGACACCCCTCGGAACGAAGAGGGATGGTTTGAGGGGTTTTCGGGCTCAATTTATTAAATTCCTATTTTGCTCAATTTTGGCCAATCCGGCCAGGTCGCTAAGAGCCTAATATCCGCTCGGGGAGGATCTTCATTATTTCCCGTGTATTGACCCATTTGCATGCCAGAACACCCCTCGGAACGAAGAGGGCTGGTTTGGGGGGTTTACGGGCTCAATTTGGTAAATTCCTTTTTTGCTCGGCCAGGTCGCGAAAGGGTCTAATATCCGGTTGGGGTGGGTTAGGGGTGGAGTTAGGGGTGGGTTGGGGTTAGGGTTAGGGTTAATATCCGCTCGGGGTGGATCTTCTTTATTTCCCGTATATTGACCCATTTGGATGCTAGAACACCCTTCGGAGCGAAGAGGGCTGGTTTGGGGGGTTTTATGGCTCATTTTGGTAAATTCCTTTTTTGCTCGGCCAGGTCGCGAAAGGGTCTAATATCCGGTTGGGGTGGGTTAGGGGTGGGGTTAGGGGTGGGTTGGGGTTAGGGTTAGGGTTAATATCCGCTCGGGGTGGATCTTCTTTATTTCCCGTATATTGACCAATTTGGATGCTAGAACACCCCTTGGAGCGAAGAGGGCTGGTTTTGGGGATTTTTGGGCTCAATTTGGTAAATTCCTTTTTTGCTCAATTTTGGCCAATTCGGACAGGTCGCTAAGAGCCGAATATCCGCTCGGGGAGGATCTTCATTTTTTCTCGTGTATTGAGCCATTTGCATAGTATAAGAGCCTAATATCCAGTCGGTGGGGGTTAAGGGTGGGGTTCGGGGTGGGGTTGGGGTTCGGGGTTGGGGTTTGGGGTTGGGGTTGGGGTTGGGGTAAGGTTAGGGTAAGGGTTAGGGTAAGGGTTAGGATTAATATCCGCTCGGGGAGGATCTTCTTTATTTCCCGTATATTGACCCATTTGGATGCTAGAACACCCCTTGGAGCGAAGAGGGCTGGTTTTGGGGGTTTTTGGGCTCAATTTGGTAAATTCCTTTTTTGCTCGGCCAGGTCGCGAAAGAGTCTAAATATCCGGTCGGGGTGGGTTAGGGGTGGGGTTGGGGTTAGGGTTAGGGTTAATATCCGCTCGGGGTGAATCTTCGTTATTTCCCTTATATTGACCCATTTGCATGCTAGAACACCCCTGGGAGCGAAGAGGTTCGTTTTGGGGGTTTTCGGGCTCAATATGGTAAATTGTTATTTTACTCAATTTTGGCCAATTCGGCCAAAAGCCTAATATCCACTCGGGGTGGATCTTCTTTTTTTCCCGTATATTGACCCATTTGGATGCTAGAACACCCTTCGGAGCGAAGAGGGATGGTTTGAGGGGTTTTCGGGCTCAATTTATTAAATTCCTATTTTGCTCAATTTTGGCCAATCCGGCCAGGTCGCTAAGAGCCTAATATCCGCTCGGGGAGGATCTTCATTATTTCCCGTGTATTGACCCATTTGCATGCAAGAACACCCCTCGGAACGAAGAGGGCTGGTTTGGGGGGTTTACGGGCTCAATTTGGTAAATTCCTTTTTTGCTCGGCCAGGTCGCGAAAGGGTCTAATATCCGATTGGGGTGGGTTAGGGGTGGGGTTAGGGGTGGGTTGGGGTTAGGGTTAGGGTTAATATCCGCTCGGGGTGGATCTTCTTTATTTCCCGTATATTGACCCATTTGGATGCTAGAACACCCTTCGGAGCGAAGAGGGCTGGTTTTGGGGGTTTTTGGGCTCAATTTGGTAAGTTCCTTTTTTGCTCAATTTTGGGCAATTCGGCCAGGTCGCGAAGAGCCGAATATCCGCTCGGGGAGGATCTTCATTATTTCTCGTGTATTGAGCCATTTGCATAGTATAAGAGCCTAATATCCAGTCGGTGGGGGTTAAGGGTGGGGTTCGGGGTGGGGTTGGGGTTCGGGGTTGGGGTTTGGGGTTGGGGTTGGGGTTGGGGTAAGGTTAGGGTAAGGGTTAGGGTAAGGGTTAGGATTAATATCCGCTCGGGGAAGATCTTCTTTATTTCCCGTATATTGACCCATTTGGATGCTAGAACACCCCTTGGAGCGAAGAGGGCTGGTTTTGGGGGTTTTTGGGCTCAATTTGGTAAATTCCTTTTTTGCTCGGCCAGGTCGCGAAAGAGTCTAAATATCCGGTCGGGGTGGGTTAGGGGTGGGGTTGGGGTTAGGGTTAGGGTTAATATCCGCTCGGGGTGAATCTTCGTTATTTCCCTTATATTGACCCATTTGGATGCTAGAACACCCCTCAGAACGAAGAGGGATGGTTTGGGGGGTTTTCGGGCTCAATTTGGTAAATTCCATTTTTGCTCGGCAAGGTCGCGAAAGAGTCTAATATCCGGTTGGGGTGGGTTAGGGGTGGGGTTAGGGGTTAGGGTTAGGGTTAATATCCGCTCGGGGTGAATCTTCGTTATTTCCCTTATATTGACCCATTTGCATGCTAGAACACCCCTGGGAGCGAAGAGGGTTCGTTTTGGGGGTTTTCGGGCTCAATATGGTAAATTGTTATTTTACTCAATTTTGGCCAATTCGGCCAAAAGCCTTATATCCGCTCGGGGTAGATCTTCTTTTTTTCCCGTATATTGACCCATTTGGATGCTAGAACACCCTTCGGAGCGAAGAGGGATGGTTTGAGGGGTTTTCGGGCTCAATTTATTAAATTCCTATTTTGCTCAATTTTGGCCAATCCGGCCAGGTCGCTAAGAGCCTAATATCCGCTCGGGGAGGATCTTCATTATTTCCCGTGTATTGACCCATTTGCATGCAAGAACACCCCTCGGAACGAAGAGGGCTGGTTTGGGGGGTTTACGGGCTCAATTAGGTAAATTCCTTTTTTGCTCGGCCAGGTCGCGAAAGGGTCTAATATCCGGTTGGGGTGGGTTAGGGGTGGGGTTAGGGGTGGGTTGGGGTTAGGGTTAGGGTTAATATCCGCTCGGGGTGGATCTTCTTTATTTCCCGTATATTGACCCATTTGGATGCTAGAACACCCTTCGGAGCGAAGAGGGCTGGTTTTGGGGGTTTTTGGGCTCAATTTGGTAAGTTCCTTTTTTGCTCAATTTTGGGCAATTCGGCCAGGTCGCGAAGAGCCGAATATCCGCTCGGGGAGGATCTTCATTATTTCTCGTGTATTGAGCCATTTGCATAGTATAAGAGCCTAATATCCAGTCGGTGGGGGTTAAGGGTGGGGTTCGGGGTGGGGTTGGGGTTCGGGGTTGGGGTTTGGGGTTGGGGTTGGGGTTGGGGTAAGGTTAGGGTAAGGGTTAGGGTAAGGGTTAGGATTAATATCCGCTCGGGGAAGATCTTCTTTATTTCCCGTATATTGACCCATTTGGATGCTAGAACACCCCTTGGAGCGAAGAGGGCTGGTTTTGGGGGTTTTTGGGCTCAATTTGGTAAATTCCTTTTTTGCTCGGCCAGGTCGCGAAAGAGTCTAAATATCCGGTCGGGGTGGGTTAGGGGTGGGGTTGGGGTTAGGGTGAGGGTTAATATCCGCTCGGGGTGAATCTTCGTTATTTCCCTTATATTGACCCATTTGGATGCTAGAACACCCCTCAGAACGAAGAGGGATGGTTTGGGGGGTTTTCGGGCTCAATTTGGTAAATTCCATTTTTGCTCGGCAAGGTTGCGAAAGAGTCTAATATCCGGTTGGGGTGGGTTAGGGGTGGGGTTAGGGGTTAGGGTTAGGGTTAATATCCGCTTGGGGTGAATCTTCGTTATTTCCCTTATATTGACCCATTTGCATGCTAGAACACCCCTGGGAGCGAAGAGGGTTCGTTTTGGGGGTTTTCGGGCTCAATATGGTAAATTGTTATTTTACTCAATTTTGGCCAATTCGGCCAAAAGCCTTATATCCGCTCGGGGTAGATCTTCTTTTTTTCCCGTATATTGACCCATTTGGATGCTAGAACACCCTTCGGAGCGAAGAGGGATGGTTTGAGGGGTTTTCGGGCTCAATTTATTAAATTCCTATTTTGCTCAATTTTGGCCAATCCGGCCAGGTCGCTAAGAGCCTAATATCCGCTCGGGGAGGATCTTCATTATTTCCCGTGTATTGACCCATTTGCATGCCAGAACACCCCTCGGAACGAAGAGGGCTGGTTTGGGGGGTTTACGGGCTCAATTTGGTAAATTCCTTTTTTGCTCGGCCAGGTCGCGAAAGGGTCTAATATCCGGTTGGGGTGGGTTTAGGGGTGGGGTTAGGGGTGGGTTGGGGTTAGGGTTAGGGTTAATATCCGCTCGGGGTGGATCTTCTTTATTTCCCGTATATTGACCCATTTGGATGCTAGAACACCCTTCGGAGCGAAGAGGGCTGGTTTTGGGGGTTTTTGGGCTCAATTTGGTAAGTTCCTTTTTTGCTCAATTTTGGGCAATTCGGCCAGGTCGCGAAGAGCCGAATATCCGCTCGGGGAGGATCTTCATTATTTCTCGTGTATTGAGCCATTTGCATAGTATAAGAGCCTAATATCCAGTCGGTGGGGGTTAAGGGTGGGGTTCGGGGTGGGGTTGGGGTTCGGGGTTGGGGTTTGGGGTTGGGGTTGGGGTTGGGGTAAGGTTAGGGTAAGGGTTAGGGTAAGGGTTAGGATTAATATCCGCTCGGGGAAGATCTTCTTTATTTCCCGTATATTGACCCATTTGGATGCTAGAACACCCCTTGGAGCGAAGAGGGCTGGTTTTGGGGGTTTTTGGGCTCAATTTGGTAAATTCCTTTTTTGCTCGGCCAGGTCGCGAAAGAGTCTAAATATCCGGGGGTGGGGTTGGGGTTAGGGTTAGGGTTAATATCCGCTCGGGGTGAATCTTCGTTATTTCCCTTATATTGACCCATTTGCATGCTAGAACACCCCTGGGAGCGAAGAGGGTTCGTTTTGGGGGTTTTCGGGCTCAATATGGTAAATTGTTATTTTACTCAATTTTGGCCAATTCGGCCAAAAGCCTAATATCCGCTCGGGGTGGATCTTCTTTTTTTCCCGTATATTGACCCATTTGGATGCTAGAACACCCTTCGGAGCGAAGAGGGCTGGTTTGGGGGGTTTTATGGCTCATTTTGGTAAATTCCTATTTTGCTAAATTTTGGCCAATTCAGCCAGGTCGCTAAGACCCTAATATCCGATCGGGGAGGATCTTCATTATTTCCCGTGTATTGACCCATTTGCATGCCAGAACACCCCTCGGAACGAAGAGGGCTGGTTTGGGGGGTTTACGGGCTCAATTTGGTAAATTCCTTTTTTGCTCGGCCAGGTCGCGAAAGAGTCTAATATCCGGTCGGGGTGGGTTAGGGGTAGGGATTGGGGTTGGGGTTTGGGGTTGGGGTTGGGGTTAGGGTTAGGGTTAGGGTTAATATCCGCTCGGGTTGGATCTTCGTTATTTCCCGTATATTGACCCATTTGCATGCTAGAACACCCCTGGGAGCGAAGAGGGTTCGTTTTGGGGGTTTTCGGGCTCAATATGGTAAATTGTTATTTTACTCAATTTTGGCCAATTCGGCCAAAAGCCTAATATCCGCTCGGGGTGGATCTTCTTTTTTTCCCGTATATTGACCCATTTGGATGCTAGAACACCCTTCGGAGCGAAGAGGGATGGTTTGAGGGGTTTTCGGGCTCAATTTATTAAATTCCTATTTTGCTCAATTTTGGCCAATCCGGCCAGGTCGCTAAGAGCCTAATATCCGCTCGGGGAGGATCTTCATTATTTCCCGTGTATTGACCCATTTGCATGCCAGAACACCCCTCGGAACGAAGAGGGCTGGTTTGGGGGGTTTACGGGCTCAATTTGGTAAATTCCTTTTTTGCTCGGCCAGGTCGCGAAAGGGTCTAATATCCGGTTGGGGTGGGTTAGGGGTGGGGTTAGGGGTGGGTTGGGGTTAGGGTTAGGGTTAATATCCGCTCGGGGTGGATCTTCTTTATTTCCCGTATATTGACCCATTTGGATGCTAGAACACCCTTCGGAGCGAAGAGGGCTGGTTTTGGGGGTTTTTGGGCTCAATTTGGTAAGTTCCTTTTTTGTTCAATTTTGGGCAATTCGGCCAGGTCGCGAAGAGCCGAATATCCGCTCGGGGAGGATCTTCATTATTTCTCGTGTATTGAGCCATTTGCATAGTATAAGAGCCTAATATCCAGTCGGTGGGGGTTAAGGGTGGGGTTCGGGGTGGGGTTGGGGTTCGGGGTTGGGGTTTGGGGTTGGGGTTGGGGTTGGGGTAAGGTTAGGGTAAGGGTTAGGGTAAGGGTTAGGATTAATATCCGCTCGGGGAAGATCTTCTTTATTTCCCGTATATTGACCCATTTGGATGCTAGAACACCCCTTGGAGCGAAGAGGGCATGTTTTGGGGGTTTTTGGGCTCAATTTGGTAAATTCCTTTTTTGCTCGGCCAGGTCGCGAAAGAGTCTAAATATCCGGTCGGGGTGGGTTAGGGGTGGGGTTGGGGTTAGGGTTAGGGTTAATATCCGCTCGGGGTGAATCTTCGTTATTTCCCTTATATTGACCCATTTGGATGCTAGAACACCCCTCAGAACGAAGAGGGATGGTTTGGGGGGTTTTCGGGCTCAATTTGGTAAATTCCATTTTTGCTCGGCCAGGTCGCGAAAGAGTCTAATATCCGGTTGGGGTGGGTTAGGGGTGGGGTTAGGGGTGGGTTGGGGTTAGGGTTAGGGTTAATATCCGCTCGGGGTGGATCTTCTTTATTTCCCGTATATTGACCAATTTGGATGCTAGAACACCCCTTGGAGCGAAGAGGGCTGGTTTTGGGGATTTTTGGGCTCAATTTGGTAAATTCCTTTTTTGCTCAATTTCGGCCAATTCGGACAGGTCGCTAAGAGCCGAATATCCGCTCGGGGAGGATCTTCATTTTTTCTCGTGTATTGAGCCATTTGCATAGTATAAGAGCCTAATATCCAGTCGGTGGGGGTTAAGGGTGGGGTTCGGGGTGGGGTTGGGGTTCGGGGTTGGGGTTTGGGGTTGGGGTTGGGGTTGGGGTAAGGTTAGGGTAAGGGTTAGGGTAAGGGTTAGGATTAATATCCGCTGGGGGAGGATCTTCTTTATTTCCCGTATATTGACCCATTTGGATGCTAGAACACCCCTTGGAGCGAAGAGGGCTGGTTTTGGGGGTTTTTGGGCTCAATTTGGTAAATTCCTTTTTTGCTCGGCCAGGTCGCGAAAGAGTCTAAATATCCGGTCGGGGTGGGTTAGGGGTGGGGTTGGGGTTAGGGTTAGGGTTAATATCCGCTCGGGGTGAATCTTCGTTATTTCCCTTATATTGACCCATTTGCATGCTAGAACACCCCTGGGAGCGAAGAGGGTTCGTTTTGGGGGTTTTCGGGCTCAATATGGTAAATTGTTATTTTACTCAATTTTGGCCAATTCGGCCAAAAGCCTAATATCCGCTCGGGGTGGATCTTCTTTTTTTCCCGTATATTGACCCATTTGGATGCTAGAACACCCTTCGGAGCGAAGAGGGATGGTTTGAGGGGTTTTCGGGCTCAATTTATTAAATTCCTATTTTGCTCAATTTTGGCCAATCCGGCCAGGTCGCTAAGAGCCTAATATCCGCTCGGGGAGGATCTTCATTATTTCCCGTGTATTGACCCATTTGCATGCAAGAACACCCCTCGGAACGAAGAGGGCTGGTTTGGGGGGTTTACGGGCTCAATTTGGTAAATTCCTTTTTTGCTCGGCCAGGTCGCGAAAGGGTCTAATATCCGGTTGGGGTGGGTTAGGGGTGGGGTTAGGGGTGGGTTGGGGTTAGGGTTAGGGTTAATATCCGCTCGGGGTGGATCTTCTTTATTTCCCGTATATTGACCCATTTGGATGCTAGAACACCCTTCGGAGCGAAGAGGGCTGGTTTTGGGGGTTTTTGGGCTCAATTTGGTAAGTTCCTTTTTTGCTCAATTTTGGGCAATTCGGCCAGGTCGCGAAGAGCCGAATATCCGCTCGGGGAGGATCTTCATTATTTCTCGTGTATTGAGCCATTTGCATAGTATAAGAGCCTAATATCCAGTCGGTGGGGGTTAAGGGTGGGGTTCGGGGTGGGGTTGGGGTTCGGGGTTGGGGTTTGGGGTTGGGGTTGGGGTTGGGGTAAGGTTAGGGTAAGGGTTAGGGTAAGGGTTAGGATTAATATCCGCTCGGGGAAGATCTTCTTTATTTCCCGTATATTGACCCATTTGGATGCTAGAACACCCCTTGGAGCGAAGAGGGCTGGTTTTGGGGGTTTTTGGGCTCAATTTGGTAAATTCCTTTTTTGCTCGGCCAGGTCGCTAAAGAGTCTAAATATCCGGTCGGGGTGGGTTAGGGGTGGGGTTGGGGTTAGGGTTAGGGTTAATATCCGCTCGGGGTGAATCTTCGTTATTTCCCTTATATTGACCCATTTGGATGCTAGAACACCCCTCAGAACGAAGAGGGATGGTTTGGGGGGTTTTCGGGCTCAATTTGGTAAATTCCATTTTTGCTCGGCAAGGTCGCGAAAGAGTCTAATATCCGGTTGGGGTGGGTTAGGGGTGGGGTTAGGGGTTAGGGTTAGGGTTAATATCCGCTCGGGGTGAATCTTCGTTATTTCCCTTATATTGACCCATTTGCATGCTAGAACACCCCTGGGAGCGAAGAGGGTTCGTTTTGGGGGTTTTCGGGCTCAATATGGTAAATTGTTATTTTACTCAATTTTGGCCAATTCGGCCAAAAGCCTTATATCCGCTCGGGGTAGATCTTCTTTTTTTCCCGTATATTGACCCATTTGGATGCTAGAACACCCTTCGGAGCGAAGAGGGATGGTTTGAGGGGTTTTCGGGCTCAATTTATTAAATTCCTATTTTGCTCAATTTTGGCCAATCCGGCCAGGTCGCTAAGAGCCTAATATCCGCTCGGGGAGGATCTTCATTATTTCCCGTGTATTGACCCATTTGCATGCCAGAACACCCCTCGGAACGAAGAGGGCTGGTTTGGGGGGTTTACGGGCTCAATTTGGTAAATTCCTTTTTTGCTCGGCCAGGTCGCGAAAGGGTCTAATATCCGGTTGGGGTGGGTTTAGGGGTGGGGTTAGGGGTGGGTTGGGGTTAGGGTTAGGGTTAATATCCGCTCGGGGTGGATCTTCTTTATTTCCCGTATATTGACCCATTTGGATGCTAGAACACCCTTCGGAGCGAAGAGGGCTGGTTTTGGGGGTTTTTGGGATCAATTTGGTAAGTTCCTTTTTTGCTCAATTTTGGGCAATTCGGCCAGGTCGCGAAGAGCCGAATATCCGCTCGGGGAGGATCTTCATTATTTCTCGTGTATTGAGCCATTTGCATAGTATAAGAGCCTAATATCCAGTCGGTGGGGGTTAAGGGTGGGGTTCGGGGTGGGGTTGGGGTTCGGGGTTGGGGTTTGGGGTTGGGGTTGGGGTTGGGGTAAGGTTAGGGTAAGGGTTAGGGTAAGGGTTAGGATTAATATCCGCTCGGGGAAGATCTTCTTTATTTCCCGTATATTGACCCATTTGGATGCTAGAACACCCCTTGGAGCGAAGAGGGCTGGTTTTGGGGGTTTTTGGGCTCAATTTGGTAAATTCCTTTTTTGCTCGGCCAGGTCGCGAAAGAGTCTAAATATCCGGTCGGGGTGGGTTAGGGGTGGGGTTGGGGTTAGGGTTAGGGTTAATATCCGCTCGGGGTGAATCTTCGTTATTTCCCTTATATTGACCCATTTGCATGCTAGAACACCCCTGGGAGCGAAGAGGGTTCGTTTTGGGGGTTTTCGGGCTCAATATGGTAAATTGTTATTTTACTCAATTTTGGCCAATTCGGCCAAAAGCCTAATATCCGCTCGGGGTGGATCTTCTTTTTTTCCCGTATATTGACCCATTTGGATGCTAGAACACCCTTCGGAGCGAAGAGGGCTGGTTTGGGGGGTTTTATGGCTCATTTTGGTAAATTCCTATTTTGCTAAATTTTGGCCAATTCAGCCAGGTCGCTAAGACCCTAATATCCGATCGGGGAGGATCTTCATTATTTCCCGTGTATTGACCCATTTGCATGCCAGAACACCCCTCGGAACGAAGAGGGCTGGTTTGGGGGGTTTACGGGCTCAATTTGGTAAATTCCTTTTTTGCTCGGCCAGGTCGCGAAAGAGTCTAATATCCGGTCGGGGTGGGTTAGGGGTGGGGATTGGGGTTGGGGTTTGGGGTTGGGGTTGGGGTTAGGGTTAGGGTTAGGGTTAATATCCGCTCGGGTTGGATCTTCGTTATTTCCCGTATATTGACCCATTTGCATGCTAGAACACCCCTGGGAGCGAAGAGGGTTCGTTTTGGGGGTTTTCGGGCTCAATATGGTAAATTGTTATTTTACTCAATTTTGGCCAATTCGGCCAAAAGCCTAATATCCGCTCGGGGTGGATCTTCTTTTTTTCCCGTATATTGACCCATTTGGATGCTAGAACACCCTTCGGAGCGAAGAGGGCTGGTTTTGGGGGTTTTTGGGCTCAATTTGGTAAGTTCCTTTTTTGCTCAATTTTGGGCAATTCGGCCAGGTCGCGAAGAGCCGAATATCCGCTCGGGGAGGATCTTCATTATTTCTCGTGTATTGAGCCATTTGCATAGTATAAGAGCCTAATATCCAGTCGGTGGGGGTTAAGGGTGGGGTTCGGGGTGGGGTTGGGGTTCGGGGTTGGGGTTTGGGGTTGGGGTTGGGGTTGGGGTAAGGTTAGGGTAAGGGTTAGGGTAAGGGTTAGGATTAATATCCGCTCGGGGAAGATCTTCTTTATTTCCCGTATATTGACCCATTTGGATGCTAGAACACCCCTTGGAGCGAAGAGGGCTGGTTTTGGGGGTTTTTGGGCTCAATTTGGTAAATTCCTTTTTTGCTCGGCCAGGTCGCGAAAGAGTCTAAATATCCGGTCGGGGTGGGTTAGGGGTGGGGTTGGGGTTAGGGTTAGGGTTAATATCCGCTCGGGGTGAATCTTCGTTATTTCCCTTATATTGACCCATTTGGATGCTAGAACACCCCTCAGAACGAAGAGGGATGGTTTGGGGGGTTTTCGGGCTCAATTTGGTAAATTCCATTTTTGCTCGGCAAGGTCGCGAAAGAGTCTAATATCCGGTTGGGGTGGGTTAGGGGTGGGGTTAGGGGTTAGGGTTAGGGTTAATATCCGCTCGGGGTGAATCTTCGTTATTTCCCTTATATTGACCCATTTGCATGCTAGAACACCCCTGGGAGCGAAGAGGGTTCGTTTTGGGGGTTTTCGGGCTCAATATGGTAAATTGTTATTTTACTCAATTTTGGCCAATTCGGCCAAAAGCCTTATATCCGCTCGGGGTAGATCTTCTTTTTTTCCCGTATATTGACCCATTTGGATGCTAGAACACCCTTCGGAGCGAAGAGGGATGGTTTGAGGGGTTTTCGGGCTCAATTTATTAAATTCCTATTTTGCTCAATTTTGGCCAATCCGGCCAGGTCGCTAAGAGCCTAATATCCGCTCGGGGAGGATCTTCATTATTTCCCGTGTATTGACCCATTTGCATGCAAGAACACCCCTCGGAACGAAGAGGGCTGGTTTGGGGGGTTTACGGGCTCAATTTGGTAAATTCCTTTTTTGCTCGGCCAGGTCGCGAAAGGGTCTAATATCCGGTTGGGGTGGGTTAGGGGTGGGGTTAGGGGTGGGTTGGGGTTAGGGTTAGGGTTAATATCCGCTCGGGGTGGATCTTCTTTATTTCCCGTATATTGACCCATTTGGATGCTAGAACACCCTTCGGAGCGAAGAGGGCTGGTTTTGGGGGTTTTTGGGCTCAATTTGGTAAGTTCCTTTTTTGCTCAATTTTGGGCAATTCGGCCAGGTCGCGAAGAGCCGAATATCCGCTCGGGGAGGATCTTCATTATTTCTCGTGTATTGAGCCATTTGCATAGTATAAGAGCCTAATATCCAGTCGGTGGGGGTTAAGGGTGGGGTTCGGGGTGGGGTTGGGGTTCGGGGTTGGGGTTTGGGGTTGGGGTTGGGGTTGGGGTAAGGTTAGGGTAAGGGTTAGGGTAAGGGTTAGGATTAATATCCGCTCGGGGAAGATCTTCTTTATTTCCCGTATATTGACCCATTTGGATGCTAGAACACCCCTTGGAGCGAAGAGGGCTGGTTTTGGGGGTTTTTGGGCTCAATTTGGTAAATTCCTTTTTTGCTCGGCCAGGTCGCGAAAGAGTCTAAATATCCGGTCGGGGTGGGTTAGGGGTGGGGTTGGGGTTAGGGTTAGGGTTAATATCCGCTCGGGGTGAATCTTCGTTATTTCCCTTATATTGACCCATTTGGATGCTAGAACACCCCTCAGAACGAAGAGGGATGGTTTGGGGGGTTTTCGGGCTCAATTTGGTAAATTCCATTTTTGCTCGGCAAGGTTGCGAAAGAGTCTAATATCCGGTTGGGGTGGGTTAGGGGTGGGGTTAGGGGTTAGGGTTAGGGTTAATATCCGCTCGGGGTGAATCTTCGTTATTTCCCTTATATTGACCCATTTGCATGCTAGAACACCCCTGGGAGCGAAGAGGGTTCGTTTTGGGGGTTTTCGGGCTCAATATGGTAAATTGTTATTTTACTCAATTTTGGCCAATTCGGCCAAAAGCCTTATATCCGCTCGGGGTAGATCTTCTTTTTTTCCCGTATATTGACCCATTTGGATGCTAGAACACCCTTCGGAGCGAAGAGGGATGGTTTGAGGGGTTTTCGGGCTCAATTTATTAAATTCCTATTTTGCTCAATTTTGGCCAATCCGGCCAGGTCGCTAAGAGCCTAATATCCGCTCGGGGAGGATCTTCATTATTTCCCGTGTATTGACCCATTTGCATGCCAGAACACCCCTCGGAACGAAGAGGGCTGGTTTGGGGGGTTTACGGGCTCAATTTGGTAAATTCCTTTTTTGCTCGGCCAGGTCGCGAAAGGGTCTAATATCCGGTTGGGGTGGGTTTAGGGGTGGGGTTAGGGGTGGGTTGGGGTTAGGGTTAGGGTTAATATCCGCTCGGGGTGGATCTTCTTTATTTCCCGTATATTGACCCATTTGGATGCTAGAACACCCTTCGGAGCGAAGAGGGCTGGTTTTGGGGGTTTTTGGGCTCAATTTGGTAAGTTCCTTTTTTGCTCAATTTTGGGCAATTCGGCCAGGTCGCGAAGAGCCGAATATCCGCTCGGGGAGGATCTTCATTATTTCTCGTGTATTGAGCCATTTGCATAGTATAAGAGCCTAATATCCAGTCGGTGGGGGTTAAGGGTGGGGTTCGGGGTGGGGTTTGGGTTCGGGGTTGGGGTTTGGGGTTGGGGTTGGGGTTGGGGTAAGGTTAGGGTAAGGGTTAGGGTAAGGGTTAGGATTAATATCCGCTCGGGGAAGATCTTCTTTATTTCCCGTATATTGACCCATTTGGATGCTAGAACACCCCTTGGAGCGAAGAGGGCTGGTTTTGGGGGTTTTTGGGCTCAATTTGGTAAATTCCTTTTTTGCTCGGCCAGGTCGCGAAAGAGTCTAAATATCCGGTCGGGGTGGGTTAGGGGTGGGGTTGGGGTTAGGGTTAGGGTTAATATCCGCTCGGGGTGAATCTTCGTTATTTCCCTTATATTGACCCATTTGCATGCTAGAACACCCCTGGGAGCGAAGAGGGTTCGTTTTGGGGGTTTTCGGGCTCAATATGGTAAATTGTTATTTTACTCAATTTTGGCCAATTCGGCCAAAAGCCTAATATCCGCTCGGGGTGGATCTTCTTTTTTTCCCGTATATTGACCCATTTGGATGCTAGAACACCCTTCGGAGCGAAGAGGGCTGGTTTGGGGGGTTTTATGGCTCATTTTGGTAAATTCCTATTTTGCTAAATTTTGGCCAATTCAGCCAGGTCGCTAAGACCCTAATATCCGATCGGGGAGGATCTTCATTATTTCCCGTGTATTGACCCATTTGCATGCCAGAACACCCCTCGGAACGAAGAGGGCTGGTTTGGGGGGTTTACGGGCTCAATTTGGTAAATTCCTTTTTTGCTCGGCCAGGTCGCGAAAGAGTCTAATATCCGGTCGGGGTGGGTTAGGGGTGGGGATTGGGGTTGGGGTTTGGGGTTGGGGTTGGGGTTAGGGTTAGGGTTAGGAATAATATCCGCTCGGGTTGGATCTTCGTTATTTCCCGTATATTGACCCATTTGCATGCTAGAACACCCCTGGGAGCGAAGAGGGTTCGTTTTGGGGGTTTTCGGGCTCAATATGGTAAATTGTTATTTTACTCAATTTTGGCCAATTCGGCCAAAAGCCTAATATCCGCTCGGGGTGGATCTTCTTTTTTTCCCGTATATTGACCCATTTGGATGCTAGAACACCCTTCGGAGCGAAGAGGGATGGTTTGAGGGGTTTTCGGGCTCAATTTATTAAATTCCTATTTTGCTCAATTTTGGCCAATCCGGCCAGGTCGCTAAGAGCCTAATATCCGCTCGGGGAGGATCTTCATTATTTCCCGTGTATTGACCCATTTGCATGCCAGAACACCCCTCGGAACGAAGAGGGCTGGTTTGGGGGGTTTACGGGCTCAATTTGGTAAATTCCTTTTTTGCTCGGCCAGGTCGCGAAAGGGTCTAATATCCGGTTGGGGTGGGTTAGGGGTGGGGTTAGGGGTGGGTTGGGGTTAGGGTTAGGGTTAATATCCGCTCGGGGTGGATCTTCTTTATTTCCCGTATATTGACCCATTTGGATGCTAGAACACCCTTCGGAGCGAAGAGGGCTGGTTTTGGGGGTTTTTGGGCTCAATTTGGTAAGTTCCTTTTTTGTTCAATTTTGGGCAATTCGGCCAGGTCGCGAAGAGCCGAATATCCGCTCGGGGAGGATCTTCATTATTTCTCGTGTATTGAGCCATTTGCATAGTATAAGAGCCTAATATCCAGTCGGTGGGGGTTAAGGGTGGGGTTCGGGGTGGGGTTGGGGTTCGGGGTTGGGGTTTGGGGTTGGGGTTGGGGTTGGGGTAAGGTTAGGGTAAGGGTTAGGGTAAGGGTTAGGATTAATATCCGCTCGGGGAAGATCTTCTTTATTTCCCGTATATTGACCCATTTGGATGCTAGAACACCCCTTGGAGCGAAGAGGGCATGTTTTGGGGGTTTTTGGGCTCAATTTGGTAAATTCCTTTTTTGCTCGGCCAGGTCGCGAAAGAGTCTAAATATCCGGTCGGGGTGGGTTAGGGGTGGGGTTGGGGTTAGGGTTAGGGTTAATATCCGCTCGGGGTGAATCTTCGTTATTTCCCTTATATTGACCCATTTGGATGCTAGAACACCCCTCAGAACGAAGAGGGATGGTTTGGGGGGTTTTCGGGCTCAATTTGGTAAATTCCATTTTTGCTCGGCCAGGTCGCGAAAGAGTCTAATATCCGGTTGGGGTGGGTTAGGGGTGGGGTTAGGGGTGGGTTGGGGTTAGGGTTAGGGTTAATATCCGCTCGGGGTGGATCTTCTTTATTTCCCGTATATTGACCAATTTGGATGCTAGAACACCCCTTGGAGCGAAGAGGGCTGGTTTTGGGGATTTTTGGGCTCAATTTGGTAAATTCCTTTTTTGCTCAATTTCGGCCAATTCGGACAGGTCGCTAAGAGCCGAATATCCGCTCGGGGAGGATCTTCATTTTTTCTCGTGTATTGAGCCATTTGCATAGTATAAGAGCCTAATATCCAGTCGGTGGGGGTTAAGGGTGGGGTTCGGGGTGGGGTTGGGGTTCGGGGTTGGGGTTTGGGGTTGGGGTTGGGGTTGGGGTAAGGTTAGGGTAAGGGTTAGGGTAAGGGTTAGGATTAATATCCGCTCGGGGAGGATCTTCTTTATTTCCCGTATATTGACCCATTTGGATGCTAGAACACCCCTTGGAGCGAAGAGGGCTGGTTTTGGGGGTTTTTGGGCTGAATTTGGTAAATTCCTTTTTTGCTCGGCCAGGTCGCGAAAGAGTCTAAATATCCGGTCGGGGTGGGTTAGGGGTGGGGTTGGGGTTAGGGTTAGGGTTAATATCCGCTCGGGGTGAATCTTCGTTATTTCCCTTATATTGACCCATTTGCATGCTAGAACACCCCTGGGAGCGAAGAGGGTTCGTTTTGGGGGTTTTCGGGCTCAATATGGTAAATTGTTATTTTACTCAATTTTGGCCAATTCGGCCAAAAGCCTAATATCCGCTCGGGGTGGATCTTCTTTTTTTCCCGTATATTGACCCATTTGGATGCTAGAACACCCTTCGGAGCGAAGAGGGATGGTTTGAGGGGTTTTCGGGCTCAATTTATTAAATTCCTATTTTGCTCAATTTTGGCCAATCCGGCCAGGTCGCTAAGAGCCTAATATCCGCTCGGGGAGGATCTTCATTATTTCCCGTGTATTGACCCATTTGCATGCAAGAACACCCCTCGGAACGAAGAGGGCTGGTTTGGGGGGTTTACGGGCTCAATTTGGTAAATTCCTTTTTTGCTCGGCCAGGTCGCGAAAGGGTCTAATATCCGGTTGGGGTGGGTTAGGGGTGGGGTTAGGGGTGGGTTGGGGTTAGGGTTAGGGTTAATATCCGCTCGGGGTGGATCTTCTTTATTTCCCGTATATTGACCCATTTGGATGCTAGAACACCCTTCGGAGCGAAGAGGGCTGGTTTTGGGGGTTTTTGGGCTCAATTTGGTAAGTTCCTTTTTTGCTCAATTTTGGGCAATTCGGCCAGGTCGCGAAGAGCCGAATATCCGCTCGGGGAGGATCTTCATTATTTCTCGTGTATTGAGCCATTTGCATAGTATAAGAGCCTAATATCCAGTCGGTGGGGGTTAAGGGTGGGGTTCGGGGTGGGGTTGGGGTTCGGGGTTGGGGTTTGGGGTTGGGGTTGGGGTTGGGGTAAGGTTAGGGTAAGGGTTAGGGTAAGGGTTAGGATTAATATCCGCTCGGGGAAGATCTTCTTTATTTCCCGTATATTGACCCATTTGGATGCTAGAACACCCCTTGGAGCGAAGAGGGCTGGTTTTGGGGGTTTTTGGGCTCAATTTGGTAAATTCCTTTTTTGCTCGGCCAGGTCGCTAAAGAGTCTAAATATCCGGTCGGGGTGGGTTAGGGGTGGGGTTGGGGTTAGGGTTAGGGTTAATATCCGCTCGGGGTGAATCTTCGTTATTTCCCTTATATTGACCCATTTGGATGCTAGAACACCCCTCAGAACGAAGAGGGATGGTTTGGGGGGTTTTCGGGCTCAATTTGGTAAATTCCATTTTTGCTCGGCAAGGTCGCGAAAGAGTCTAATATCCGGTTGGGGTGGGTTAGGGGTGGGGTTAGGGGTTAGGGTTAGGGTTAATATCCGCTCGGGGTGAATCTTCGTTATTTCCCTTATATTGACCCATTTGCATGCTAGAACACCCCTGGGAGCGAAGAGGGTTCGTTTTGGGGGTTTTCGGGCTCAATATGGTAAATTGTTATTTTACTCAATTTTGGCCAATTCGGCCAAAAGCCTTATATCCGCTCGGGGTAGATCTTCTTTTTTTCCCGTATATTGACCCATTTGGATGCTAGAACACCCTTCGGAGCGAAGAGGGATGGTTTGAGGGGTTTTCGGGCTCAATTTATTAAATTCCTATTTTGCTCAATTTTGGCCAATCCGGCCAGGTCGCTAAGAGCCTAATATCCGCTCGGGGAGGATCTTCATTATTTCCCGTGTATTGACCCATTTGCATGCCAGAACACCCCTCGGAACGAAGAGGGCTGGTTTGGGGGGTTTACGGGCTCAATTTGGTAAATTCCTTTTTTGCTCGGCCAGGTCGCGAAAGGGTCTAATATCCGGTTGGGGTGGGTTTAGGGGTGGGGTTAGGGGTGGGTTGGGGTTAGGGTTAGGGTTAATATCCGCTCGGGGTGGATCTTCTTTATTTCCCGTATATTGACCCATTTGGATGCTAGAACACCCTTCGGAGCGAAGAGGGCTGGTTTTGGGGGTTTTTGGGCTCAATTTGGTAAGTTCCTTTTTTGCTCAATTTTGGGCAATTCGGCCAGGTCGCGAAGAGCCGAATATCCGCTCGGGGAGGATCTTCATTATTTCTCGTGTATTGAGCCATTTGCATAGTATAAGAGCCTAATATCCAGTCGGTGGGGGTTAAGGGTGGGGTTCGGGGTGGGGTTGGGGTTCGGGGTTGGGGTTTGGGGTTGGGGTTGGGGTTGGGGTAAGGTTAGGGTAAGGGTTAGGGTAAGGGTTAGGATTAATATCCGCTCGGGGAAGATCTTCTTTATTTCCCGTATATTGACCCATTTGGATGCTAGAACACCCCTTGGAGCGAAGAGGGCTGGTTTTGGGGGTTTTTGGGCTCAATTTGCTAAATTCCTTTTTTGCTCGGCCAGGTCGCGAAAGAGTCTAAATATCCGGTCGGGGTGGGTTAGGGGTGGGGTTGGGGTTAGGGTTAGGGTTAATATCCGCTCGGGGTGAATCTTCGTTATTTCCCTTATATTGACCCATTTGCATGCTAGAACACCCCTGGGAGCGAAGAGGGTTCGTTTTGGGGGTTTTCGGGCTCAATATGGTAAATTGTTATTTTACTCAATTTTGGCCAATTCGGCCAAAAGCCTAATATCCGCTCGGGGTGGATCTTCTTTTTTTCCCGTATATTGACCCATTTGGATGCTAGAACACCCTTCGGAGCGAAGAGGGCTGGTTTGGGGGGTTTTATGGCTCATTTTGGTAAATTCCTATTTTGCTAAATTTTGGCCAATTCAGCCAGGTCGCTAAGACCCTAATATCCGATCGGGGAGGATCTTCATTATTTCCCGTGTATTGACCCATTTGCATGCCAGAACACCCCTCGGAACGAAGAGGGCTGGTTTGGGGGGTTTACGGGCTCAATTTGGTAAATTCCTTTTTTGCTCGGCCAGGTCGCGAAAGAGTCTAATATCCGGTCGGGGTGGGTTAGGGGTGGGGATTGGGGTTGGGGTTTGGGGTTGGGGTTGGGGTTAGGGTTAGGGTTAGGGTTAATATCCGCTCGGGTTGGATCTTCGTTATTTCCCGTATATTGACCCATTTGCATGCTAGAACACCCCTGGGAGCGAAGAGGGTTCGTTTT
The DNA here is from genome assembly GCF_037042905.1 of Lytechinus pictus. Taxonomy (NCBI): domain Eukaryota; kingdom Metazoa; phylum Echinodermata; class Echinoidea; order Temnopleuroida; family Toxopneustidae; genus Lytechinus; species Lytechinus pictus. The sequence goes on along the minus strand of NC_087254.1, from coordinate 1,302,337 downwards.
GGGGGTTTTCGGGCTCAATATGGTAAATTGTTATTTTACTCAATTTTGGCCAATTCGGCCAAAAGCCTAATATCCGCTCGGGGTGGATCTTCTTTTTTTCCCGTATATTGACCCATTTGGATGCTAGAACACCCTTCGGAGCGAAGAGGGATGGTTTGAGGGGTTTTCGGGCTCAATTTATTAAATTCCTATTTTGCTCAATTTTGGCCAATCCGGCCAGGTCGCTAAGAGCCTAATATCCGCTCGGGGAGGATCTTCATTATTTCCCGTGTATTGACCCATTTGCATGCCAGAACACCCCTCGGAACGAAGAGGGCTGGTTTGGGGGGTTTACGGGCTCAATTTGGTAAATTCCTTTTTTGCTCGGCCAGGTCGCGAAAGGGTCTAATATCCGGTTGGGGTGGGTTAGGGGTGGGGTTAGGGGTGGGTTGGGGTTAGGGTTAGGGTTAATATCCGCTCGGGGTGGATCTTCTTTATTTCCCGTATATTGGCCCATTTGGATGCTAGAACACCCTTCGGAGCGAAGAGGGCTGGTTTTGGGGGTTTTTGGGCTCAATTTGGTAAGTTCCTTTTTTGTTCAATTTTGGGCAATTCGGCCAGGTCGCGAAGAGCCGAATATCCGCTCGGGGAGGATCTTCATTATTTCTCGTGTATTGAGCCATTTGCATAGTATAAGAGCCTAATATCCAGTCGGTGGGGGTTAAGGGTGGGGTTCGGGGTGGGGTTGGGGTTCGGGGTTGGGGTTTGGGGTTGGGGTTGGGGTTGGGGTAAGGTTAGGGTAAGGGTATAAAACATAAAACATAAGGGTATAAAACAGAAAAATTATCTTACTTGCAGTACAGAGCAATGTTTTATACATAGGGTAAGGGTTAGGATTAATATCCGCTCGGGGAAGATCTTCTTTATTTCCCGTATATTGACCCATTTGGATGCTAGAACACCCCTTGGAGCGAAGAGGGCTGGTTTTGGGGGTTTTTGGGCTCAATTTGGTAAATTCCTTTTTTGCTCGGCCAGGTCGCGAAAGAGTCTAAATATCCGGTCGGGGTGGGTTAGGGGTGGGGTTGGGGTTAGGGTTAGGGTTAATATCCGCTCGGGGTGAATCTTCGTTATTTCCCTTATATTGACCCATTTGGATGCTAGAACACCCCTCAGAACGAAGAGGGATGGTTTGGGGGGTTTTCGGGCTCAATTTGGTAAATTCCATTTTTGCTCGGCCAGGTCGCGAAAGAGTCTAATATCCGGTCGGGGTGGGTTAGGGGTGGGGATTGGGGTTGGGGTTTGGGGTTGGGGTTGGGGTTAGGGTTAGGGTTAGGGTTAATATCCGCTCGGGTTGGATCTTCGTTATTTCCCGTATATTGACCCATTTGCATGCTAGAACACCCCTGGGAGCGAAGAGGGTTCGTTTTGGGGGTTTTCGGGCTCAATATGGTAAATTCTTATTTTACTCAATTTTGGCCAATTCGGCCAAAAACCTAATATCCGCTCGGGGTGGATCTTCTTTAATTCCCGTATATTGACCCATTTGGATGCTAGAACACCCTTCGGAGCGAAGAGGGCTGGTTTGGGGAGTTTTATGGCTCAATTTGGTAAATTCCTATTTTGCTAAATTTTGGCCAATTAGGCCAGGTCGCGAAGAGCCTAATATCCGCTCGGGGAGGATCTTCATTATTTCCCGTGTATTGACCCATTTGCATGCCAGAACACCCCTCGGAACGAAGAGGGATGGTTTGGGTGGTTTTCGGGCTCAATTTGGTAAATTCCTTTTTTGCTCGGCCAGGTCGCGAAAGAGCCTAATATCCAGTCGGTGGGGGTTAGGAGTAGGGTTAAGGGTGGGGTTCGGGGTGGGGTTGGGGTTCGGGGTTGTGGTTTGGGGTTGGGGTTGGGGTTGGGGTAAGGTTAGGGTAAGGGTTAGGGTAAGGGTTAGGATTAATATCCGCTCGGGGTGGATCTTCGTTATTTCCCGTATATTCACCCATTTGCATGCTAGAACACCCCTCGGAACGAAAAGGAATGGTTTGAGGGGTTTTCGGGCTCAATTTATTAAATTCCTATATTGCTCAATTTTGGCCAATACGGCCAGGTCGCGAAGAGCCTAATATCCGCTCGGGGAGGATCTTCTTTATTTCCCGTATATTGACCCATTTGGATGCTAGAACACCACTCGGAGCGAAGAGGGCTGGTTTTGGGGGTTTTTGGGCTCAATTTGGTAAGTTCCTTTTTTGCTCAATTTTGGGCAATTCGGCCAGGTCGCGAAGAGCCTAATATCTACTCGGGGTGGATCTTCTTTATTTCCCTTATATTGACCCATTTGGATGCTAGAACACCCCTTTGGAGCGAAGAGGGCTGGCTTGGGGGGTTTTATGGCTCAATTTGGTAAATTACTTTTTTGCTCAATTTTGGCCAATTCGGACAGGTCGCTAAGAGCCTAATATCCGCTGGGGGAGGATCTTCTTTATTTCCCGTATATTGACCCATTTGGATGCTAAGAACACCACTCGGAGCGAAGAGGGCTGGTTTTGGGGGTTTTTGGGCTCAATTTGGTAAGTTCCTTTTTTGCTCAATTTTGGGCAATTCGGCCAGGTCGCGAAGAGCCTAATATCAACTCGGGGTGGATCTTCTTTATTTCCCTTATATTGACCCATTTGCATGCCAGAACACCCCTCGGAACGAAGAGGGCTGGTTTGGGGGGTTTACGGGCTCAATTTGGTAAATTCCTTTTTTGCTCGGCCAGGTCGCGAAAGAGTCTAATATCCGCTGGGGGAGGATCTTCTTTATTTCCCGTATATTGACCCATTTGGATGCTAAGAACACCACTCGGAGCGAAGAGGGCTGGTTTTGGGGGTTTTTGGGCTCAATTTGGTAAGTTCCTTTTTTGCTCAATTTTGGGCAATTCGGCCAGGTCGCGAAGAGCCTAATATCCGCTCGGGGAGGATCTTCTTTATTTCCCGTATATTGACCCATTTGGATGCTAGAACACCACTCGGAGCGAAGAGGGCTGGTTTTGGGGGTTTTTGGGCTCAATTTGGTAAGTTCCTTTTTTGCTCAATTTTGGGCAATTCGGCCAGGTCGCGAAGAGCCTAATATCTACTCGGGGTGGATCTTCTTTATTTCCCTTATATTGACCCATTTGGATGCTAGAACACCCCTTTGGAGCGAAGAGGGCTGGCTTGGGGGGTTTTATGGCTCAATTTGGTAAATTACTTTTTTGCTCAATTTTGGCCAATTCGGACAGGTCGCTAAGAGCCTAATATCCGCTGGGGGAGGATCTTCTTTATTTCCCGTATATTGACCCATTTGGATGCTAAGAACACCACTCGGAGCGAAGAGGGCTGGTTTTGGGGGTTTTTGGGCTCAATTTGGTAAGTTCCTTTTTTGCTCAATTTTGGGCAATTCGGCCAGGTCGCGAAGAGCCTAATATCAACTCGGGGTGGATCTTCTTTATTTCCCTTATATTGACCCATTTGCATGCCAGAACACCCCTCGGAACGAAGAGGGCTGGTTTGGGGGGTTTACGGGCTCAATTTGGTAAATTCCTTTTTTGCTCGGCCAGGTCGCGAAAGAGTCTAATATCCGCTGGGGGAGGATCTTCTTTATTTCCCGTATATTGACCCATTTGGATGCTAAGAACACCACTCGGAGCGAAGAGGGCTGGTTTTGGGGGTTTTTGGGCTCAATTTGGTAAGTTCCTTTTTTGCTCAATTTTGGGCAATTCGGCCAGGTCGCGAAGAGCCTAATATCAACTCGGGGTGGATCTTCTTTATTTCCCTTATATTGACCCATTTGGATGCTAGAACACCCCTTTGGAGCGAAGAGGGCTGGCTTGGGGGGTTTTATGGCTCAATTTGGTAAATTCCTTTTTTGCTCAATTTTGGCCAATTCGGACAGGTCGCTATGAGCCTAATATCCGCTCGGGGAGGATCTTCTTTATTTCCCGTATATTGACCCATTTGGATGCTAAGAACACCACTCGGAGCGAAGAGGGCTGGTTTTGGGGGTTTTTGGGCTCAATTTGGTAAGTTCCTTTTTTGCTCAATTTTGGGCAATTCGGCCAGGTCGCGAAGAGCCTAATATCTACTCGGGGTGGATCTTCTTTATTTCCCTTATATTGACCCATTTGCATGCCAGAACACCCCTCGGAACGAAGAGGGCTGGTTTGGGGGGTTTACGGGCTCAATTTGGTAAATTCCTTTTTTGCTCGGCCAGGTCGCGAAAGAGTCTAATATCCGGTCAGGGTGGGTTAGGGGTGGGGTTAGGGGTGGGGTTTGGGGTTGGGGTTGGGGTTTGGGGTTGGGGTTGGGGTTAGGGTTAGGGTAAGGGTAAGGGTTATGGTTAGGGTTAGGGTTAATATCCGCTCGGGGAGGATCTTCTTTATTTCCCTTATATTGACCCATTGGCATGCTAGAACACCCCTCGGAACGAAGAGGGATGGTTTGAGGGGTTTTCGGGCTCAATTTATTAAATTCCTATTTTGCTCAATTTTGGCCAATCCGGCCAGGTCGCTAAGAGCCTAATATCCGCTCGGGGAGGATCTTCATTATTTCCCGTGTATTGACCCATTTGCATGCCAGAACACCCCTCGGAACGAAGAGGGCTGGTTTGGGGGGTTTACGGGCTCAATTTGGTAAATTCCTTTTTTGCTCGGCCAGGTCGCGAAAGGGTCTAATATCCGGTTGGGGTGGGTTAGGGGTGGAGTTAGGGGTGGGTTGGGGTTAGGGTTAGGGTTAATATCCGCTCGGGGTGGATCTTCTTTATTTCCCGTATATTGACCCATTTGGATGCTAGAACACCCTTCGGAGCGAAGAGGGCTGGTTTGGGGGGTTTTATGGCTCATTTTGGTAAATTCCTTTTTTGCTCGGCCAGGTCGCGAAAGGGTCTAATATCCGGTTGGGGTGGGTTAGGGGTGGGGTTAGGGGTGGGTTGGGGTTAGGGTTAGGGTTAATATCCGCTCGGGGTGGATCTTCTTTATTTCCCGTATATTGACCCATTTGGATGCTAGAACACCCCTTGGAGCGAAGAGGGCTGGTTTTGGGGGTTTTTTGGCTCAATTTGGTAAATTCCTTTTTTGCTCAATTTCGGCCAATTCGGACAGGTCGCTAAGAGCCGAATATCCGCTCGGGGAGGATCTTCATTATTTCTCGTGTATTGAGCCATTTGCATAGTATAAGAGCCTAATATCCAGTCGGTGGGGGTTAAGGGTGGGGTTCGGGGTGGGGTTGGGGTTCGGGGTTGGGGTTTGGGGTTGGGGTTGGGGTTGGGGTAAGGTTAGGGTAAGGGTTAGGGTAAGGGTTAGGATTAATATCCGCTCGGGGTGGATCTTCTTTTTTTCCCGTATATTGACCCATTTGGATGCTAGAACACCCTTCGGAGCGAAGAGGGCTGGTTTGGGGGGTTTTATGGCTCATTTTGGTAAATTCCTATTTTGCTAAATTTTGGCCAATTCAGCCAGGTCGCTAAGACCCTAATATCCGATCGGGGAGGATCTTCATTATTTCCCGTGTATTGACCCATTTGCATGCCAGAACACCCCTCGGAATGAAGAGGGCTGGTTTGGGGGGTTTTCGGGCTCAATTTGGTAAATTCCATTTTTGCTCGGCCAGGTCGCGAAAGAGCCTAATATCCGGTCGGGGTGGTTAGGGGTAGGGTAGGGTTATGGCTGGGGTTGGGGTTTGGGGTTTGGGTTAGGGTTAATATCCGCTCGGGGTGGATCTTCGTTATTTCCCGTATATTGACCCATTTGCATGCTAGAACACCCCTCGGAACGAAGAGGGATGGTTTGAGGGGTTTTCGGGCTCAATTTATTAAATTCCTATTTTGCTCAATTTTGGCCAATCCGGCCAGGTCGCTAAGAGCCTAATATCCGCTCTAGGAGGATCTTCATTATTTCCCGTGTATTGACCCATTTGCATGCCAGAACACCCCTCGGAACGAAGAGGGCTGGTTTGGGGGGTTTACGGGCTCAATTTGGTAAATTCCTTTTTTGCTCGGCCAGGTCGCGAAAGAGTCTAATATCCGGTTGGGGTGGGTTAGGGGTGGGGTTAGGGGTGGGTTGGGGTTAGGGTTAGGGTTAATATCCGCTCGGGGTGGATCTTCTTTATTTCCCGTATATTGACCCATTTGGATGCTAGAACACCCCTTGGAGCGAAGAGGGCTGGTTTTGGGGGTTTTTGGGCTCAATTTGGTAAATTCCTTTTTTGCTCAATTTCGGCCAATTCGGACAGGTCGCTAAGAGCCGAATATCCGCTCGGGGAGGATCTTCATTATTTCTCGTGTATTGAGCCATTTGCATAGTATAAGAGCCTAATATCCAGTCGGTGGGGGTTAAGGGTGGGGTTCGGGGTGGGGTTGGGGTTCGGGGTTGGGGTTTGGGGTTGGGGTTGGGGTTGGGGTAAGGTTAGGGTAAGGGTTAGGGTAAGGGTTAGGATTAATATCCGCTCGGGGAGGATCTTCTTTATTTCCCGTATATTGACCCATTTGGATGCTAGAACACCCCTTGGAGCGAAGAGGGCTGGTTTTGGGGGTTTTTTGGCTCAATTTGGTAAATTCCTTTTTTGCTCGGCCAGGTCGCGAAAGAGTCTAAATATCCGGTCGGGGTGGGTTAGGGGTGGGGTTGGGGTTAGGGTTAGGGTTAATATCCGCTCGGGTGAATCTTCATTATTTCCCTTATATTGACCCATTTGCATGCTAGAACACCCCTGGGAGCGAAGAGGGTTCGTTTTGGGGGTTTTCGGGCTCAATATGGTAAATTGTTATTTTACTCAATTTTGGCCAATTCGGCCAAAAGCCTAATATCCGCTCGGGGTGGATCTTCTTTTTTTCCCGTATATTGACCCATTTGGATGCTAGAACACCCTTCGGAGCGAAGAGGGCTGGTTTGGGGGGTTTTATGGCTCATTTTGGTAAATTCCTATTTTGCTAAATTTTGGCCAATTCAGCCAGGTCGCTAAGACCCTAATATCCGATCGGGGAGGATCTTCATTATTTCCCGTGTATTGACCCATTTGCATGCCAGAACACCCCTCGGAACGAAGAGGGATGGTTTGGGGGGTTTTCGGGCTCAATTTGGTAAATTCCATTTTTGCTCGGCCAGGTCGCGAAAGAGCCTAATATCCGGTCGGGGTGGTTAGGGGTAGGGTAGGGTTAGGGCTGGGGTTGGGGTTTGGGGTTTGGGTTAGGGTTAATATCCGCTCGGGGTGGATCTTCGTTATTTCCCGTATATTGACCCATTTGCATGCTAGAACACCCCTCGGAACGAAGAGGGATGGTTTGAGGGGTTTTCGGGCTCAATTTATTAAATTCCTATTTTGCTCAATTTTGGCCAATCCGGCCAGGTCGCTAAGAGCCTAATATCCGCTCTAGGAGGATCTTCATTATTTCCCGTGTATTGACCCATTTGGATGCTAGAACACCCCTCAGAACGAAGAGGGATGGTTTGGGGGGTTTTCGGGCTCAATATGGTTAATTCCATTTTTGCTCGGCAAGGTCGCGAAAGAGTCTAATATCCGGTTGGGGTGGGTTAGGGGTGGGGTTAGGGGTTAGGGTTAGGGTTAATATCCGCTCGGGGTGAATCTTCGTTATTTCCCTTATATTGACCCATTTGCATGCTAGAACATCCCTGGGAGCGAAGAGGGTTCGTTTTGGGGGTTTTCGGGCTCAATATGGTAAATTCTTATTTTACTCAATTTTGGCCAATTCGGCCAAAAGCCTAATATCCGCTCGGGGTAGATCTTCTTTATTTCCCGTATATTGACCCATTTGGATGCTAGAACACCCTTCGGAGCGAAGAGGGCTGGTTTGGGGAGTTTTATGGCTCATTTTGGTAAATTCCTATTTTGCTCGGCCAGGTCGCGAAAGAGTCTAATATCCGGTCGGGGTGGGTTAGGGGTGAGGTTAGGGGTGTGGTTTGGGGTTGGGGTTGGGGTTTGGGGTTGGGGTTGGGGTTAGGGTTATGGTTAGGGTAAGGGTTAGGGTTAGGGTTAGGGTTAATATCCGCTCGGGGTGGATCTTCGTTATTTCCCTTATATTGACCCATTTGCACGCTAGAACACCCCTGGGAGCGAAGAGGGTTCGTTTTGGGGGTTTTCGGGCTCAATATGGTAAATTCTTATTTTACTCAATTTTGGCCAATTCGGCCAAAAGCCTAATATCCGCTCGGGGTGGATCTTCTTTATTTCCCGTATATTCACCCATTTGGATGCTAGAACACCCTTCGGAACGAAAAGGGCTGGTTTGGGGGGTTTTTGGGCTCAATTTGGTAAATTCCTTTTTTGCTCAATTTCGGCCAATTCGGCCAGGTCGCTAAGAGCCTAATATCCGCTCTAGGAGGATCTTCATTATTTCCCGTGTATTGACCCATTTGGATGCTAGAACACCCCTCAGAACGAAGAGGGATGGTTTGGGGGGTTTTCGGGCTCAATTTGGTAAATTCCATTTTTGCTCGGCAAGGTCGCGAAAGAGTCTAATATCCGGTTGGGGTGGGTTAGGGGTGGGGTTAGGGGTTAGGGTTAGGGTTAATATCCGCTCGGGGTGAATCTTCGTTATTTCCCTTATATTGACCCATTTGCATGCTAGAACATCCCTGGGAGCGAAGAGGGTTCGTTTTGGGGGTTTTCAGGCTCAATATGGTAAATTCTTATTTTACTCAATTTTGGCCAATTCGGCCAAAAGCCTAATATCTGCTCGGGGTAGATCTTCTTTATTTCCCGTATATTGACCCATTTGGATGCTAGAACACCCTTCGGAGCGAAGAGGGATGGTTTGGGGGGTTTTATGGCTCATTTTGGTAAATTCCTATTTTGCTCGGCCAGGTCGCGAAAGAGTCTAATATCCGGTCGGGGTGGGTTAGGGGTGAGGTTAGGGGTGTGGTTTGGGGTTGGGGTTGGGGTTTGGGGTTGGGGTTTGGGTTAGGGTTATGGTTAGGGTAAGGGTTAGGGTTAGGGTTATGGTTATTATCCGCTCGGGGTGGATCTTCGTTATTTCCCTTATATTGACCCATTTGCATGCTAGAACACCCCTGGGAGCGAAGAGGGTTCGTTTTGGGGGTTTTCGGGCTCAATATGGTAAATTCTTATTTTACTCAATTTTGGCCAATTCGGCCAAAAGCCTAATATCCGCTCGGGGTGGATCTTCTTTATTTCCCGTATATTCACCCATTTGGATGCTAGAACACCCTTCGGAACGAAAAGGGCTGGTTTGGGGGGTTTTTGGGCTCAATTTGGTAAATTCCTTTTTTGCTCAATTTCGGCCAATTCGGCCAGGTCGCTAAGAGCCTAATATCCGCTCTAGGAGGATCTTCATTATTTCCCGTGTATTGACCCATTTGGATGCTAGAACACCCCTCAGAACGAAGAGGGATGGTTTGGGGGGTTTTCGGGCTCAATTTGGTAAATTCCATTTTTGCTCGGCAAGGTCGCGAAAGAGTCTAATATCCGGTTGGGGTGGGTTAGGGGTGGGGTTAGGGGTTAGGGTTAGGGTTAATATCCGCTCGGGGTGAATCTTCGTTATTTCCCTTATATTGACCCATTTGCATGCTAGAACATCCCTTGGGGCGAAGAGGGTTCGTTTTGGGGGTTTTCGGGCTCAATATGGTAAATTCTTATTTTACTCAATTTTTGCCAATTCGGCCAAAAGCCTAATATCCGCTCGGGGTAGATCTTCTTTATTTCCCGTATATTGACCCATTTGGATGCTAGAACACCCTTTGGAGCGAAGAGGGCAGGTTTGGGGGGTTTTATGGCTCATTTTGGTAAATTCCTATTTTGCTCGGCCAGGTCGCAAAAGAGTCTAATATCCGATCGGGGTGGGTTAGGGGTGAGGTTAGGGGTGTGGTTTGGGGTTGGGGTTGGGGTTTGGGGTTGGGGTTGGGGTTAGGGTTATGGTTAGGGTAAGGGTTAGGGTTAGGGTTAGGGTTAATATCCGCTCGGGGTGGATCTTCGTTATTTCCCTTATATTGACCCATTTGCATGCTAGAACACCCCTGGGAGCGAAGAGGGTTCGTTTTGGGGGTTTTCGGGCTCAATATGGTAAATTCTTATTTTACTCAATTTTGGCCAATTCGGCCAAAAGCCTAATATCCGCTCGGGATGGATCTTCTTTATTTCCCCCGTATATTCACCCATTTGGATGCTAGAACACCCTTCGGAACGAAAAGGGCTGGTTTGGGGGGTTTTTGGGCTCAATTTGGTAAATTCCTTTTTTGCTCAATTTCGGCCAATTCGGCCAGGTCGCTAAGAGCCTAATATCCGCTTGGGGAGGATCTTCATTATTTCCCGTGTATTGACCCATTTGCATGCTAGAACACCCCTCGGAACGAAGAGGGATGGTTTGAGGGGTTTTCGGGCTCAATTTGGTAAATTCCATTTTTGCTCAATTTTGGCCAATCCGGCCAGGTCGCTAAGAGCCTAATATCCGCTCGGGGAGGATCTTCATTATTTCCCGTGTATTGACCCATTTGCATGCCAGAACACCCCTCGGAACGAAGAGGGCTGGTTTGGGGGGTTTACGGGCTCAATTTGGTAAATTCCTTTTTTGCTCGGCCAGGTCGCGAAAGAGTCTAATATCCGGTCAGGGTGGGTTAGGGGTGGGGTTAGGGGTGGGGTTTGGGGTTGGGGTTGGGGTTTGGGGTTGGGGTTGGGGTTAGGGTTAGGGTAAGGGTAAGGGTTATGGTTAGGGTTAGGGTTAATATCCGCTCGGGGAGGATCTTCTTTATTTCCCTTATATTGACCCATTGGCATGCTAGAACACCCCTCGGAACGAAGAGGGATGGTTTGAGGGGTTTTCGGGCTCAATTTATTAAATTCCTATTTTGCTCAATTTTGGCCAATCCGGCCAGGTCGCTAAGAGCCTAATATCCGCTCGGGGAGGATCTTCATTATTTCCCGTGTATTGACCCATTTGCATGCCAGAACACCCCTCGGAACGAAGAGGGCTGGTTTGGGGGGTTTACGGGCTCAATTTGGTAAATTCCTTTTTTGCTCGGCCAGGTCGCGAAAGGGTCTAATATCCGGTTGGGGTGGGTTAGGGGTGGAGTTAGGGGTGGGTTGGGGTTAGGGTTAGGGTTAATATCCGCTCGGGGTGGATCTTCTTTATTTCCCGTATATTGACCCATTTGGATGCTAGAACACCCTTCGGAGCGAAGAGGGCTGGTTTGGGGGGTTTTATGGCTCATTTTGGTAAATTCCTTTTTTGCTCGGCCAGGTCGCGAAAGGGTCTAATATCCGGTTGGGGTGGGTTTAGGGGTGGGGTTAGGGGTGGGTTGGGGTTAGGGTTAGGGTTATTATCCGCTCGGGGTGGATCTTCTTTATTTCCCGTATATTGACCCATTTGGATGCTAGAACACCCCTTCGGAGCGAAGAGGGCTGGTTTTGGGGGTTTTTGGGCTCAATTTGGTAAATTCCTTTTTTGCTCAATTTCGGCCATTTCGGACAGGTCGCTAAGAGCCGAATATCCGCTCGGGGAGGATCTTCATTATTTCTCGTGTATTGAGCCATTTGCATAGTATAAGAGCCTAATATCCAGTCGGTGGGGGTTAAGGGTGGGGTTCGGGGTGGGGTTGGGGTTCGGGGTTGGGGTTTGGGGTTGGGGTTGGGGTTGGGGTAAGGTTAGGGTAAGGGTTAGGGTAAGGGTTAGGATTAATATCCGCTCGGGGAAGATCTTCTTTATTTCCCGTATATTGACCCATTTGGATGCTAGAACACCCCTTGGAGCGAAGAGGGCTGGTTTTGGGGGTTTTTGGGCTAAATTTGGTAAATTCCTTTTTTGCTCGGCCAGGTCGCGAAAGAGTCTAAATATCCGGTCGGGGTGGGTTAGGGGTGGGGTTGGGGTTAGGGTTAGGGTTAATATCCGCTCGGGGTGAATCTTCGTTATTTCCCTTATATTGACCCATTTGCATGCTAGAACACCCCTGGGAGCGAAGAGGGTTCGTTTTGGGGGTTTTCGGGCTCAATATGGTAAATTGTTATTTTACTCAATTTTGGCCAATTCGGCCAAAAGCCTAATATCCGCTCGGGGTGGATCTTCTTTTTTTCCCGTATATTGACCCATTTGGATGCTAGAACACCCTTCGGAGCGAAGAGGGCTGGTTTGGGGGGTTTTATGGCTCATTTTGGTAAATTCCTATTTTGCTAAATTTTGGCCAATTCAGCCAGGTCGCTAAGACCCTAATATCCGATCGGGGAGGATCTTCATTATTTCCCGTGTATTGACCCATTTGCATGCCAGAACACCCCTCGGAATGAAGAGGGCTGGTTTGGGGGGTTTTCGGGCTCAATTTGGTAAATTCCATTTTTGCTCGGCCAGGTCGCGAAAGAGCCTAATATCCGGTCGGGGTGGTTAGAGGTAGGGTAGGGTTAGGGCTGGGGTTGGGGTTTGGGGTTTGGGTTAGGGTTAATATCCGCTCGGGGTGGATCTTCGTTATTTCCCGTATATTGACCCATTTGCATGCTAGAACACCCCTCGGAACGAAGAGGGATGGTTTGAGGGGTTTTCGGGCTCAATTTATTAAATTCCTATTTTGCTCAATTTTGGCCAATCAGGCCAGGTCGCTAAGAGCCTAATATCCGCTCTAGGAGGATCTTCATTATTTCCCGTGTATTGACCCATTTGGATGCTAGAACACCCCTCAGAACGAAGAGGGATGGTTTGGGGGGTTTTCGGGCTCAATTTGGTAAATTCCATTTTTGCTCGGCAAGGTCGCGAAAGAGTCTAATATCCGGTTGGGGTGGGTTAGGGGTGGGGTTAGGGGTTAGGGTTAGGGTTAATATCCGCTCGGGGTGAATCTTCGTTATTTCCCTTATATTGACCCATTTGCATGCTAGAACATCCCTGGGAGCGAAGAGGGTTCGTTTTGGGGGTTTTCGGGCTCAATATGGTAAATTCTTATTTTACTCAATTTTGGCCAATTCGGCCAAAAGCCTAATATCCGCTCGGGGTAGATCTTCTTTATTTCCCGTATATTGACCCATTTGGATGCTAGAACACCCTTCGGAGCGAAGAGGGCTGGTTTGGGGAGTTTTATGGCTCATTTTGGTAAATTCCTATTTTGCTCGGCCAGGTCGCGAAAGAGTCTAATATCCGGTCGGGGTGGGTTAGGGGTGAGGTTAGGGGTGTGGTTTGGGGTTGGGGTTGGGGTTTGGGGTTGGGGTTGGTGTTAGGGTTATGGTTAGGGTAAGGGTTAGGGTTAGGGTTAGGGTTAATATCCGCTCGGGGTGGATCTTCGTTATTTCCCTTATATTGACCCATTTGCACGCTAGAACACCCCTGGGAGCGAAGAGGGTTCGTTTTGGGGGTTTTCGGGCTCAATACGGTAAATTCTTCTTTTACTCAATTTTGGCCAATTCGGCCAAAAGCCTAATATCCGCTCGGGGTGGATCTTCTTTATTTCCCGTATATTCACCCATTTGGATGCTAGAACACCCTTCGGAACGAAAAGGGCTGGTTTGGGGGGTTTTTGGGCTCAATTTGGTAAATTCCTTTTTTGCTCAATTTCGGCCAATTCGGCCAGGTCGCTAAGAGCCTAATATCCGCTCTAGGAGGATCTTCATTATTTCCCGTGTATTGACCCATTTGGATGCTAGAACACCCCTCAGAACGAAGAGGGATGGTTTGGGGGGTTTTCGGGCTCAATTTGGTAAATTCCATTTTTGCTCGGCAAGGTCGCGAAAGAGTCTAATATCCGGTTGGGGTGGGTTAGGGTTGGGGTTAGGGGTTAGGGTTAGGGTTAATATCCGCTCGGGGTGAATCTTCGTTATTTCCCTTATATTGACCCATTTGCATGCTAGAACATCCCTGGGAGCGAAGAGGGTTCGTTTTGGGGGTTTTCGGGCTCAATATGGTAAATTCTTATTTTACTCAATTTTGGCCAATTCGGCCAAAAACCTAATATCCGCTTGGGGTGGATCTTCTTTAATTCCCGTATATTGACCCATTTGGATGCTAGAACACCCTTCGGAGCGAAGAGGGCTGGTTTGGGGAGTTTTATGGCTCAATTTGGTAAATTCTTATTTTGCTAAATTTTGGCCAATTAGGCCAGGTCGCGAAGAGCCTAATATCCGCTCGGGGAGGATCTTCATTATTTCCCGTGTATTGACCCATTTGCATGCCAGAACACCCCTCGGAACGAAGAGGGATGGTTTGGGTGGTTTTCGGGCTCAATTTGGTAAATTCCTTTTTTGCTCGGCCAGGTCGCGAAAGAGCCTAATATCCAGTCGGTGGGGGTTAGGAGTAGGGTTAAGGGTGGGGTTCGGGGTGGGGTTGGGGTTCGGGGTTGGGGTTTGGGGTTGGGGTTGGGGTTGGGGTAAGGTTAGGGTAAGGGTTAGGGTAAGGGTTAGGATTAATATCCGCTCGGGGTGGATCTTCGTTATTTCCCGTATATTCACCCATTTGCATGCTAGAACACCCCTCGGAACGAAAAGGAATGGTTTGAGGGGTTTTCGGGCTCAATTTATTAAATTCCTATATTGCTCAATTTTGGCCAATACGGCCAGGTCGCGAAGAGCCTAATATCCGCTCGGGGAGGATCTTCTTTATTTCCCGTATATTGACCCATTTGGATGCTAGAACACCACTCGGAGCGAAGAGGGCTGGTTTTGGGGGTTTTTGGGCTCAATTTGGTAAGTTCCTTTTTTGCTCAATTTTGGGCAATTCGGCCAGGTCGCGAAGAGCCTAATATCAACTCGGGGTGGATCTTCTTTATTTCCCTTATATTGACCCATTTGGATGCTAGAACACCCCTTTGGAGCGAAGAGGGCTGGCTTGGGGGGTTTTATGGCTCAATTTGGTAAATTCCTTTTTTGCTCAATTTTGGCCAATTCGGACAGGTCGCTATGAGCCTAATATCCGCTCGGGGAGGATCTTCTTTATTTCCCGTATATTGACCCATTTGGATGCTAAGAACACCACTCGGAGCGAAGAGGGCTGGTTTTGGGGGTTTTTGGGCTCAATTTGGTAAGTTCCTTTTTTGCTCAATTTTGGGCAATTCGGCCAGGTCGCGAAGAGCCTAATATCTACTCGGGGTGGATCTTCTTTATTTCCCTTATATTGACCCATTTGCATGCCAGAACACCCCTCGGAACGAAGAGGGCTGGTTTGGGGGGTTTACGGGCTCAATTTGGTAAATTCCTTTTTTGCTCGGCCAGGTCGCGAAAGAGTCTAATATCCGGTCAGGGTGGGTTAGGGGTGGGGTTAGGGGTGGGGTTTGGGGTTGGGGTTGGGGTTTGGGGTTGGGGTTGGGGTTAGGGTTAGGGTAAGGGTAAGGGTTATGGTTAGGGTTAGGGTTAATATCCGCTCGGGGAGGATCTTCTTTATTTCCCTTATATTGACCCATTGGCATGCTAGAACACCCCTCGGAACGAAGAGGGATGGTTTGAGGGGTTTTCGGGCTCAATTTATTAAATTCCTATTTTGCTCAATTTTGGCCAATCCGGCCAGGTCGCTGAGAGCCTAATATCCGCTCGGGGAGGATCTTCATTATTTCCCGTGTATTGACCCATTTGCATGCCAGAACACCCCTCGGAACGAAGAGGGCTGGTTTGGGGGGTTTACGGGCTCAATTTGGTAAATTCCTTTTTTGCTCGGCCAGGTCGCGAAAGGGTCTAATATCCGGTTGGGGTGGGTTAGGGGTGGAGTTAGGGGTGGGTTGGGGTTAGGGTTAGGGTTAATATCCGCTCGGGGTGGATCTTCTTTATTTCCCGTATATTGACCCATTTGGATGCTAGAACACCCTTCGGAGCGAAGAGGGCTGGTTTGGGGGGTTTTATGGCTCATTTTGGTAAATTCCTTTTTTGCTCGGCCAGGTCGCGAAAGGGTCTAATATCCGGTTGGGGTGGGTTAGGGGTGGGGTTAGGGGTGGGTTGGGGTTAGGGTTAGGGTTAATATCCGCTCGGGGTGGATCTTCTTTATTTCTCGTGTATTGAGCCATTTGCATAGTATAAGAGCCTAATATCCAGTCGGTGGGGGTTAAGGGTGGGGTTCGGGGTGGGGTTGGGGTTCGGGGTTGGGGTTTGGGGTTGGGGTTGGGGTTGGGGTAAGGTTAGGGTAAGGGTTAGGGTAAGGGTTAGGATTAATATCCGCTCGGGGTGGATCTTCTTTTTTTCCCGTATATTGACCCATTTGGATGCTAGAACACCCTTCGGAGCGAAGAGGGCTGGTTTGGGGGGTTTTATGGCTCATTTTGGTAAATTCCTATTTTGCTAAATTTTGGCCAATTCAGCCAGGTCGCTAAGACCCTAATATCCGATCGGGGAGGATCTTCATTATTTCCCGTGTATTGACCCATTTGCATGCCAGAACACCCCTCGGAATGAAGAGGGCTGGTTTGGGGGGTTTTCGGGCTCAATTTGGTAAATTCCATTTTTGCTCGGCCAGGTCGCGAAAGAGCCTAATATCCGGTCGGGGTGGTTAGGGGTAGGGTAGGGTTATGGCTGGGGTTGGGGTTTGGGGTTTGGGTTAGGGTTAATATCCGCTCGGGGTGGATCTTCGTTATTTCCCGTATATTGACCCATTTGCATGCTAGAACACCCCTCGGAACGAAGAGGGATGGTTTGAGGGGTTTTCGGGCTCAATTTATTAAATTCCTATTTTGCTCAATTTTGGCCAATCCGGCCAGGTCGCTAAGAGCCTAATATCCGCTCTAGGAGGATCTTCATTATTTCCCGTGTATTGACCCATTTGCATGCCAGAACACCCCTCGGAACGAAGAGGGCTGGTTTGGGGGGTTTACGGGCTCAATTTGGTAAATTCCTTTTTTGCTCGGCCAGGTCGCGAAAGAGTCTAATATCCGGTTGGGGTGGGTTAGGGGTGGGGTTAGGGGTGGGTTGGGGTTAGGGTTAGGGTTAATATCCGCTCGGGGTGGATCTTCTTTATTTCCCGTATATTGACCCATTTGGATGCTAGAACACCCCTTGGAGCGAAGAGGGCTGGTTTTGGGGGTTTTTGGGCTCAATTTGGTAAATTCCTTTTTTGCTCAATTTCGGCCAATTCGGACAGGTCGCTAAGAGCCGAATATCCGCTCGGGGAGGATCTTCATTATTTCTCGTGTATTGAGCCGTTTGCATAGTATAAGAGCCTAATATCCAGTCGGTGGGGGTTAAGGGTGGGGTTCGGGGTGGGGTTGGGGTTCGGGGTTGGGGTTTGGGGTTGGGGTTGGGGTTGGGGTAAGGTTAGGGTAAGGGTTAGGGTAAGGGTTAGGATTAATATCCGCTCGGGGAGGATCTTCTTTATTTCCCGTATATTGACCCATTTGGATGCTAGAACACCCCTTGGAGCGAAGAGGGCTGGTTTTGGGGGTTTTTGGGCTCAATTTGGTAAATTCCTTTTTTGCTCGGCCAGGTCGCGAAAGAGTCTAAATATCCGGTCGGGGTGGGTTAGGGGTGGGGTTGGGGTTAGGGTTAGGGTTAATATCCGCTCGGGGTGAATCTTCGTTATTTCCCTTATATTGACCCATTTGCATGCTAGAACACCCCTGGGAGCGAAGAGGGTTCGTTTTGGGGGTTTTCGGGCTCAATATGGTAAATTGTTATTTTACTCAATTTTGGCCAATTCGGCCAAAAGCCTAATATCCGCTCGGGGTGGATCTTCTTTTTTTCCCGTATATTGACCCATTTGGATGCTAGAACACCCTTCGGAGCGAAGAGGGCTGGTTTGGGGGGTTTTATGGCTCATTTTGGTAAATTCCTATTTTGCTAAATTTTGGCCAATTCAGCCAGGTCGCTAAGACCCTAATATCCGATCGGGGAGGATCTTCATTATTTCCCGTGTATTGACCCATTTGCATGCCAGAACACCCCTCGGAATGAAGAGGGCTGGTTTGGGGGGTTTTCGGGCTCAATTTGGTAAATTCCATTTTTGCTCGGCCAGGTCGCGAAAGAGCCTAATATCCGGTCGGGGTGGTTAGAGGTAGGGTAGGGTTAGGGCTGGGGTTGGGGTTTGGGGTTTGGGTTAGGGTTAATATCCGCTCGGGGTGGATCTTCGTTATTTCCCGTATATTGACCCATTTGCATGCTAGAACACCCCTCGGAACGAAGAGGGATGGTTTGAGGGGTTTTCGGGCTCAATTTATTAAATTCCTATTTTGCTCAATTTTGGCCAATCAGGCCAGGTCGCTAAGAGCCTAATATCCGCTCTAGGAGGATCTTCATTATTTCCCGTGTATTGACCCATTTGGATGCTAGAACACCCCTCAGAACGAAGAGGGATGGTTTGGGGGGTTTTCGGGCTCAATTTGGTAAATTCCATTTTTGCTCGGCAAGGTCGCGAAAGAGTCTAATATCCGGTTGGGGTGGGTTAGGGGTGGGGTTAGGGGTTAGGGTTAGGGTTAATATCCGCTCGGGGTGAATCTTCGTTATTTCCCTTATATTGACCCATTTGCATGCTAGAACATCCCTGGGAGCGAAGAGGGTTCGTTTTGGGGGTTTTCGGGCTCAATATGGTAAATTCTTATTTTACTCAATTTTGGCCAATTCGGCCAAAAGCCTAATATCCGCTCGGGGTAGATCTTCTTTATTTCCCGTATATTGACCCATTTGGATGCTAGAACACCCTTCGGAGCGAAGAGGGCTGGTTTGGGGAGTTTTATGGCTCATTTTGGTAAATTCCTATTTTGCTCGGCCAGGTCGCGAAAGAGTCTAATATCCGGTCGGGGTGGGTTAGGGGTGAGGTTAGGGGTGTGGTTTGGGGTTGGGGTTGGGGTTTGGGGTTGGGGTTGGTGTTAGGGTTATGGTTAGGGTAAGGGTTAGGGTTAGGGTTAGGGTTAATATCCGCTCGGGGTGGATCTTCGTTATTTCCCTTATATTGACCCATTTGCACGCTAGAACACCCCTGGGAGCGAAGAGGGTTCGTTTTGGGGGTTTTCGGGCTCAATATGGTAAATTCTTATTTTACTCAATTTTGGCCAATTCGGCCAAAAGCCTAATATCCGCTCGGGGTGGATCTTCTTTATTTCCCGTATATTCACCCATTTGGATGCTAGAACACCCTTCGGAACGAAAAGGGCTGGTTTAGGGGGTTTTTGGGCTCAATTTGGTAAATTCCTTTTTTGCTCAATTTCGGCCAATTCGGCCAGGTCGCTAAGAGCCTAATATCCGCTCTAGGAGGATCTTCATTATTTCCCGTGTATTGACCCATTTGGATGCTAGAACACCCCTCAGAACGAAGAGGGATGGTTTGGGGGGTTTTCGGGCTCAATTTGGTAAATTCCATTTTTGCTCGGCAAGGTCGCGAAAGAGTCTAATATCCGGTTGGGGTGGGTTAGGGTTGGGGTTAGGGGTTAGGGTTAGGGTTAATATCCGCTCGGGGTGAATCTTCGTTATTTCCCTTATATTGACCCATTTGCATGCTAGAACATCCCTGGGAGCGAAGAGGGTTCGTTTTGGGGGTTTTCGGGCTCAATATGGTAAATTCTTATTTTACTCAATTTTGGCCAATTCGGCCAAAAACCTAATATCCGCTCGGGGTGGATCTTCTTTAATTCCCGTATATTGACCCATTTGGATGCTAGAACACCCTTCGGAGCGAAGAGGGCTGGTTTGGGGAGTTTTATGGCTCAATTTGGTAAATTCTTATTTTGCTAAATTTTGGCCAATTAGGCCAGGTCGCGAAGAGCCTAATATCCGCTCGGGGAGGATCTTCATTATTTCCCGTGTATTGACCCATTTGCATGCCAGAACACCCCTCGGAACGAAGAGGGATGGTTTGGGTGGTTTTCGGGCTCAATTTGGTAAATTCCTTTTTTGCTCGGCCAGGTCGCGAAAGAGCCTAATATCCAGTCGGTGGGGGTTAGGAGTAGGGTTAAGGGTGGGGTTCGGGGTGGGGTTGGGGTTCGGGGTTGGGGTTTGGGGTTGGGGTTGGGGTTGGGGTAAGGTTAGGGTAAGGGTTAGGGTAAGGGTTAGGATTAATATCCGCTCGGGGTGGATCTTCGTTATTTCCCGTATATTCACCCATTTGCATGCTAGAACACCCCTCGGAACGAAAAGGAATGGTTTGAGGGGTTTTCGGGCTCAATTTATTAAATTCCTATATTGCTCAATTTTGGCCAATACGGCCAGGTCGCGAAGAGCCTAATATCCGCTCGGGGAGGATCTTCTTTATTTCCCGTATATTGACCCATTTGGATGCTAGAACACCACTCGGAGCGAAGAGGGCTGGTTTTGGGGGTTTTTGGGCTCAATTTGGTAAGTTCCTTTTTTGCTCAATTTTGGGCAATTCGGCCAGGTCGCGAAGAGCCTAATATCTACTCGGGGTGGATCTTCTTTATTTCCCTTATATTGACCCATTTGGATGCTAGAACACCCCTTTGGAGCGAAGAGGGCTGGCTTGGGGGGTTTTATGGCTCAATTTGGTAAATTCCTTTTTTGCTCAATTTTGGCCAATTCGGACAGGTCGCTATGAGCCTAATATCCGCTCGGGGAGGATCTTCTTTATTTCCCGTATATTGACCCATTTGGATGCTAAGAACACCACTCGGAGCGAAGAGGGCTGGTTTTGGGGGTTTTTGGGCTCAATTTGGTAAGTTCCTTTTTTGCTCAATTTTGGGCAATTCGGCCAGGTCGCGAAGAGCCTAATATCTACTCGGGGTGGATCTTCTTTATTTCCCTTATATTGACCCATTTGCATGCCAGAACACCCCTCGGAACGAAGAGGGCTGGTTTGGGGGGTTTACGGGCTCAATTTGGTAAATTCCTTTTTTGCTCGGCCAGGTCGCGAAAGAGTCTAATATCCGGTCAGGGTGGGTTAGGGGTGGGGTTAGGGGTGGGGTTTGGGGTTGGGGTTGGGGTTTGGGGTTGGGGTTGGGGTTAGGGTTAGGGTAAGGGTAAGGGTTATGGTTAGGGTTAGGGTTAATATCCGCTCGGGGAGGATCTTCTTTATTTCCCTTATATTGACCCATTGGCATGCTAGAACACCCCTCGGAACGAAGAGGGATGGTTTGAGGGGTTTTCGGGCTCAATTTATTAAATTCCTATTTTGCTCAATTTTGGCCAATCCGGCCAGGTCGCTAAGAGCCTAATATCCGCTCGGGGAGGATCTTCATTATTTCCCGTGTATTGACCCATTTGCATGCCAGAACACCCCTCGGAACGAAGAGGGCTGGTTTGGGGGGTTTACGGGCTCAATTTGGTAAATTCCTTTTTTGCTCGGCCAGGTCGCGAAAGGGTCTAATATCCGGTTGGGGTGGGTTAGGGGTGGAGTTAGGGGTGGGTTGGGGTTAGGGTTAGGGTTAATATCCGCTCGGGGTGGATCTTCTTTATTTCCCGTATATTGACCCATTTGGATGCTAGAACACCCTTCGGAGCGAAGAGGGCTGGTTTGGGGGGTTTTATGGCTCATTTTGGTAAATTCCTTTTTTGCTCGGCCAGGTCGCGAAAGGGTCTAATATCCGGTTGGGGTGGGTTAGGGGTGGGGTTAGGGGTGGGTTGGGGTTAGTGTTAGGGTTAATATCCGCTCGGGGTGGATCTTCTTTATTTCTCGTGTATTGAGCCATTTGCATAGTATAAGAGCCTAATATCCAGTCGGTGGGGGTTAAGGGTGGGGTTCGGGGTGGGGTTGGGGTTCGGGGTTGGGGTTTGGGGTTGGGGTTGGGGTTGGGGTAAGGTTAGGGTAAGGGTTAGGGTAAGGGTTAGGATTAATATCCGCTCGGGGTGGATCTTCTTTTTTTCCCGTATATTGACCCATTTGGATGCTAGAACACCCTTCGGAGCGAAGAGGGCTGGTTTGGGGGGTTTTATGGCTCATTTTGGTAAATTCCTATTTTGCTAAATTTTGGCCAATTCAGCCAGGTCGCTAAGACCCTAATATCCGATCGGGGAGGATCTTCATTATTTCCCGTGTATTGACCCATTTGCATGCCAGAACACCCCTCGGAATGAAGAGGGCTGGTTTGGGGGGTTTTCGGGCTCAATTTGGTAAATTCCATTTTTGCTCGGCCAGGTCGCGAAAGAGCCTAATATCCGGTCGGGGTGGTTAGGGGTAGGGTAGGGTTATGGCTGGGGTTGGGGTTTGGGGTTTGGGTTAGGGTTAATATCCGCTCGGGGTGGATCTTCGTTATTTCCCGTATATTGACCCATTTGCATGCTAGAACACCCCTCGGAACGAAGAGGGATGGTTTGAGGGGTTTTCGGGCTCAATTTATTAAATTCCTATTTTGCTCAATTTTGGCCAATCCGGCCAGGTCGCTAAGAGCCTAATATCCGCTCTAGGAGGATCTTCATTATTTCCCGTGTATTGACCCATTTGCATGCCAGAACACCCCTCGGAACGAAGAGGGCTGGTTTGGGGGGTTTACGGGCTCAATTTGGTAAATTCCTTTTTTGCTCGGCCAGGTCGCGAAAGAGTCTAATATCCGGTTGGGGTGGGTTAGGGGTGGGGTTAGGGGTGGGTTGGGGTTAGGGTTAGGGTTAATATCCGCTCGGGGTGGATCTTCTTTATTTCCCGTATATTGACCCATTTGGATGCTAGAACACCCCTTGGAGCGAAGAGGGCTGGTTTTGGGGGTTTTTGGGCTCAATTTGGTAAATTCCTTTTTTGCTCAATTTCGGCCAATTCGGACAGGTCGCTAAGAGCCGAATATCCGCTCGGGGAGGATCTTCATTATTTCTCGTGTATTGAGCCATTTGCATAGTATAAGAGCCTAATATCCAGTCGGTGGGGGTTAAGGGTGGGGTTCGGGGTGGGGTTGGGGTTCGGGGTTGGGGTTTGGGGTTGGGGTTGGGGTTGGGGTAAGGTTAGGGTAAGGGTTAGGGTAAGGGTTAGGATTAATATCCGCTCGGGGAGGATCTTCTTTATTTCCCGTATATTGACCCATTTGGATGCTAGAACACCCCTTGGAGCGAAGAGGGCTGGTTTTGGGGGTTTTTTGGCTCAATTTGGTAAATTCCTTTTTTGCTCGGCCAGGTCGCGAAAGAGTCTAAATATCCGGTCGGGGTGGGTTAGGGGTGGGGTTGGGGTTAGGGTTAGGGTTAATATCCGCTCGGGGTGAATCTTCATTATTTCCCTTATATTGACCCATTTGCATGCTAGAACACCCCTGGGAGCGAAGAGGGTTCGTTTTGGGGGTTTTCGGGCTCAATATGGTAAATTGTTATTTTACTCAATTTTGGCCAATTCGGCCAAAAGCCTAATATCCGCTCGGGGTGGATCTTCTTTTTTTCCCGTATATTGACCCATTTGGATGCTAGAACACCCTTCGGAGCGAAGAGGGCTGGTTTGGGGGGTTTTATGGCTCATTTTGGTAAATTCCTATTTTGCTAAATTTTGGCCAATTCAGCCAGGTCGCTAAGACCCTAATATCCGATCGGGGAGGATCTTCATTATTTCCCGTGTATTGACCCATTTGCATGCCAGAACACCCCTCGGAACGAAGAGGGATGGTTTGGGGGGTTTTCGGGCTCAATTTGGTAAATTCCATTTTTGCTCGGCCAGGTCGCGAAAGAGCCTAATATCCGGTCGGGGTGGTTAGGGGTAGGGTAGGGTTAGGGCTGGGGTTGGGGTTTGGGGTTTGGGTTAGGGTTAATATCCGCTCGGGGTGGATCTTCGTTATTTCCCGTATATTGACCCATTTGCATGCTAGAACACCCCTCGGAACGAAGAGGGATGGTTTGAGGGGTTTTCGGGCTCAATTTATTAAATTCCTATTTTGCTCAATTTTGGCCAATCCGGCCAGGTCGCTAAGAGCCTAATATCCGCTCTAGGAGGATCTTCATTATTTCCCGTGTATTGACCCATTTGGATGCTAGAACACCCCTCAGAACGAAGAGGGATGGTTTGGGGGGTTTTCGGGCTCAATTTGGTAAATTCCATTTTTGCTCGGCAAGGTCGCGAAAGAGTCTAATATCCGGTTGGGGTGGGTTAGGGGTGGGGTTAGGGGTTAGGGTTAATATCCGCTCGGGGTGAATCTTCGTTATTTCCCTTATATTGACCCATTTGCATGCTAGAACATCCCTGGGAGCGAAGAGGGTTCGTTTTGGGGGTTTTCGGGCTCAATATGGTAAATTCTTATTTTACTCAATTTTGGCCAATTCGGCCAAAAGCCTAATATCCGCTCGGGGTAGATCTTCTTTATTTCCCGTATATTGACCCATTTGGATGCTAGAACACCCTTCGGAGCGAAGAGGGCTGGTTTGGGGAGTTTTATGGCTCATTTTGGTAAATTCCTATTTTGCTCGGCCAGGTCGCGAAAGAGTCTAATATCCGGTCGGGGTGGGTTAGGGGTGAGGTTAGGGGTGTGGTTTGGGGTTGGGGTTGGGGTTTGGGGTTGGGGTTGGGGTTAGGGTTATGGTTAGGGTAAGGGTTAGGGTTAGGGTTAGGGTTAATATCCGCTCGGGGTGGATCTTCGTTATTTCCCTTATATTGACCCATTTGCACGCTAGAACACCCCTGGGAGCGAAGAGGGTTCGTTTTGGGGGTTTTCGGGCTCAATATGGTAAATTCTTATTTTACTCAATTTTGGCCAATTCGGCCAAAAGCCTAATATCCGCTCGGGGTGGATCTTCTTTATTTCCCGTATATTCACCCATTTGGATGCTAGAACACCCTTCGGAACGAAAAGGGCTGGTTTGGGGGGTTTTTGGGCTCAATTTGGTAAATTCCTTTTTTGCTCAATTTCGGCCAATTCGGCCAGGTCGCTAAGAGCCTAATATCCGCTCTAGGAGGATCTTCATTATTTCCCGTGTATTGACCCATTTGGATGCTAGAACACCCCTCAGAACGAAGAGGGATGGTTTGGGGGGTTTTCGGGCTCAATTTGGTAAATTCCATTTTTGCTCGGCAAGGTCGCGAAAGAGTCTAATATCCGGTTGGGGTGGGTTAGGGGTGGGGTTAGGGGTTAGGGTTAGGGTTAATATCCGCTCGGGGTGAATCTTCGTTATTTCCCTTATATTGACCCATTTGCATGCTAGAACATCCCTGGGAGCGAAGAGGGTTCGTTTTGGGGGTTTTCAGGCTCAATATGGTAAATTCTTATTTTACTCAATTTTGGCCAATTCGGCCAAAAGCCTAATATCTGCTCGGGGTAGATCTTCTTTATTTCCCGTATATTGACCCATTTGGATGCTAGAACACCCTTCGGAGCGAAGAGGGATGGTTTGGGGGGTTTTATGGCTCATTTTGGTAAATTCCTATTTTGCTCGGCCAGGTCGCGAAAGAGTCTAATATCCGGTCGGGGTGGGTTAGGGGTGAGGTTAGGGGTGTGGTTTGGGGTTGGGGTTGGGGTTTGGGGTTGGGGTTTGGGTTAGGGTTATGGTTAGGGTAAGGGTTAGGGTTAGGGTTAGGGTTAATATCCGCTCGGGGTGGATCTTCGTTATTTCCCTTATATTGACCCATTTGCATGCTAGAACACCCCTGGGAGCGAAGAGGGTTCGTTTTGGGGGTTTTCGGGCTCAATATGGTAAATTCTTATTTTACTCAATTTTGGCCAATTCGGCCAAAAGCCTAATATCCGCTCGGGGTGGATCTTCTTTATTTCCCGTATATTCACCCATTTGGATGCTAGAACACCCTTCGGAACGAAAAGGGCTGGTTTGGGGGGTTTTTGGGCTCAATTTGGTAAATTCCTTTTTTGCTCAATTTCGGCCAATTCGGCCAGGTCGCTAAGAGCCTAATATCCGCTCTAGGAGGATCTTCATTATTTCCCGTGTATTGACCCATTTGGATGCTAGAACACCCCTCAGAACGAAGAGGGATGGTTTGGGGGGTTTTCGGGCTCAATTTGGTAAATTCCATTTTTGCTCGGCAAGGTCGCGAAAGAGTCTAATATCCGGTTGGGGTGGGTTAGGGGTGGGGTTAGGGGTTAGGGTTAGGGTTAATATCCGCTCGGGGTGAATCTTCGTTATTTCCCTTATATTGACCCATTTGCATGCTAGAACATCCCTGGGAGCGAAGAGGGTTCGTTTTGGGGGTTTTCGGGCTCAATATGGTAAATTCTTATTTTACTCAATTTTGGCCAATTCGGCCAAAAGCCTAATATCTGCTCGGGGTAGATCTTCTTTATTTCCCGTATATTGACCCATTTGGATGCTAGAACACCCTTCGGAGCGAAGAGGGATGGTTTGGGGGGTTTTATGGCTCATTTTGGTAAATTCCTATTTTGCTCGGCCAGGTCGCGAAAGAGTCTAATATCCGGTCGGGGTGGGTTAGGGGTGAGGTTAGGGGTGTGGTTTGGGGTTGGGGTTGGGGTTTGGGGTTGGGGTTGGGGTTAGGGTTATGGTTAGGGTAAGGGTTAGGGTTAGGGTTAGGGTTAATATCCGCTCGGGGTGGATCTTCGTTATTTCCCTTATATTGACCCATTTGCATGCTAGAACACCCCTGGGAGCGAAGAGGGTTCGTTTTGGGGGTTTTCGGGCTCAATATGGTAAATTCTTATTTTACTCAATTTTGGCCAATTCGGCCAAAAGCCTAATATCCGCTCGGGATGGATCTTCTTTATTTCCCCCGTATATTCACCCATTTGGATGCTAGAACACCCTTCGGAACGAAAAGGGCTGGTTTGGGGGGTTTTTGGGCTCAATTTGGTAAATTCCTTTTTTGCTCAATTTCGGCGAATTCGGCCAGGTCGCTAAGAGCCTAATATCCGCTTGGGGAGGATCTTCATTATTTCCCGTGTATTGACCCATTTGGATGCTAGAACACCCCTCAGAACGAAGAGGGATGGTTTGGGGGGTTTTCGGGCTCAATTTGGTAAATTCCATTTTTGCTCGGCAAGGTCGCGAAAGAGTCTAATATCCGGTTGGGGTGGGTTAGGGGTGGGGTTAGGGGTTAGGGTTAGGGTTAATATCCGCTCGGGGTGAATCTTCGTTATTTCCCTTATATTGACCCATTTGCATGCTAGAACATCCCTGGGGGCGAAGAGGGTTCGTTTTGGGGGTTTTCGGGCTCAATATGGTAAATTCTTATTTTACTCAATTTTTGCCAATTCGGCCAAAAGCCTAATATCCGCTCGGGGTAGATCTTCTTTATTTCCCGTATATTGACCCATTTGGATGCTAGAACACCCTTTGGAGCGAAGAGGGCAGGTTTGGGGGGTTTTATGGCTCATTTTGGTAAATTCCTATTTTGCTCGGCCAGGTCGCAAAAGAGTCTAATATCCGGTCGGGGTGGGTTAGGGGTGAGGTTAGGGGTGTGGTTTGGGGTTGGGGTTGGGGTTTGGGGTTGGGGTTGGGGTTAGGGTTATGGTTAGGGTAAGGGTTAGGGTTAGGGTTAGGGTTAATATCCGCTCGGGGTGGATCTTCGTTATTTCCCTTATATTGACCCATTTGCATGCTAGAACACCCCTGGGAGCGAAGAGGGTTCGTTTTGGGGGTTTTCGGGCTCAATATGGTAAATTCTTATTTTACTCAATTTTGGCCAATTCGGCCAAAAGCCTAATATCCGCTCGGGATGGATCTTCTTTATTTCCCCCGTATATTCACCCATTTGGATGCTAGAACACCCTTCGGAACGAAAAGGGCTGGTTTGGGGGGTTTTTGGGCTCAATTTGGTAAATTCCTTTTTTGCTCAATTTCGGCCAATTCGGCCAGGTCGCTAAGAGCCTAATATCCGCTTGGGGAGGATCTTCATTATTTCCCGTGTATTGACCCATTTGCATGCTAGAACACCCCTCGGAACGAAGAGGGATGGTTTGAGGGGTTTTCGGGCTCAATTTGGTAAATTCCATTTTTGCTCAATTTTGGCCAATCCGGCCAGGTCGCTAAGAGCCTAATATCCGCTCGGGGAGGATCTTCATTATTTCCCGTGTATTGACCCATTTGCATGCCAGAACACCCCT
Organism: Lytechinus pictus; assembly: GCF_037042905.1. Taxonomy (NCBI): domain Eukaryota; kingdom Metazoa; phylum Echinodermata; class Echinoidea; order Temnopleuroida; family Toxopneustidae; genus Lytechinus; species Lytechinus pictus. The sequence continues at coordinate 1,274,592 of NC_087254.1, read as the reverse complement.
CGGAACGAAGAGGGCTGGTTTGGGGGGTTTACGGGCTCAATTTGGTAAATTCCTTTTTTGCTCGGCCAGGTCGCGAAAGAGTCTAATATCCGGTCAGGGTGGGTTAGGGGTGGGGTTAGGGGTGGGGTTTGGGGTTGGGGTTGGGGTTTGGGGTTGGGGTTGGGGTTAGGGTTAGGGTAAGGGTAAGGGTTATGGTTAGGGTTAGGGTTAATATCCGCTCGGGGAGGATCTTCTTTATTTCCCTTATATTGACCCATTGGCATGCTAGAACACCCCTCGGAACGAAGAGGGATGGTTTGAGGGGTTTTCGGGCTCAATTTATTAAATTCCTATTTTGCTCAATTTTGGCCAATCCGGCCAGGTCGCTAAGAGCCTAATATCCGCTCGGGGAGGATCTTCATTATTTCCCGTGTATTGACCCATTTGCATGCCAGAACACCCCTCGGAACGAAGAGGGCTGGTTTGGGGGGTTTACGGGCTCAATTTGGTAAATTCCTTTTTTGCTCGGCCAGGTCGCGAAAGGGTCTAATATCCGGTTGGGGTGGGTTAGGGGTGGAGTTAGGGGTGGGTTGGGGTTAGGGTTAGGGTTAATATCCGCTCGGGGTGGATCTTCTTTATTTCCCGTATATTGACCCATTTGGATGCTAGAACACCCTTCGGAGCGAAGAGGGCTGGTTTGGGGGGTTTTATGGCTCATTTTGGTAAATTCCTTTTTTGCTCGGCCAGGTCGCGAAAGGGTCTAATATCCGGTTGGGGTGGGTTAGGGGTGGGGTTAGGGGTGGGTTGGGGTTAGGGTTAGGGTTATTATCCGCTCGGGGTGGATCTTCTTTATTTCCCGTATATTGACCCATTTGGATGCTAGAACACCCCTTGGAGCGAAGAGGGCTGGTTTTGGGGGTTTTTGGGCTCAATTTGGTAAATTCCTTTTTTGCTCAATTTCGGCCATTTCGGACAGGTCGCTAAGAGCCGAATATCCGCTCGGGGAGGATCTTCATTATTTCTCGTGTATTGAGCCATTTGCATAGTATAAGAGCCTAATATCCAGTCGGTGGGGGTTAAGGGTGGGGTTCGGGGTGGGGTTGGGGTTCGGGGTTGGGGTTTGGGGTTGGGGTTGGGGTTGGGGTAAGGTTAGGGTAAGGGTTAGGGTAAGGGTTAGGATTAATATCCGCTCGGGGAAGATCTTCTTTATTTCCCGTATATTGACCCATTTGGATGCTAGAACACCCCTTGGAGCGAAGAGGGCTGGTTTTGGGGGTTTTTGGGCTCAATTTGGTAAATTCCTTTTTTGCTCGGCCAGGTCGCGAAAGAGTCTAAATATCCGGTCGGGGTGGGTTAGGGGTGGGGTTGGGGTTAGGGTTAGGGTTAATATCCGCTCGGGGTGAATCTTCGTTATTTCCCTTATATTGACCCATTTGCATGCTAGAACACCAATGGGAGCGAAGAGGGTTCGTTTTGGGGGTTTTCGGGCTCAATATGGTAAATTGTTATTTTACTCAATTTTGGCCAATTCGGCCAAAAGCCTAATATCCGCTCGGGGTGGATCTTCTTTTTTTCCCGTATATTGACCCATTTGGATGCTAGAACACCCTTCGGAGCGAAGAGGGCTGGTTTGGGGGGTTTTATGGCTCATTTTGGTAAATTCCTATTTTGCTAAATTTTGGCCAATTCAGCCAGGTCGCTAAGACCCTAATATCCGATCGGGGAGGATCTTCATTATTTCCCGTGTATTGACCCATTTGCATGCCAGAACACCCCTCGGAATGAAGAGGGCTGGTTTGGGGGGTTTTCGGGCTCAATTTGGTAAATTCCATTTTTGCTCGGCCAGGTCGCGAAAGAGCCTAATATCCGGTCGGGGTGGTTAGGGGTAGGGTAGGGTTAGGGCTGGGGTTGGGGTTTGGGGTTTGGGTTAGGGTTAATATCCGCTCGGGGTGGATCTTCGTTATTTCCCGTATATTGACCCATTTGCATGCTAGAACACCCCTCGGAACGAAGAGGGATGGTTTGAGGGGTTTTCGGGCTCAATTTATTAAATTCCTATTTTGCTCAATTTTGGCCAATCAGGCCAAGTCGCTAAGAGCCTAATATCCGCTCTAGGAGGATCTTCATTATTTCCCGTGTATTGACCCATTTGGATGCTAGAACACCCCTCAGAACGAAGAGGGATGGTTTGGGGGGTTTTCGGGCTCAATTTGGTAAATTCCATTTTTGCTCGGCAAGGTCGCGAAAGAGTCTAATATCCGGTTGGGGTGGGTTAGGGGTGGGGTTAGGGGTTAGGGTTAGGGTTAATATCCGCTCGGGGTGAATCTTCGTTATTTCCCTTATATTGACCCATTTGCATGCTAGAACATCCCTGGGAGCGAAGAGGGTTCGTTTTGGGGGTTTTCGGGCTCAATATGGTAAATTCTTATTTTACTCAATTTTGGCCAATTCGGCCAAAAGCCTAATATCCGCTCGGGGTAGATCTTCTTTATTTCCCGTATATTGACCCATTTGGATGCTAGAACACCCTTCGGAGCGAAGAGGGCTGGTTTGGGGAGTTTTATGGCTCATTTTGGTAAATTCCTATTTTGCTCGGCCAGGTCGCGAAAGAGTCTAATATCCGGTCGGGGTGGGTTAGGGGTGAGGTTAGGGGTGTGGTTTGGGGTTGGGGTTGGGGTTTGGGGTTGGGGTTGGTGTTAGGGTTATGGTTAGGGTAAGGGTTAGGGTTAGGGTTAGGGTTAATATCCGCTCGGGGTGGATCTTCGTTATTTCCCTTATATTGACCCATTTGCATGCTAGAACATCCCTGGGAGCGAAGAGGGTTCGTTTTGGGGGTTTTCGGGCTCAATATGGTAAATTCTTATTTTACTCAATTTTGGCCAATTCGGCCAAAAGCCTAATATCCGCTCGGGGTAGATCTTCTTTATTTCCCGTATATTGACCCATTTGGATGCCAGAACACCCCTCGGAACGAAGAGGGCTGGTTTGGGGGGTTTACGGGCTCAATTTGGTAAATTCCTTTTTTCTCGGCCAGGTCGCGAAAGAGTCTAATATCCGGTCGGGGTGGGTTAGGGGTGGGGATTGGGGTTGGGGTTTGGGGTTGGGGTTGGGGTTAGGGTTAGGGTTAGGGTTAATATCCGCTCGGGTTGGATCTTCGTTATTTCCCTTATATTGACCCCTTTGCATGCTAGAACACCCCTGGGAGCGAAGAGGGTTCGTTTTGGGGGTTTTCGGGCTCAATATGGTATATTCTTATTTTACTCAATTTTGGCCAATTCGGCCAAAAACCTAATATCCGCTCGGGGTGGATCTTCTTTAATTCCCGTATATTGACCCATTTGGATGCTAGAACACCCTTCGGAGCGAAGAGGGCTGGTTTGGGGAGTTTTATGGCTCAATTTGGAAAATTCTTATTTTGCTAAATTTTGGCCAATTAGGCCAGGTCGCGAAGAGCCTAATATCCGCTCGGGGAGGATCTTCATTATTTCCCGTGTATTGACCCATTTGCATGCCAGAACACCCCTCGGAACGAAGAGGGATGGTTTGGGTGGTTTTCGGGCTCAATTTGGTAAATTCCTTTTTTGCTCGGCCAGGTCGCGAAAGAGCCTAATATCCAGTCGGTGGGGGTTAGGAGTAGGGTTAAGGGTGGGGTTCGGGGTGGGGTTGGGGTTCGGGGTTGGGGTTTGGGGTTGGGGTTGGGGTTCGGGTTGGGGTAAGGTTAGGGTAAGGGTTAGGGTAAGGGTTAGGATTAATATCCGCTCGGGGTGGATCTTCGTTATTTCCCGTATATTCACCCATTTGCATGCTAGAACACCCCTCGTAACGAAAAGGAATGGTTTGAGGGGTTTTCGGGCTCAATTTATTAAATTCCTATATTGCTCAATTTTGGCCAATACGGCCAGGTCGCGAAGAGCCTAATATCCGCTCGGGGAGGATCTTCTTTATTTCCCGTATATTGACCCATTTGGATGCTAGAACACCACTCGGAGCGAAGAGGGCTGGTTTTGGGGGTTTTTGGGCTCAATTTGGTAAGTTCCTTTTTTGCTCAATTTTGGGCAATTCGGCCAGGTCGCGAAGAGCCTAATATCTACTCGGGGTGGATCTTCTTTATTTCCCTTATATTGACCCATTTGGATGCTAGAACACCCCTTTGGAGCGAAGAGGGCTGGCTTGGGGGGTTTTATGGCTCAATTTGGTAAATTCCTTTTTTGCTCAATTTTGGCCAATTCGGACAGGTCGCTAAGAGCCTAATATCCGCTGGGGGAGGATCTTCTTTATTTCCCGTATATTGACCCATTTGGATGCTAAGAACACCACTCGGAGCGAAGAGGGCTGGTTTTGGGGGTTTTTGGGCTCAATTTGGTAAGTTCCTTTTTTGCTCAATTTTGGGCAATTCGGCCAGGTCGCGAAGAGCCTAATATCTACTCGGGGTGGATCTTCTTTATTTCCCTTATATTGACCCATTTGCATGCCAGAACACCCCTCGGAACGAAGAGGGCTGGTTTGGGGGGTTTACGGGCTCAATTTGGTAAATTCCTTTTTTGCTCGGCCAGGTCGCGAAAGAGTCTAATATCCGATCAGGGTGGGTTAGGGGTGGGGTTAGGGGTGGGGTTTGGGGTTGGGGTTGGGGTTTGGGGTTGGGGTTGGGGTTAGGGTTAGGGTAAGGGTAAGGGTTATGGTTAGGGTTAGGGTTAATATCCGCTCGGGGAGGATCTTCTTTATTTCCCTTATATTGACCCATTGGCATGCTAGAACACCCCTCGGAACGAAGAGGGATGGTTTGAGGGGTTTTCGGGCTCAATTTATTAAATTCCTATTTTGCTCAATTTTGGCCAATCCGGCCAGGTCGCTAAGAGCCTAATATCCGCTCGGGGAGGATCTTCATTATTTCCCGTGTATTGACCCATTTGCATGCCAGAACACCCCTCGGAACGAAGAGGGCTGGTTTGGGGGGTTTTTGGGCTCAATTTGGTAAGTTCCTTTTTTGCTCAATTTTGGGCAATTCGGCCAGGTCGCGAAGAGCCTAATATCTACTCGGGGTGGATCTTCTTTATTTCCCCTATATTGACCCATTTGGATGCTAGAACACCCCTTTGGAGCGAAGAGGGCTGGCTTGGGGGGTTTTATGGCTCAATTTGGTAAATTCCTTTTTTGCTCGGCCAGGTCGCGAAAGAGTCTAATATCCGATCAGGGTGGGTTAGGGGTGGGGTTAGGGGTGGGGTTTGGGGTTGGGGTTGGGGTTTGGGGTTGGGGTTGGGGTTAGGGTTAGGGTAAGGGTAAGGGTTATGGTTAGGGTTAGGGTTAATATCCGCTCGGGGAGGATCTTCATTATTTCCCGTGTATTGACCCATTTGCATGCCAGAACACCCCTCGGAATGAAGAGGGCTGGTTTGGGGGGTTTTCGGGCTCAATTTGGTAAATTCCATTTTTGCTCGGCCAGGTCGCGAAAGAGCCTAATATCCGGTCGGGGTGGTTAGGGTAGGGTAGGGTTAGGGCTGGTGTTGGGGTTTGGGGTTTGGGTTAGGGTTAATATCCGCTCGGGGTGGATCTTCGTTATTTCCCGTATATTGACCCATTTGGATGCTAGAACACCCCTCAGAACGAAGAGGGATGGTTTGGGGGTTTTCGGGCTCAATTTGGTAAATTCCATTTTTGCTCGGCAAGGTCGCGAAAGAGCCTAATATCCGGTCGGGGTGGTTAGGGGTAGGGTAGGGTTAGGGCTGGGGTTGGGGTTCGGGGTTGGGGTTGGGGTTAGGGTTAATATCCGCTCGGGGTGGATCTTCGTTATTTCCCGTATATTGACCCATTTGCATGCTAGAACACCCCTCGGAACGAAGAGGGATGGTTTAAGGGGTTTTCGGGCTCAATTTATTAAATTCCTATTTTGCTCAATTTTGGCCAATCCGGCCAGGTCGCTAAGAGCCTAATATCCGCTCGGGGAGGATCTTCATTATTTCCCGTGTATTGACCCATTTGCATGCCAGAACACCCCTCGGAACGAAGAGGGCTGGTTTGGGGGGTTTACGGGCTCAATTTGGTAAATTCCTTTTTTGCTCGGCCAGGTCGCGAAAGAGTCTAATATCCGGTCGGGGTGGGTTAGGGGTGGGGATTGGGGTTGGGGTTTGGGGTTGGGGTTGGGGTTAGGGTTAGGGTTAGGGTTAATATCCGCTCGGGTTGGATCTTCGTTATTTCCCTTATATTGACCCATTTGCATGCTAGAACACCCCTGGGAGCGAAGAGGGTTCGTTTTGGGGGTTTTCGGGCTCAATATGGTAAATTCTTATTTTACTCAATTTTGGCCAATTCGGCCAAAAACCTAATATCCGCTCGGGGTGGATCTTCTTTAATTCCCGTATATTGACCCATTTGGATGCTAGAACACCCTTCGGAGCGAAGAGGGCTGGTTTGGGGAGTTTTATGGCTCAATTTGGAAAATTCTTATTTTGCTAAATTTTGGCCAATTAGGCCAGGTCGCGAAGAGCCTAATATCCGCTCGGGGAGGATCTTCATTATTTCCCGTGTATTGACCCATTTGCATGCCAGAACACCCCTCGGAACGAAGAGGGATGGTTTGGGTGGTTTTCGGGCTCAATTTGGTAAATTCCTTTTTTGCTCGGCCAGGTCGCGAAAGAGCCTAATATCCAGTCGGTGGGGGTTAGGAGTAGGGTTAAGGGTGGGGTTCGGGGTGGGGTTGGGGTTCGGGGTTGGGGTTTGGGGTTGGGGTTGGGGTTCGGGTTGGGGTAAGGTTAGGGTAAGGGTTAGGGTAAGGGTTAGGATTAATATCCGCTCGGGGTGGATCTTCGTTATTTCCCGTATATTCACCCATTTGCATGCTAGAACACCCCTCGTAACGAAAAGGAATGGTTTGAGGGGTTTTCGGGCTCAATTTATTAAATTCCTATATTGCTCAATTTTGGCCAATACGGCCAGGTCGCGAAGAGCCTAATATCCGCTCGGGGAGGATCTTCTTTATTTCCCGTATATTGACCCATTTGGATGCTAGAACACCACTCGGAGCGAAGAGGGCTGGTTTTGGGGGTTTTTGGGCTCAATTTGGTAAGTTCCTTTTTTGCTCAATTTTGGGCAATTCGGCCAGGTCGCGAAGAGCCTAATATCTACTCGGGGTGGATCTTCTTTATTTCCCTTATATTGACCCATTTGGATGCTAGAACACCCCTTTGGAGCGAAGAGGGCTGGCTTGGGGGGTTTTATGGCTCAATTTGGTAAATTCCTTTTTTGCTCAATTTTGGCCAATTCGGACAGGTCGCTAAGAGCCTAATATCCGCTGGGGGAGGATCTTCTTTATTTCCCGTATATTGACCCATTTGGATGCTAAGAACACCACTCGGAGCGAAGAGGGCTGGTTTTGGGGGTTTTTGGGCTCAATTTGGTAAGTTCCTTTTTTGCTCAATTTTGGGCAATTCGGCCAGGTCGCGAAGAGCCTAATATCTACTCGGGGTGGATCTTCTTTATTTCCCTTATATTGACCCATTTGCATGCCAGAACACCCCTCGGAACGAAGAGGGCTGGTTTGGGGGGTTTACGGGCTCAATTTGGTAAATTCCTTTTTTGCTCGGCCAGGTCGCGAAAGAGTCTAATATCCGATCAGGGTGGGTTAGGGGTGGGGTTAGGGGTGGGGTTTGGGGTTGGGGTTGGGGTTTGGGGTTGGGGTTGGGGTTAGGGTTAGGGTAAGGGTAAGGGTTATGGTTAGGGTTAGGGTTAATATCCGCTCGGGGAGGATCTTCATTATTTCCCGTGTATTGACCCATTTGCATGCCAGAACACCCCTCGGAATGAAGAGGGCTGGTTTGGGGGGTTTTCGGGCTCAATTTGGTAAATTCCATTTTTGCTCGGCCAGGTCGCGAAAGAGCCTAATATCCGGTCGGGGTGGTTAGGGGTAGGGTAGGGTTAGGGCTGGGGTTGGGGTTTGGGGTTTGGGTTAGGGTTAATATCTACTCGGGGTGGATCTTCGTTATTTCCCGTATATTGACCCATTTGCATGCTAGAACACCCCTCGGAACGAAGAGGGATGGTTTGAGGGGTTTTCGGGCTCAATTTATTAAATTCCTATTTTGCTCAATTTTGGCCAATCCGGCCAGGTCGCTAAGAGCCTAATATCCGCTCTAGGAGGATCTTCATTATTTCCCGTGTATTGACCCATTTGCATGCCAGAACACCCCTCGGAACGAAGAGGGCTGGTTTGGGGGGTTTACGGGCTCAATTTGGTAAATTCCTTTTTTGCTCGGCCAGGTCGCGAAAGAGTCTAATATCCGGTTGGGGTGGGTTAGGGGTGGGGTTAGGGGTTAGGGTTAGGGTTAATATCCGCTCGGGGTGAATCTTCGTTATTTCCCTTATATTGACCCATTTGCATGCTAGAACATCCCTGGGAGCGAAGAGGGTTCGTTTTGGGGGTTTTCGGGCTCAATATGGTAAATTCTTATTTTACTCAATTTTGGCCAATTCGGCCAAAAGCCTAATATCCGCTCGGGGTAGATCTTCTTTATTTCCCGTATATTGACCCATTTGGATGCTAGAACACCCTTCGGAGCGAAGAGGGCTGGTTTGGGGAGTTTTATGGCTCATTTTGGTAAATTCCTATTTTGCTCGGCCAGGTCGCGAAAGAGTCTAATATCCGGTCGGGGTGGGTTAGGGGTGAGGTTAGGGGTGTGGTTTGGGGTTGGGGTTGGGGTTTGGGGTTGGGGTTGGGGTTATGGTTAGGGTAAGGGTTAGGGTTAGGGTTAGGGTTAATATCCGCTCGGGGTGGATCTTCGTTATTTCCCTTATATTGACCCATTTGCATGCTAGAACACCCCTGGGAGCGAAGAGGGTTCGTTTTGGGGGTTTTCGGGCTCAATATGGTAAATTCTTATTTTACTCAATTTTGGCCAATTCGGCCAAAAGCCTAATATCCGCTCGGGGTGGATCTTCTTTATTTCCCGTATATTCACCCATTTGGATGCTAGAACACCCTTCGGAACGAAAAGGGCTGGTTTGGGGGGTTTTTGGGCTCAATTTGGTAAATTCCTTTTTTGCTCAATTTCGGCCAATTCGGCCAGGTCGCTAAGAGCCTAATATCCGCTTGGGGAGGATCTTCATTATTTCCCGTGTATTGACCCATTTGGATGCTAGAACACCCCCCAGAACGAAGAGGGATGGTTTGGGGGGTTTTCGGGCTCAATTTGGTAAATTCCATTTTTGCTCGGCAAGGTCGCGAAAGAGCCTAATATCCGGTCGGGGTGGTTAGGGGTAGGGTAGGGTTAGGGCTGGGGTTGGGGTTTGGGGTTGGGGTTGGGGTTAGGGTTAATATCCGCTCGGGGTGGATCTTCGTTATTTCCCGTATATTCACCCATTTGCATGCTAGAACACCCCTCGGAACGAAAAGGAATGGTTTGAGGGGTTTTCGGGCTCAATTTATTAAATTCCTATATTGCTCAATTTTGGCCAATACGGCCAGGTCGCGAAGAGCCTAATATCTACTCGGGGTGGATCTTCTTTATTTCCCTTATATTGACCCATTTGGATGCTAGAACACCCCTTTGGAGCGAAGAGGGCTGGCTTGGGGGGTTTTTGGGCTCAATTTGGTAAATTCCTTTTTTGCTCAATTTCGGCCAATTCGGCCAGGTCGCTAAGAGCCTAATATCCGCTCTAGGAGGATCTTCATTATTTCCCGTGTATTGACCCATTTGGATGCTAGAACACCCCTCAGAACGAAGAGGGATGGTTTGGGGGGTTTTCGGGCTCAATTTGGTAAATTCCATTTTTGCTCGGCAAGGTCGCGAAAGAGTCTAATATCCGGTTGGGGTGGGTTAGGGGTGGGGTTAGGGGTTAGGGTTAGGGTTAATATCCGCTCGGGGTGAATCTTCGTTATTTCCCTTATATTGACCCATTTGCATGCTAGAACATCCCTGGGAGCGAAGAGGGTTCCGTTTTGGGGGTTTTCGGGCTCAATATGGTAAATTCTTATTTTACTCAATTTTGGCCAATTCGGCCAAAAGCCTAATATCCGCTCGGGGTAGATCTTCTTTATTTCCCGTATATTGACCCATTTGGATGCTAGAACACCCTTCGGAACGAAGAGGGCTGGTTTGGGGGGTTTTATGGCTCATTTTGGTAAATTCCTATTTTGCTCGGCCAGGTCGCGAAAGAGTCTAATATCCGGTCGGGGTGGGTTAGGGGTGAGGTTAGGGGTGTGGTTTGGGGTTGGGGTTGGGGTTTGGGGTTGGGGTTGGGGTTAGGGTTATGGTTAGGGTAAGGGTTAGGGTTAGGGTTAGGGTTAATATCCGCTCGGGGTGGATCTTCGTTATTTCCCTTATATTGACCCATTTGCATGCTAGAACACCCTGGGAGCGAAGAGGGTTCGTTTTGGGGGATTTCGGGCTCAATATGGTAAATTCTTATTTTACTCAATTTTGGCCAATTCGGCCAAAAGCCTAATATCCGCTCGGGGTGGATCTTCTTTATTTCCCGTATATTCACCCATTTGGATGCTAGAACACCCTTCGGAACGAAAAGGGCTGGTTTGGGGGGTTTTGGGGCTCAATTTGGTAAATTCCTTTTTTGCTCAATTTCGGCCAATTCGGCCAGGTCGCTAAGAGCCTAATATCCGCTTGGGGAGGATCTTTATTATTTTCCGTGTATTGACCCATTTGGATGCTAGAACACCCCCCAGAACGAAGAGGGATGGTTTGGGGGGTTTTCGGGCTCAATTTGGTAAATTCCATTTTTGCTCGGCAAGGTCGCGAAAGAGCCTAATATCCGGTCGGGGTGGTTAAGGGTAGGGTAGGGTTAGGGCTGGGGTTGGGGTTTGGGGTTGGGGTTGGGGTTAGGGTTAATATCCGCTCGGGGTGGATCTTCGTTATTTCCCGTATATTGACCCATTTGCATGCTAGAACACCCCTCGGAACGAAGAGGGATGGTTTGAGGGGTTTTCGGGCTCAATTTATTAAATTCCTATTTTGCTCAATTTTGGCCAATCCGGCCAGGTCGCTAAGAGCCTAATATCCGCTCGGGGAGGATCTTCATTATTTCCCGTGTATTGACCCATTTGCATGCCAGAACACCCCTCGGAACGAAGAGGGCTGGTTTGGGGGGTTTACGGGCTCAATTTGGTAAATTCCTTTTTTGCTCGGCCAGGTCGCGAAAGAGTCTAATATCCGGTCGGTGTGGGTTAGGGGTGGGGATTGGGGTTGGGGTTTGGGGTTGGGGTTGGGGTTAGGGTTAGGGTTAGGGTTAATATCCGCTCGGGTTGGATCTTCGTTATTTCCCTTATATTGACCCATTTGCATGCTAGAACAACCCTGGGAGCGAAGAGGGTTCGTTTTGGGGGTTTTCGGGCTCAATATGGTAAATTGTTATTTTACTCAATTTTGGCCAATTCGGCCAAAAACCTAATATCCGCTCGGGATGGATCTTCTTTAATTCCCGTATATTGACCCATTTGGATGCTAGAACACCCTTCGGAGCGAAGAGGGCTGGTTTGGGGAGTTTTATGGCTCAATTTGGTAAATTCCTATTTTGCTAAATTTTGGCCAATTAGGCCAGGTCGCGAAGAGCCTAATATCCGCTCGGGGAGGATCTTCATTATTTCCCGTGTATTGACCCATTTGCATGCCAGAACACCCCTCGGAACGAAGAGGGATGGTTTGGGTGGTTTTCGGGCTCAATTTGGTAAATTCCTTTTTTGCTCGGCCAGGTCGCGAAAGAGCCTAATATCCAGTCGGTGGGGGTTAGGAGTAGGGTTAAGGGTGGGGTTCGGGGTGGGGTTGGGGTTCGGGGTTGGGGTTTGGGGTTGGGGTTGGGGTTGGGGTAAGGTTAGGGTAAGGGTTAGGGTAAGGGTTAGGGTAAGGGTTAGGATTAATATCCGCTCGGGACGGATCTTCGTTATTTCCCGTATATTCACCCATTTGCATGCTAGAACACCCCTCGGAACGAAAAGGAATGGTTTGAGGGGTTTTCGGGCTCAATTTATTAAATTCCTATATTGCTCAATTTTGGCCAATACGGCCAGGTCGCGAAGAGCCTAATATCCGCTCGGGGAGGATCTTCTTTATTTCCCGTATATTGACCCATTTGGATGCTAGAACACCACTCGGAGCGAAGAGGGCTGGTTTTGGGGGTTTTTGGGCTCAATTTGGTAAGTTCCTTTTTTGCTCAATTTTGGGCAATTCGGCCAGGTCGCGAAGAGCCTAATATCTACTCGGGGTGGATCTTCTTTATTTCCCTTATATTGACCCATTTGGATGCTAGAAGAGGGCGAAGAGGGCTGGCTTGGGGGGTTTTTGGGCTCAATTCGGTAAATTCCTTTTTTGCTCAATTTCGGCCAATTCGGCCAGGTCGCTAAGAGCCTAATATCCGCTCTAGGAGGATTTTCATTATTTCCCGTGTATTGACCCATTTGGATGCTAGAACACCCCTCAGAACGAAGAGGGATGGTTTGGGGGGTTTTCGGGCTCAATTTGGTAAATTCCATTTTTGCTCGGCAAGGTCGCGAAAGAGTCTAATATCCGGTTGGGGTGGGTTAGGGGTGGGGTTAGGGGTTAGAGTTAGGGTTAATATCCGCTCGGGGTAGATCTTCTTTATTTCCCGTATATTGACCCATTTGGATGCTAGAACACCACTCGGAGCGAAGAGGGCTGGTTTTGGGGGTTTTTGGGCTCAATTTGGTAAGTTCCTTTTTTGCTCAATTTTGGGCAATTCGGCCAGGTCGCGAAGAGCCTAATATCTACTCGGGGTGGATCTTCTTTATTTCCCTTATATTGACCCATTTGGATGCTAGAAGAGGGCGAAGAGGGCTGGCTTGGGGGGTTTTTGGGCTCAATTCGGTAAATTCCTTTTTTGCTCAATTTCGGCCAATTCGGCCAGGTCGCTAAGAGCCTAATATCCGCTCTAGGAGGATTTTCATTATTTCCCGTGTATTGACCCATTTGGATGCTAGAACACCCCTCAGAACGAAGAGGGATGGTTTGGGGGGTTTTCGGGCTCAATTTGGTAAATTCCATTTTTGCTTGGCAAGGTCGCGAAAGAGTCTAATATCCGGTTGGGGTGGGTTAGGGGTGGGGTTAGGGGTTAGAGTTAGGGTTAATATCCGCTCGGGGTAGATCTTCTTTATTTCCCGTATATTGACCCATTTGGATGCTAGAACACCCTTCGGAGCGAAGAGGGCTGGTTTGGGGGGTTTTATGGCTCATTTTGGTAAATTCCTATTTTGCTCGGCCAGGTCGCGAAACAGTCTAATATCCGGTCGGGGTGGGTTAGGGTTGAGGTTAGGGGTGTGGTTTGGGGTTGGGGTTGGGGTTTGGGGTTGGGGTTGGGGTTAGGGTTATGGTTAGGGTAAGGGTTAGGGTTAGGGTTAGGGTTAATATCCGCTTCGTTATTTCCCTTATATTGACCCATTTGCATGCTAGAACATCCCTGGGAGCGAAGAGGGTTCGTTTTGGGGGTTTTCGGGCTCAATATGGTAAATTCTTATTTTACTCAATTTTGGCCAATTCGGCCAAAAGCCTAATATCCGCTCGGGGTAGATCTTCTTTATTTCCCGTATATTGACCCATTTGGATGCTAGAACACCCTTCGGAACGAAGAGGGCTGGTTTGGGGGGTTTTATGGCTCATTTTGGTAAATTCCTATTTTGCTCGGCCAGGTCGCGAAAGAGTCTAATATCCGGTCGGGGTGGGTTAGGGGTGAGGTTAGGGGTGTGGTTTGGGGTTGGGGTTGGGGTTTGGGGTTGGGGTTGGGGTTAGGGTTATGGTTAGGGTAAGGGTTAGGGTTAGGGTTAGGGTTAATATCCGCTCGGGGTGGATCTTCGTTATTTCCCTTATATTGACCCATTTGCATGCTAGAACACCCTGGGAGCGAAGAGGGTTCGTTTTGGGGGATTTCGGGCTCAATATGGTAAATTCTTATTTTACTCAATTTTGGCCAATTCGGCCAAAAGCCTAATATCCGCTCGGGGTGGATCTTCTTTATTTCCCGTATATTCACCCATTTGGATGCTAGAACACCCTTCGGAACGAAAAGGGCTGGTTTGGGGGGTTTTGGGGCTCAATTTGGTAAATTCCTTTTTTGCTCAATTTCGGCCAATTCGGCCAGGTCGCTAAGAGCCTAATATCCGCTTGGGGAGGATCTTTATTATTTTCCGTGTATTGACCCATTTGGATGCTAGAACACCCCCCAGAACGAAGAGGGATGGTTTGGGGGGTTTTCGGGCTCAATTTGGTAAATTCCATTTTTGCTCGGCAAGGTCGCGAAAGAGCCTAATATCCGGTCGGGGTGGTTAAGGGTAGGGTAGGGTTAGGGCTGGGGTTGGGGTTTGGGGTTGGGGTTGGGGTTAGGGTTAATATCCGCTCGGGGTGGATCTTCGTTATTTCCCGTATATTGACCCATTTGCATGCTAGAACACCCCTCGGAACGAAGAGGGATGGTTTGAGGGGTTTTCGGGCTCAATTTATTAAATTCCTATTTTGCTCAATTTTGGCCAATCCGGCCAGGTCGCTAAGAGCCTAATATCCGCTCGGGGAGGATCTTCATTATTTCCCGTGTATTGACCCATTTGCATGCCAGAACACCCCTCGGAACGAAGAGGGCTGGTTTGGGGGGTTTACGGGCTCAATTTGGTAAATTCCTTTTTTGCTCGGCCAGGTCGCGAAAGAGTCTAATATCCGGTCGGTGTGGGTTAGGGGTGGGGATTGGGGTTGGGGTTTGGGGTTGGGGTTGGGGTTAGGGTTAGGGTTAGGGTTAATATCCGCTCGGGTTGGATCTTCGTTATTTCCCTTATATTGACCCATTTGCATGCTAGAACAACCCTGGGAGCGAAGAGGGTTCGTTTTGGGGGTTTTCGGGCTCAATATGGTAAATTGTTATTTTACTCAATTTTGGCCAATTCGGCCAAAAACCTAATATCCGCTCGGGATGGATCTTCTTTAATTCCCGTATATTGACCCATTTGGATGCTAGAACACCCTTCGGAGCGAAGAGGGCTGGTTTGGGGAGTTTTATGGCTCAATTTGGTAAATTCCTATTTTGCTAAATTTTGGCCAATTAGGCCAGGTCGCGAAGAGCCTAATATCCGCTCGGGGAGGATCTTCATTATTTCCCGTGTATTGACCCATTTGCATGCCAGAACACCCCTCGGAACGAAGAGGGATGGTTTGGGTGGTTTTCGGGCTCAATTTGGTAAATTCCTTTTTTGCTCGGCCAGGTCGCGAAAGAGCCTAATATCCAGTCGGTGGGGGTTAGGAGTAGGGTTAAGGGTGGGGTTCGGGGTGGGGTTGGGGTTCGGGGTTGGGGTTTGGGGTTGGGGTTGGGGTTGGGGTAAGGTTAGGGTAAGGGTTAGGGTAAGGGTTAGGGTAAGGGTTAGGATTAATATCCGCTCGGGACGGATCTTCGTTATTTCCCGTATATTCACCCATTTGCATGCTAGAACACCCCTCGGAACGAAAAGGAATGGTTTGAGGGGTTTTCGGGCTCAATTTATTAAATTCCTATATTGCTCAATTTTGGCCAATACGGCCAGGTCGCGAAGAGCCTAATATCCGCTCGGGGAGGATCTTCTTTATTTCCCGTATATTGACCCATTTGGATGCTAGAACACCACTCGGAGCGAAGAGGGCTGGTTTTGGGGGTTTTTGGGCTCAATTTGGTAAGTTCCTTTTTTGCTCAATTTTGGGCAATTCGGCCAGGTCGCGAAGAGCCTAATATCTACTCGGGGTGGATCTTCTTTATTTCCCTTATATTGACCCATTTGGATGCTAGAAGAGGGCGAAGAGGGCTGGCTTGGGGGGTTTTTGGGCTCAATTTGGTAAATTCCTTTTTTGCTCAATTTCGGCCAATTCGGCCAGGTCGCTAAGAGCCTAATATCCGCTCTAGGAGGATTTTCATTATTTCCCGTGTATTGACCCATTTGGATGCTAGAACACCCCTCAGAACGAAGAGGGATGGTTTGGGGGGTTTTCGGGCTCAATTTGGTAAATTCCATTTTTGCTCGGCAAGGTCGCGAAAGAGTCTAATATCCGGTTGGGGTGGGTTAGGGGTGGGGTTAGGGGTTAGAGTTAGGGTTAATATCCGCTCGGGGTAGATCTTCTTTATTTCCCGTATATTGACCCATTTGGATGCTAGAACACCCTTCGGAGCGAAGAGGGCTGGTTTGGGGGGTTTTATGGCTCATTTTGGTAAATTCCTATTTTGCTCGGCCAGGTCGCGAAACAGTCTAATATCCGGTCGGGGTGGGTTAGGGTTGAGGTTAGGGGTGTGGTTTGGGGTTGGGGTTGGGGTTTGGGGTTGGGGTTGGGGTTAGGGTTATGGTTAGGGTAAGGGTTAGGGTTAGGGTTAGGGTTAATATCCGCTTCGTTATTTCCCTTATATTGACCCATTTGCATGCTAGAACATCCCTGGGAGCGAAGAGGGTTCGTTTTGGGGGTTTTCGGGCTCAATATGGTAAATTCTTATTTTACTCAATTTTGGCCAATTCGGCCAAAAGCCTAATATCCGCTCGGGGTAGATCTTCTTTATTTCCCGTATATTGACCCATTTGGATGCTAGAACACCCTTCGGAACGAAGAGGGCTGGTTTGGGGGGTTTTATGGCTCATTTTGGTAAATTCCTATTTTGCTCGGCCAGGTCGCGAAAGAGTCTAATATCCGGTCGGGGTGGGTTAGGGGTGAGGTTAGGGGTGTGGTTTGGGGTTGGGGTTGGGGTTTGGGGTTGGGGTTGGGGTTAGGGTTATGGTTAGGGTAAGGGTTAGGGTTAGGGTTAGGGTTAATATCCGCTCGGGGTGGATCTTCGTTATTTCCCTTATATTGACCCATTTGCATGCTAGAACACCCTGGGAGCGAAGAGGGTTCGTTTTGGGGGATTTCGGGCTCAATATGGTAAATTCTTATTTTACTCAATTTTGGCCAATTCGGCCAAAAGCCTAATATCCGCTCGGGGTGGATCTTCTTTATTTCCCGTATATTCACCCATTTGGATGCTAGAACACCCTTCGGAACGAAAAGGGCTGGTTTGGGGGGTTTTGGGGCTCAATTTGGTAAATTCCTTTTTTGCTCAATTTCGGCCAATTCGGCCAGGTCGCTAAGAGCCTAATATCCGCTTGGGGAGGATCTTTATTATTTTCCGTGTATTGACCCATTTGGATGCTAGAACACCCCCCAGAACGAAGAGGGATGGTTTGGGGGGTTTTCGGGCTCAATTTGGTAAATTCCATTTTTGCTCGGCAAGGTCGCGAAAGAGCCTAATATCCGGTCGGGGTGGTTAAGGGTAGGGTAGGGTTAGGGCTGGGGTTGGGGTTTGGGGTTGGGGTTGGGGTTAGGGTTAATATCCGCTCGGGGTGGATCTTCGTTATTTCCCGTATATTGACCCATTTGCATGCTAGAACACCCCTCGGAACGAAGAGGGATGGTTTGAGGGGTTTTCGGGCTCAATTTATTAAATTCCTATTTTGCTCAATTTTGGCCAATCCGGCCAGGTCGCTAAGAGCCTAATATCCGCTCGGGGAGGATCTTCATTATTTCCCGTGTATTGACCCATTTGCATGCCAGAACACCCCTCGGAACGAAGAGGGCTGGTTTGGGGGGTTTACGGGCTCAATTTGGTAAATTCCTTTTTTGCTCGGCCAGGTCGCGAAAGAGTCTAATATCCGGTCGGTGTGGGTTAGGGGTGGGGATTGGGGTTGGGGTTTGGGGTTGGGGTTGGGGTTAGGGTTAGGGTTAGGGTTAATATCCGCTCGGGTTGGATCTTCGTTATTTCCCTTATATTGACCCATTTGCATGCTAGAACAACCCTGGGAGCGAAGAGGGTTCGTTTTGGGGGTTTTCGGGCTCAATATGGTAAATTGTTATTTTACTCAATTTTGGCCAATTCGGCCAAAAACCTAATATCCGCTCGGGATGGATCTTCTTTAATTCCCGTATATTGACCCATTTGGATGCTAGAACACCCTTCGGAGCGAAGAGGGCTGGTTTGGGGAGTTTTATGGCTCAATTTGGTAAATTCCTATTTTGCTAAATTTTGGCCAATTAGGCCAGGTCGCGAAGAGCCTAATATCCGCTCGGGGAGGATCTTCATTATTTCCCGTGTATTGACCCATTTGCATGCCAGAACACCCCTCGGAACGAAGAGGGATGGTTTGGGTGGTTTTCGGGCTCAATTTGGTAAATTCCTTTTTTGCTCGGCCAGGTCGCGAAAGAGCCTAATATCCAGTCGGTGGGGGTTAGGAGTAGGGTTAAGGGTGGGGTTCGGGGTGGGGTTGGGGTTCGGGGTTGGGGTTTGGGGTTGGGGTTGGGGTTGGGGTAAGGTTAGGGTAAGGGTTAGGGTAAGGGTTAGGGTAAGGGTTAGGATTAATATCCGCTCGGGACGGATCTTCGTTATTTCCCGTATATTCACCCATTTGCATGCTAGAACACCCCTCGGAACGAAAAGGAATGGTTTGAGGGGTTTTCGGGCTCAATTTATTAAATTCCTATATTGCTCAATTTTGGCCAATACGGCCAGGTCGCGAAGAGCCTAATATCCGCTCGGGGAGGATCTTCTTTATTTCCCGTATATTGACCCATTTGGATGCTAGAACACCACTCGGAGCGAAGAGGGCTGGTTTTGGGGGTTTTTGGGCTCAATTTGGTAAGTTCCTTTTTTGCTCAATTTTGGGCAATTCGGCCAGGTCGCGAAGAGCCTAATATCTACTCGGGGTGGATCTTCTTTATTTCCCTTATATTGACCCATTTGGATGCTAGAAGAGGGCGAAGAGGGCTGGCTTGGGGGGTTTTTGGGCTCAATTTGGTAAATTCCTTTTTTGCTCAATTTCGGCCAATTCGGCCAGGTCGCTAAGAGCCTAATATCCGCTCTAGGAGGATTTTCATTATTTCCCGTGTATTGACCCATTTGGATGCTAGAACACCCCTCAGAACGAAGAGGGATGGTTTGGGGGGTTTTCGGGCTCAATTTGGTAAATTCCATTTTTGCTCGGCAAGGTCGCGAAAGAGTCTAATATCCGGTTGGGGTGGGTTAGGGGTGGGGTTAGGGGTTAGAGTTAGGGTTAATATCCGCTCGGGGTAGATCTTCTTTATTTCCCGTATATTGACCCATTTGGATGCTAGAACACCCTTCGGAGCGAAGAGGGCTGGTTTGGGGGGTTTTATGGCTCATTTTGGTAAATTCCTATTTTGCTCGGCCAGGTCGCGAAAGAGTCTAATATCCGGTCGGGGTGGGTTAGGGTTGAGGTTAGGGGTGTGGTTTGGGGTTGGGGTTGGGGTTTGGGGTTGGGGTTGGGGTTAGGGTTATGGTTAGGGTAAGGGTTAGGGTTAGGGTTAGGGTTAATATCCGCTCGGGGTGGATCTTCGTTATTTCCCTTATATTGACCCATTTGCATGCTAGAACACCCTGGGAGCAAAGAGGGTTCGTTAAGGGGGTTTTCGGGCTCAATATGGTAAATTCTTATTTTGCTCAATTTTGGCCAATTCGGCCAAAAGCCTAATATCCGCTCGGGGTGGATCTTCTTTATTTCCCGTATATTCACCCATTTGGATGCTAGAACACCCTTCGGAACGAAAAGGGCTGGTTTGGGGGGTTTTTGGGCTCAATTTGGTAAATTCCTTTTTTGCTCAATTTCGGCCAATTCGGCCAGGTCGCTAAGAGCCTAATATCCGCTTGGGGAGGATCTTCATTATTTCCCGTGTATTGACCCATTTGGATGCTAGAACACCCCCCAGAACGAAGAGGGATGGTTTGGGTGGTTTTCGGGCTCAATTTGGTAAATTCCATTTTTGCTCGGCCAGGTCGCGAAAGAGCCTAATATCCGGTCGGGGTGGTTAGGGTAGGGTAGGGTTAGGGCTGGTGTTGGGGTTTGGGGTTTGGGTTAGGGTTAATATCCGCTCGGGGTGGATCTTCGTTATTTCCCGTATATTGACCCATTTGGATGCTAGAACACCCCTCAGAACGAAGAGGGATGGTTTGGGGGGTTTTCGGGCTCAATTTGGTAAATTCCATTTTTGCTCGGCCAGGTCGCGAAAGAGCCTAATATCCGGTCGGGGTGGTTAGGGTAGGGTAGGGTTAGGGCTGGTGTTGGGGTTTGGGGTTTGGGTTAGGGTTAATATCCGCTCGGGGTGGATCTTCGTTATTTCCCGTATATTGACCCATTTGGATGCTAGAACACCCCTCAGAACGAAGAGGGATGGTTTGGGGGTTTTCGGGCTCAATTTGGTAAATTCCATTTTTGCTCGGCAAGGTCGCGAAAGAGCCTAATATCCGGTCGGGGTGGTTAGGGGTAGGGTAGGGTTAGGGCTGGGGTTGGGGTTCGGGGTTGGGGTTGGGGTTAGGGTTAATATCCGCTCGGGGTGGATCTTCGTTATTTCCCGTATATTGACCCATTTGCATGCTAGAACACCCCTCGGAACGAAGAGGGATGGTTTAAGGGGTTTTCGGGCTCAATTTATTAAATTCCTATTTTGCTCAATTTTGGCCAATCCGGCCAGGTCGCTAAGAGCCTAATATCCGCTCGGGGAGGATCTTCATTATTTCCCGTGTATTGACCCATTTGCATGCCAGAACACCCCTCGGAACGAAGAGGGCTGGTTTGGGGGGTTTACGGGCTCAATTTGGTAAATTCCTTTTTTGCTCGGCCAGGTCGCGAAAGAGTCTAATATCCGGTCGGGGTGGGTTAGGGGTGGGGATTGGGGTTGGGGTTTGGGGTTGGGGTTGGGGTTAGGGTTAGGGTTAGGGTTAATATCCGCTCGGGTTGGATCTTCGTTATTTCCCTTATATTGACCCATTTGCATGCTAGAACACCCCTGGGAGCGAAGAGGGTTCGTTTTGGGGGTTTTCGGGCTCAATATGGTAAATTCTTATTTTACTCAATTTTGGCCAATTCGGCCAAAAACCTAATATCCGCTCGGGGTGGATCTTCTTTAATTCCCGTATATTGACCCATTTGGATGCTAGAACACCCTTCGGAGCGAAGAGGGCTGGTTTGGGGAGTTTTATGGCTCAATTTGGAAAATTCTTATTTTGCTAAATTTTGGCCAATTAGGCCAGGTCGCGAAGAGCCTAATATCCGCTCGGGGAGGATCTTCATTATTTCCCGTGTATTGACCCATTTGCATGCCAGAACACCCCTCGGAACGAAGAGGGATGGTTTGGGTGGTTTTCGGGCTCAATTTGGTAAATTCCTTTTTTGCTCGGCCAGGTCGCGAAAGAGCCTAATATCCAGTCGGTGGGGGTTAGGAGTAGGGTTAAGGGTGGGGTTCGGGGTGGGGTTGGGGTTCGGGGTTGGGGTTTGGGGTTGGGGTTGGGGTTCGGGTTGGGGTAAGGTTAGGGTAAGGGTTAGGGTAAGGGTTAGGATTAATATCCGCTCGGGGTGGATCTTCGTTATTTCCCGTATATTCACCCATTTGCATGCTAGAACACCCCTCGTAACGAAAAGGAATGGTTTGAGGGGTTTTCGGGCTCAATTTATTAAATTCCTATATTGCTCAATTTTGGCCAATACGGCCAGGTCGCGAAGAGCCTAATATCCGCTCGGGGAGGATCTTCTTTATTTCCCGTATATTGACCCATTTGGATGCTAGAACACCACTCGGAGCGAAGAGGGCTGGTTTTGGGGGTTTTTGGGCTCAATTTGGTAAGTTCCTTTTTTGCTCAATTTTGGGCAATTCGGCCAGGTCGCGAAGAGCCTAATATCTACTCGGGGTGGATCTTCTTTATTTCCCTTATATTGACCCATTTGGATGCTAGAACACCCCTTTGGAGCGAAGAGGGCTGGCTTGGGGGGTTTTATGGCTCAATTTGGTAAATTCCTTTTTTGCTCAATTTTGGCCAATTCGGACAGGTCGCTAAGAGCCTAATATCCGCTGGGGGAGGATCTTCTTTATTTCCCGTATATTGACCCATTTGGATGCTAAGAACACCACTCGGAGCGAAGAGGGCTGGTTTTGGGGGTTTTTGGGCTCAATTTGGTAAGTTCCTTTTTTGCTCAATTTTGGGCAATTCGGCCAGGTCGCGAAGAGCCTAATATCTACTCGGGGTGGATCTTCTTTATTTCCCTTATATTGACCCATTTGCATGCCAGAACACCCCTCGGAACGAAGAGGGCTGGTTTGGGGGGTTTACGGGCTCAATTTGGTAAATTCCTTTTTTGCTCGGCCAGGTCGCGAAAGAGTCTAATATCCGATCAGGGTGGGTTAGGGGTGGGGTTAGGGGTGGGGTTTGGGGTTGGGGTTGGGGTTTGGGGTTGGGGTTGGGGTTAGGGTTAGGGTAAGGGTAAGGGTTATGGTTAGGGTTAGGGTTAATATCCGCTCGGGGAGGATCTTCATTATTTCCCGTGTATTGACCCATTTGCATGCCAGAACACCCCTCGGAATGAAGAGGGCTGGTTTGGGGGGTTTTCGGGCTCAATTTGGTAAATTCCATTTTTGCTCGGCCAGGTCGCGAAAGAGCCTAATATCCGGTCGGGGTGGTTAGGGGTAGGGTAGGGTTAGGGCTGGGGTTGGGGTTTGGGGTTTGGGTTAGGGTTAATATCCGCTCGGGGTGGATCTTCGTTATTTCCCGTATATTGACCCATTTGCATGCTAGAACACCCCTCGGAACGAAGAGGGATGGTTTGAGGGGTTTTCGGGCTCAATTTATTAAATTCCTATTTTGCTCAATTTTGGCCAATCCGGCCAGGTCGCTAAGAGCCTAATATCCGCTCTAGGAGGATCTTCATTATTTCCCGTGTATTGACCCATTTGCATGCCAGAACACCCCTCGGAACGAAGAGGGCTGGTTTGGGGGGTTTACGGGCTCAATTTGGTAAATTCCTTTTTTGCTCGGCCAGGTCGCGAAAGAGTCTAATATCCGGTTGGGGTGGGTTAGGGGTGGGGTTAGGGGTTAGGGTTAGGGTTAATATCCGCTCGGGGTGAATCTTCGTTATTTCCCTTATATTGACCCATTTGCATGCTAGAACATCCCTGGGAGCGAAGAGGGTTCGTTTTGGGGGTTTTCGGGCTCAATATGGTAAATTCTTATTTTACTCAATTTTGGCCAATTCGGCCAAAAGCCTAATATCCGCTCGGGGTAGATCTTCTTTATTTCCCGTATATTGACCCATTTGGATGCTAGAACACCCTTCGGAGCGAAGAGGGCTGGTTTGGGGAGTTTTATGGCTCATTTTGGTAAATTCCTATTTTGCTCGGCCAGGTCGCGAAAGAGTCTAATATCCGGTCGGGGTGGGTTAGGGGTGAGGTTAGGGGTGTGGTTTGGGGTTGGGGTTGGGGTTTGGGGTTGGGGTTGGGGTTAGGGATATGGTTAGGGTAAGGGTTAGGGTTAGGGTTAGGGTTAATATCCGCTCGGGGTGGATCTTCGTTATTTCCCTTATATTGACCCATTTGCATGCTAGAACACCCCTGGGAGCGAAGAGGGTTCGTTTTGGGGGTTTTCGGGCTCAATATGGTAAATTCTTATTTTACTCAATTTTGGCCAATTCGGCCAAAAGCCTAATATCCGCTCGGGGTGGATCTTCTTTATTTCCCGTATATTCACCCATTTGGATGCTAGAACACCCTTCGGAACGAAAAGGGCTGGTTTGGGGGGTTTTTGGGCTCAATTTGGTAAATTCCTTTTTTGCTCAATTTCGGCCAATTCGGCCAGGTCGCTAAGAGCCTAATATCCGCTTGGGGAGGATCTTCATTATTTCCCGTGTATTGACCCATTTGGATGCTAGAACACCCCCCAGAACGAAGAGGGATGGTTTGGGGGGTTTTCGGGCTCAATTTGGTAAATTCCATTTTTCCTCGGCAAGGTCGCGAAAGAGCCTAATATCCGGTCGGGGTGGTTAGGGGTAGGGTAGGGTTAGGGCTGGGGTTGGGGTTTGGGGTTGGGGTTGGGGTTAGGGTTAATATCCGCTCGGGGTGGATCTTCGTTATTTCCCGTATATTCACCCATTTGCATGCTAGAACACCCCTCGGAACGAAAAGGAATGGTTTGAGGGGTTTTCGGGCTCAATTTATTAAATTCCTATATTGCTCAATTTTGGCCAATACGGCCAGGTCGCGAAGAGCCTAATATCTACTCGGGGTGGATCTTCTTTATTTCCCTTATATTGACCCATTTGGATGCTAGAACACCCCTTTGGAGCGAAGAGGGCTGGCTTGGGGGGTTTTTGGGCTCAATTTGGTAAATTCCTTTTTTGCTCAATTTCGGCCAATTCGGCCAGGTCGCTAAGAGCCTAATATCCGCTCTAGGAGGATCTTCATTATTTCCCGTGTATTGACCCATTTGGATGCTAGAACACCCCTCAGAACGAAGAGGGATGGTTTGGGGGGTTTTCGGGCTCAATTTGGTAAATTCCATTTTTGCTCGGCAAGGTCGCGAAAGAGTCTAATATCCGGTTGGGGTGGGTTAGGGGTGGGGTTAGGGGTTAGGGTTAGGGTTAATATCCGCTCGGGGTGAATCTTCGTTATTTCCCTTATATTGACCCATTTGCATGCTAGAACATCCCTGGGAGCGAAGAGGGTTCCGTTTTGGGGGTTTTCGGGCTCAATATGGTAAATTCTTATTTTACTCAATTTTGGCCAATTCGGCCAAAAGCCTAATATCCGCTCGGGGTAGATCTTCTTTATTTCCCGTATATTGACCCATTTGGATGCTAGAACACCCTTCGGAACGAAGAGGGCTGGTTTGGGGGGTTTTATGGCTCATTTTGGTAAATTCCTATTTTGCTCGGCCAGGTCGCGAAAGAGTCTAATATCCGGTCGGGGTGGGTTAGGGGTGAGGTTAGGGGTGTGGTTTGGGGTTGGGGTTGGGGTTTGGGGTTGGGGTTGGGGTTAGGGTTATGGTTAGGGTAAGGGTTAGGGTTAGGGTTAGGGTTAATATCCGCTCGGGGTGGATCTTCGTTATTTCCCTTATATTGACCCATTTGCATGCTAGAACACCCTGGGAGCGAAGAGGGTTCGTTTTGGGGGATTTCGGGCTCAATATGGTAAATTCTTATTTTACTCAATTTTGGCCAATTCGGCCAAAAGCCTAATATCCGCTCGGGGTGGATCTTCTTTATTTCCCGTATATTCACCCATTTGGATGCTAGAACACCCTTCGGAACGAAAAGGGCTGGTTTGGGGGGTTTTGGGGCTCAATTTGGTAAATTCCTTTTTTGCTCAATTTCGGCCAATTCGGCCAGGTCGCTAAGAGCCTAATATCCGCTTGGGGAGGATCTTTATTATTTTCCGTGTATTGACCCATTTGGATGCTAGAACACCCCCCAGAACGAAGAGGGATGGTTTGGGGGGTTTTCGGGCTCAATTTGGTAAATTCCATTTTTGCTCGGCAAGGTCGCGAAAGAGCCTAATATCCGGTCGGGGTGGTTAAGGGTAGGGTAGGGTTAGGGCTGGGGTTGGGGTTTGGGGTTGGGGTTGGGGTTAGGGTTAATATCCGCTCGGGGTGGATCTTCGTTATTTCCCGTATATTGACCCATTTGCATGCTAGAACACCCCTCGGAACGAAGAGGGATGGTTTGAGGGGTTTTCGGGCTCAATTTATTAAATTCCTATTTTGCTCAATTTTGGCCAATCCGGCCAGGTCGCTAAGAGCCTAATATCCGCTCGGGGAGGATCTTCATTATTTCCCGTGTATTGACCCATTTGCATGCCAGAACACCCCTCGGAACGAAGAGGGCTGGTTTGGGGGGTTTACGGGCTCAATTTGGTAAATTCCTTTTTTGCTCGGCCAGGTCGCGAAAGAGTCTAATATCCGGTCGGTGTGGGTTAGGGGTGGGGATTGGGGTTGGGGTTTGGGGTTGGGGTTGGGGTTAGGGTTAGGGTTAGGGTTAATATCCGCTCGGGTTGGATCTTCGTTATTTCCCTTATATTGACCCATTTGCATGCTAGAACAACCCTGGGAGCGAAGAGGGTTCGTTTTGGGGGTTTTCGGGCTCAATATGGTAAATTGTTATTTTACTCAATTTTGGCCAATTCGGCCAAAAACCTAATATCCGCTCGGGATGGATCTTCTTTAATTCCCGTATATTGACCCATTTGGATGCTAGAACACCCTTCGGAGCGAAGAGGGCTGGTTTGGGGAGTTTTATGGCTCAATTTGGTAAATTCCTATTTTGCTAAATTTTGGCCAATTAGGCCAGGTCGCGAAGAGCCTAATATCCGCTCGGGGAGGATCTTCATTATTTCCCGTGTATTGACCCATTTGCATGCCAGAACACCCCTCGGAACGAAGAGGGATGGTTTGGGTGGTTTTCGGGCTCAATTTGGTAAATTCCTTTTTTGCTCGGCCAGGTCGCGAAAGAGCCTAATATCCAGTCGGTGGGGGTTAGGAGTAGGGTTAAGGGTGGGGTTCGGGGTGGGGTTGGGGTTCGGGGTTGGGGTTTGGGGTTGGGGTTGGGGTTGGGGTAAGGTTAGGGTAAGGGTTAGGGTAAGGGTTAGGGTAAGGGTTAGGATTAATATCCGCTCGGGACGGATCTTCGTTATTTCCCGTATATTCACCCATTTGCATGCTAGAACACCCCTCGGAACGAAAAGGAATGGTTTGAGGGGTTTTCGGGCTCAATTTATTAAATTCCTATATTGCTCAATTTTGGCCAATACGGCCAGGTCGCGAAGAGCCTAATATCCGCTCGGGGAGGATCTTCTTTATTTCCCGTATATTGACCCATTTGGATGCTAGAACACCACTCGGAGCGAAGAGGGCTGGTTTTGGGGGTTTTTGGGCTCAATTTGGTAAGTTCCTTTTTTGCTCAATTTTGGGCAATTCGGCCAGGTCGCGAAGAGCCTAATATCTACTCGGGGTGGATCTTCTTTATTTCCCTTATATTGACCCATTTGGATGCTAGAAGAGGGCGAAGAGGGCTGGCTTGGGGGGTTTTTGGGCTCAATTTGGTAAATTCCTTTTTTGCTCAATTTCGGCCAATTCGGCCAGGTCGCTAAGAGCCTAATATCCGCTCTAGGAGGATTTTCATTATTTCCCGTGTATTGACCCATTTTAATGCTAGAACACCCCTCAGAACGAAGAGGGATGGTTTGGGGGGTTTTCGGGCTCAATTTGGTAAATTCCATTTTTGCTCGGCAAGGTCGCGAAAGAGTCTAATATCCGGTTGGGGTGGGTTAGGGGTGGGGTTAGGGGTTAGAGTTAGGGTTAATATCCGCTCGGGGTAGATCTTCTTTATTTCCCGTATATTGACCCATTTGGATGCTAGAACACCCTTCGGAGCGAAGAGGGCTGGTTTGGGGGGTTTTATGGCTCATTTTGGTAAATTCCTATTTTGCTCGGCCAGGTCGCGAAACAGTCTAATATCCGGTCGGGGTGGGTTAGGGTTGAGGTTAGGGGTGTGGTTTGGGGTTGGGGTTGGGGTTTGGGGTTGGGGTTGGGGTTAGGGTTATGGTTAGGGTAAGGGTTAGGGTTAGGGTTAGGGTTAATATCCGCTTCGTTATTTCCCTTATATTGACCCATTTGCATGCTAGAACATCCCTGGGAGCGAAGAGGGTTCGTTTTGGGGGTTTTCGGGCTCAATATGGTAAATTCTTATTTTACTCAATTTTGGCCAATTCGGCCAAAAGCCTAATATCCGCTCGGGGTAGATCTTCTTTATTTCCCGTATATTGACCCATTTGGATGCTAGAACACCCTTCGGAACGAAGAGGGCTGGTTTGGGGGGTTTTATGGCTCATTTTGGTAAATTCCTATTTTGCTCGGCCAGGTCGCGAAAGAGTCTAATATCCGGTCGGGGTGGGTTAGGGGTGAGGTTAGGGGTGTGGTTTGGGGTTGGGGTTGGGGTTTGGGGTTGGGGTTGGGGTTAGGGTTATGGTTAGGGTAAGGGTTAGGGTTAGGGTTAGGGTTAATATCCGCTCGGGGTGGATCTTCGTTATTTCCCTTATATTGACCCATTTGCATGCTAGAACACCCTGGGAGCGAAGAGGGTTCGTTTTGGGGGATTTCGGGCTCAATATGGTAAATTCTTATTTTACTCAATTTTGGCCAATTCGGCCAAAAGCCTAATATCCGCTCGGGGTGGATCTTCTTTATTTCCCGTATATTCACCCATTTGGATGCTAGAACACCCTTCGGAACGAAAAGGGCTGGTTTGGGGGGTTTTGGGGCTCAATTTGGTAAATTCCTTTTTTGCTCAATTTCGGCCAATTCGGCCAGGTCGCTAAGAGCCTAATATCCGCTTGGGGAGGATCTTTATTATTTTCCGTGTATTGACCCATTTGGATGCTAGAACACCCCCCAGAACGAAGAGGGATGGTTTGGGGGGTTTTCGGGCTCAATTTGGTAAATTCCATTTTTGCTCGGCAAGGTCGCGAAAGAGCCTAATATCCGGTCGGGGTGGTTAAGGGTAGGGTAGGGTTAGGGCTGGGGTTGGGGTTTGGGGTTGGGGTTGGGGTTAGGGTTAATATCCGCTCGGGGTGGATCTTCGTTATTTCCCGTATATTGACCCATTTGCATGCTAGAACACCCCTCGGAACGAAGAGGGATGGTTTGAGGGGTTTTCGGGCTCAATTTATTAAATTCCTATTTTGCTCAATTTTGGCCAATCCGGCCAGGTCGCTAAGAGCCTAATATCCGCTCGGGGAGGATCTTCATTATTTCCCGTGTATTGACCCATTTGCATGCCAGAACACCCCTCGGAACGAAGAGGGCTGGTTTGGGGGGTTTACGGGCTCAATTTGGTAAATTCCTTTTTTGCTCGGCCAGGTCGCGAAAGAGTCTAATATCCGGTCGGTGTGGGTTAGGGGTGGGGATTGGGGTTGGGGTTTGGGGTTGGGGTTGGGGTTAGGGTTAGGGTTAGGGTTAATATCCGCTCGGGTTGGATCTTCGTTATTTCCCTTATATTGACCCATTTGCATGCTAGAACAACCCTGGGAGCGAAGAGGGTTCGTTTTGGGGGTTTTCGGGCTCAATATGGTAAATTGTTATTTTACTCAATTTTGGCCAATTCGGCCAAAAACCTAATATCCGCTCGGGATGGATCTTCTTTAATTCCCGTATATTGACCCATTTGGATGCTAGAACACCCTTCGGAGCGAAGAGGGCTGGTTTGGGGAGTTTTATGGCTCAATTTGGTAAATTCCTATTTTGCTAAATTTTGGCCAATTAGGCCAGGTCGCGAAGAGCCTAATATCCGCTCGGGGAGGATCTTCATTATTTCCCGTGTATTGACCCATTTGCATGCCAGAACACCCCTCGGAACGAAGAGGGATGGTTTGGGTGGTTTTCGGGCTCAATTTGGTAAATTCCTTTTTTGCTCGGCCAGGTCGCGAAAGAGCCTAATATCCAGTCGGTGGGGGTTAGGAGTAGGGTTAAGGGTGGGGTTCGGGGTGGGGTTGGGGTTCGGGGTTGGGGTTCGGGGTTGGGGTTTGGGGTTGGGGTTGGGGTTGGGGTAAGGTTAGGGTAAGGGTTAGGGTAAGGGTTAGGGTAAGGGTTAGGATTAATATCCGCTCGGGACGGATCTTCGTTATTTCCCGTATATTCACCCATTTGCATGCTAGAACACCCCTCGGAACGAAAAGGAATGGTTTGAGGGGTTTTCGGGCTCAATTTATTAAATTCCTATATTGCTCAATTTTGGCCAATACGGCCAGGTCGCGAAGAGCCTAATATCCGCTCGGGGAGGATCTTCTTTATTTCCCGTATATTGACCCATTTGGATGCTAGAACACCACTCGGAGCGAAGAGGGCTGGTTTTGGGGGTTTTTGGGCTCAATTTGGTAAGTTCCTTTTTTGCTCAATTTTGGGCAATTCGGCCAGGTCGCGAAGAGCGTAATATCTACTCGGGGTGGATCTTCTTTATTTCCCTTATATTGACCCATTTGGATGCTAGAAGAGGGCGAAGAGGGCTGGCTTGGGGGGTTTTTGGGCTCAATTTGGTAAATTCCTTTTTTGCTCAATTTCGGCCAATTCGGCCAGGTCGCTAAGAGCCTAATATCCGCTCTAGGAGGATTTTCATTATTTCCCGTGTATTGACCCATTTGGATGCTAGAACACCCCTCAGAACGAAGAGGGATGGTTTGGGGGGTTTTCGGGCTCAATTTGGTAAATTCCATTTTTGCTCGGCAAGGTCGCGAAAGAGTCTAATATCCGGTTGGGGTGGGTTAGGGGTGGGGTTAGGGGTTAGAGTTAGGGTTAATATCCGCTCGGGGTAGATCTTCTTTATTTCCCGTATATTGACCCATTTGGATGCTAGAACACCCTTCGGAGCGAAGAGGGCTGGTTTGGGGGGTTTTATGGCTCATTTTGGTAAATTCCTATTTTGCTCGGCCAGGTCGCGAAAGAGTCTAATATCCGGTCGGGGTGGGTTAGGGTTGAGGTTAGGGGTGTGGTTTGGGGTTGGGGTTGGGGTTTGGGGTTGGGGTTGGGGTTAGGGTTATGGTTAGGGTAAGGGTTAGGGTTAGGGTTAGGGTTAATATCCGCTCGGGGTGGATCTTCGTTATTTCCCTTATATTGACCCATTTGCATGCTAGAACACCCTGGGAGCAAAGAGGGTTCGTTAAGGGGGTTTTCGGGCTCAATATGGTAAATTCTTATTTTACTCAATTTTGGC